>NC_135310.1:13367921-13679459 GCF_048772815.1 Callospermophilus lateralis
CATGAAGAGCTTTGGGAGATAACATAAAGCACCATTACGCTGACCATAAGTAAATAACACTGAGTGAACATAATGTTATTATAGGAGCTTACTGCCTTCGATAGTCAGAGATAGCTTCAAGGTGGAAGTGGCATTTGACATGATCTCAAAGGATAAACATTAACTTGGTGAAGAATGGGTGAAGGAAAAAAATTCTAATTGTTAAAGTGCCTGATATTTCTACAGAATCAAGAAAAGCTTAAAGTGCTAAAAGAGCAAATCGATGTTTGATGGTCTGTTGAGGACAGTATGGGAAGGGATTGAGTTAATATTTTGATTATGATTTTAGGATGGACTCTTGATGAAATAGTTGACTTCCATTCAGGGATGGTCCTGTGGGCTCATACTTTGGGTGCTCCATTCTTCCTCAAATGTATAGTAATGATAAACAAAGAGAAACCGAAAACCAAGAAGGCAAAGTTAGGTTCAAAAACATACTAACCATCTCTGAGGATTGGCAATGAAAGGCAGTAAGTAAGACTGAAGCCCACTGAAGGGCATCTGGTCTGGAAACAGAAAGTAGTTCACCTCCTGCTGTAGGCTAAAAATGCCCCACTGAATGTGGGGAGAGCTAGGTCCGCTCCTTGATGACAATGGTGAAAGGGTAAAACCTAAGAAGAGAGCCCAGTTCCTAAGCCACTGCTTGAGGTTACACATTCAGCCAACTGTGGACCTAGGAAGGAAGGAGATACAAAACCAGGAACTAAACATACTTTCCTGCTGGAATATAAAAGATTCTGAATGCACCAGGGCATGATTGTAGTACTAGTTCTGCATTAAGTAGAGGTAACCTTCGTATCTGTAAAGAGGGAGGAGGGAAAGAGAGAGAAAGGAAGAAAGAAATTCTACATACTTAAACTCTGCTATGGACTAAATGTTTGTGTCCACCCCGCTGCTAAATTGTGTACTAAAGCCCTCATCCAATACCAATGTAATGATATTGGGAGAGGAGGCATGTGGGAGGTAATTAGGTCATGAGGGTGGAAGCCTTATGAATGGTATTTGTGTCCTTATCAGAAAAGATCACAGAGAGATGATTTTCTTCTTGGTCATGAGAGGATATAATAAGAAAATAATTGTCTGTAACTTGATCTTGGATCCATTCTCCAGAACTAAGAGAAGTAAATATTTGTTATTTAAGGCACCCAGTATATAATTTTGTATTTTCCAGCCCAAACTAAGACAAATTCCAAAACACATTAAAAAATAATGCCAAGAGAGTCTAGGATAAAAAATTAGAAGATAACTTCATTTTAAATTAATAAGAAATTTAAATACTGACCAAAAAATTAGTAATGAAATTCAGAAAATCTTTTAACTATTTTAGAGTCTTTTAAATAATTTGGACCAAATGAAAAAGTATAAATGGATTTTTTTGTGGTAACTAAAACTTTATTTTATTTTTTATTTTATTTTTATTGTTGGTTGTTCAAAACATTACATAGTTCTTGATATATCATATTTCACACTTTGATTCAAGTGGGTTATGAACTCCCATTTTTTGAAAAAGTTCTATAAATAGTAGAAAATCAGATGTATTCCTGGATATAGAAAGTTTAATGGATGGCATAAGCTCAACATTGGAAACTTTCAAAAAGAATATTAGTGAAATATTTTAATATATTAAAATGTTAAAATTAAAAAATATTTTTTGGTTGATAGAATAATTTATTACTAATTTCTGATAGATAAATGATAATAATCCTAACATTTGAATGGAAAAGTAAAAATCTAGACTACAGTAGCAAGAGCATAGACAATAAAGAAGGAGTTAAGATGTGATGATCTATGCTGTATACATGATAAATTTAGAAATATTAAAGCAGAGAAATAGAATGTGACAAAAGAGAAGAAAGAGATAAAATAAATTAAACTGAAAATACAAAATACAATTTACAATAAATGTAAATAGATTAAACTCACCTATTAAAAGACACAGATAATCTTGTATTTTTAAAGACATCTACACATATTCTTATGCTGCTTATACAAGAAATAATAGAAACAAACAAATGAACAAACCACACAGAGAGGTTAAATAAAAAGATAGGAGTACAGAGTTATATAAATTAAATAGAGATATAAAAGATTTGGGAACCATAACTAAGAACTTTGAGGTTTATAGAGAATTTAATGATATTTGACTACGTAGTAAGTCACAAATAAATGCTAATGAATTTCAAGAAATATCATAGAGATCACATTTCCTGAAAATAATGTAATGAATTTAGAAATCAAACAGAAAACATTTTTTAAAAGTTTCCATGATTCCACAAACCTGCAAATACATTTGACTATCTACTATAGACATAAATATATGATTTAGAATTGGAAAACAGGGAGATATAAGTAAAGTAGAATTCAGAAGTTAATTTATAGCTCTAAATGTATTAAAAACAAAGAAAAAATGAGGCAAACATGTCTAGAAATTAGAAAAAGAATAACAGCAAATTCTAAAATTTAAGGAGATATGAATAATAAGAACAGAAACTGTCAAAGAGAGAATTAAAAAGAGAAACAGGATGTATAGGGAAGGAAATCTGAAATTATAAGGGACCAAAACCAAAATTGAAAATATTATGTTTCAAGAGGGACTATAAGTAGACTAATTTGAAAGCAATTTAGGAATATCCAAAAAGTTAAAAGATGCACATACATATCTTATTACTATGCAGTTCCATTTCCAGATAAATATGCAATCCAGAAAAACATGTATACATGCACAATGGGAATTCTAGAGTTGTTAATTGCAACATTGCTGTGATAGGGCAAACTGTAAAAAACTTAAATGAACACGAAAAGATAAATGGATCAACAGATTGTGACAGTTTTATTTATGGCAGCATTGAAAGTGAGCTAGAGCCACATGCATCAACAAGGAAAAATGTCAAAACAATAACAAAAATTGATGGTCTATATTAATGCTATTGTTTTAATATTGTTAAAAAACTGTTTATCCATACGAAAATGTATGGGAATGAGGAATTCAGGTTAGTGTGACCTGGGAAAATGAGAAGGAAATGGAAAAGGGAGGGAGTTCACAGAAATTATAATTGTATTTATATTTTACTTCCTTAAAAATAATGTCAAACCCCAAGCAAAATGTAGTATAAAATAAGTCAAAAATTGCTTTCCAAATACATATTTGTATCTTATTGTGATAATGATTTTAAGCATAGAAGCTTGGTTTTGGAGGAAGCAAGTGATATTCTCCATCCTCTAGCACTGAGACTTCCTACACATTTATGTTTCTTGTTCAGTAAAGATTCTTGATGACTAGTCTGCAATGTTATTGATTTCCTTATTTCCCATTGTTCCCCAACCCATTTACCAATGAAGATGTCTTGCCGAGATGTCCGATGCACCTTTTCTTTTGTATTAGCAGAATTTGATGGTCTCAACCTACTATTTTCTTCAACTTCTCCCCTGTCTCCAGGACACCCTTGCTCCTGATTTTGTCTTTGGCTGTTCTGCTTAGTGCTCCTGATGGGTGCCTCTTTTTGCTTCTCTGTAATATGTTGGTCTTGAAGCCTTTGTCATCTGTACATTCTCCAAGTGATCTCATCCAAACCATGACTTCTACTACTTGTCTCCATTATTCATTACTAGAGGTTTTCATTTCATATTGATGTATTAACAGATATTTAACATAGTTTTTTAAAATAACAAGCAAGTTTTAAAATATATTATCACAAGTAAAATTTCACTAATCAAAAACTTTACTATTCCCTTTAAAAATGTGAATTCAATTTTCAAAGAAGGAGGAAAGGAATTTGGGGAGAGGTCAGGAGTTTATGGAGAACAGGAACTCTTTAGAGCTCAGGAATTCTTGTGGCTTGGTTGTTAAAGTACTGTTAGTTGAAATTGTCAATGATGTGTAGAATTGTAATACAGAAATTGGCAAATGTTATTAATCAGAGCTTCTGCAACCAGAAAGCCCATTTGCCAGTGTATACTGTATAACTTTTGCTAATGACCTGAGTCACAATGACAAACCATCTTATTCTAAACTTTAACACACCATGGGATAAATAGTGCCTGCAAGATTTAACAACTAAACTAGTTTATAGATTAGAAGTCAATACTACCTGTAACTTGGGTGTTGACTCCATTATTTAATCAAAGGAGAGTCCTTGGTATATTTCATTCTGATTATTTAGTATATTTCTGTGTTTTTGAATGACTAGTGGCCAAATGGAGATTTTGAATCATTTCTTTAAAAAATAGAGCAAAAGTGTATTTAAATAAAAAGAAAATAAACATTTTTAAGGAGAGTTCCCCCCGAATTTTAGATCCAAGTTAGGGCAGATGTAGGTTTTTTTTTTTTTTTGTTTTTTTTTTTTTTTTTTTTAAACGAATCTGTCTTCTATTTTACCTACAAACTGGAAAATAATAGTATGGGGAAAATATCTTATTAGGCTCTGAGTATTTATGGTGATAACAAATTATAATTCCCCTCTTGAGAAACTGTCTCAAAATTCAGAGTTTGTTGCTTACTTCTTTCACTTACTTAGTGAAGAAAACCACATTAAGATCTTGAGACTGACTAGTTAGTGGGTTCCACTTCCTGTTGTGAGGAGGAAAATTATCTTAGACTCAGTGAAGTTTTCAAAGATTGTTTTCATCCTCTCGTTTAACCAATTTAGGTTTCAAATTCACATAGATCAACTGAAAGCGAAACCCCTATAATGTGTTATTTCTATAATATGCACTCTGTCTCTGGCCAAGGGAAACCGTTTAAACAGTTAATAAAAATTGGTGTCAGGAGGAGTACTCTCTGAGCAGGGCTGACTCCCAGTACTGCCTTCCTCTTTCAAAGAAGGCTGCCCAAGGTGCTTGCTTGGACTAAACGCCCACTCTGTCTGAGGCTGCATTTCCCTGCTCCGGACTCTCACTTCTCACCCCAGCCTGGGCAAGAGAATAGACACCAAGGTCGGTCTTGGGCAAAACTGAGACAGAGCCCACAATTTAATTTGGGACCTAGGGTTTGATGGAGGGGGCTGGAGAGCCCCGGGTCTCACCTGAGCCCATGAGGGATGGGTGGAGGAGACCCACTGGGGCCCAGTGAGGAGCCATGGAATGCATGTTGCTCCTGCCGACCTTTGCAGATGCTATGACTGATCCCTAGGGATTGCCTCACTTACTCAGCTGGTTCCCTTTAAGGTGCTCTTTTTGTTTGAAATAATGTAATTTCATTTTATTCACCTGGGGCCCAAGCTCTCTAGAAATGACTGTGGTTGACTGTCTTTTCTCCTGGTTCCTCTGGTTCTTGGTTGTTTTAATTGCTCTCCGGGGGCCTCCTGCATCCCTGATTTTCCATCTGTTACCCACTATTTAAGTTCACATGTTCTAGTACTGGCTCTCGGGTAAGCTTTACCTTCCCATGCATTTTGGGCAAAAATATTTTGTCTATAGGCACTAATTGGGTTTTAGTAATAATCTCAGATAATTGGCATATTAAAAAAGGGGCTGGGGCTGGGGTTCAGTGGTAGAGCGCTTGCCTGGCCTGCGTGAAGAAGCACTGGGGTCGATCCTCAGCACCCCATAAAAATGAAATAGTAAAACAAAGATATTGTACCCACCTATAACTAAAAGAAGGAGGATGATAGGGATTTTAGACCAAGAAGCAGACATTTGGGAGATACTTGTGAAATAGAACTGAGACTTGGTCCTTTCCATGATACATGCTTAGACTTTAGTAACATGCTATGAATGTCACATGTCGGTCTTCGATTAAAAGTTATGGCAAAGAAATTAATCAATCATTCCTTTTGAAAAGGGAACATTCATAAAATAAAGAGCAGTATTTCCCAGGACATATATTTCCCAGAAAATACAACTTAATTTGAACTTTATCATTGCTGAAGGAAACACAAGTGATACTAAAAAAATTATGAGATTTTTTCTTATTAGATATGAGGTATTTGTTTATATGTTAATGATAGAATATTTTATTGCACTTACTCATATAAAGTTATGTTTTTTAGTTAGTGCATTTACACAACTCTTTTCAAATCTGTTTGAGAATTATAGGATTGGAATTCTTGTAAACATCTTGATTTTACAAATAAGGAAGCAGATTCAGAGGGATTTTTCCCTGTGTGACACAAACTACTCATTATGACAGCCATAATTGATTCTGGGCCTCTAGATTTAAAAATACTGTGACATTTCCACTGTATATCATACGTGCTTTAAAAATATAGTAGAACCATATACAAAAACTATTAGAGCAATAGTTATGTAGAATACTAGAAGGTATAGAATAATATAAAATGCCATGATTACCAACTTTAAGAACTATTTTTCAATTGTATGCTTTAAAATTTTTTGAATTCACAATTTGCACAAAGGCAAATTAATTAAGCTCGAATAAATTCAGCTTAGATATTGTAGAAGGAAAATGAAATTTCCTTAAGCAAAAATTTTCTCTATATTCGCACATGCATATAGACATACACCATTGAGAATTGTTTCTTTTGAGGTGTTTCCTAGTTTTGATGGTATTCTGGTAATACATGGGTTGTTTAAAATGTGTTGTGAAAAAAATATGTGTATTTCAAATATGTTGTCTTATATCTGATTTGAATATTGAAGAGTTAGCACAGAAGAGAAGTTGATAACAAATTTTTCCTCCATAAAACGTGAGAAATATTTAGAGCTAAAGACAGAATAAGAAATTTAATCTTAGCTTAAAATAAAAATTTCTTGATAAGGGTCACTGAGTGCACACCAAAAGATATATGAAATTTCTTTTATTATTCTCATTTTTGTGGTATGAGGTATTGAACCCAGGGATGGTTAATTGCTGAGCTACATCCCCAAGCCCTCTTAAAATTTTGAGACAGGGCCTATTTCCCAGCCTGGCCTGGAACTTGACATCCTGCTGTCTCAGTCTCCTGAGACACTGAGATTACAGGCCTGTGCTATTGTACAGAGTTGAATTTTTTTTTCCTCTGGGGTATTTAATTCATATGGTTTAGGTGTAAGTAAAATCATGTGATAGTGGGACCATGAATTTAGACCAGCATGAACCTGTAATCGTTTGAGTTGTCTTCCTTTTATAAATAATTTTTTCCTTTTTTTCTTTTTTTTTTGTGGGTATTGGGGATTGAACCCAGAGGTGCTCCCACTGAATTACATCCCCAGCCCTTTTTAATTTTTAAATTTTGAGTCAACATCTCTCTGAGTTGACCAGCCTGGCCTTGAACTTGTGATCCTCCTGTCTCAGCCTCCAAGTGGTTGGGATTACAGGTGTGAGCCACTGTGCCCTGCTGTCTTCCAGGTATTTAAAAATGATCATTTTTAGAAATGATGAAGAATATAGTTTTCCTTATGTCACAGAAAATTAAAAGGGGAAATATCAATGAGTTCTTAAAACTTCGGTGAGCACTGTGCTATCAGAACTGAAGTAGTAGTGAGAACTGCCTGTGGGTGGAAACAGGAAACATTAGTGATAAATGCCGGTTACATTTTTTTTTCGGGTTCAGCTCAATGTATATTGATTCTAATTAGCACATTTTGTGCCTCAGCTACTGGCTCCCCTTTAGCTCTGCTCGGAGAGAGTTTTTTTTAGAATCCACCCTGCTCATAAACACTGCCACCTCCTCCCTCCTTCTCTCTTTACAAATGTTACAACACAATCAGAAATTTCCTCTTTTCTTTCCTTCCAGCAGTTCCAGCAGGTTCCCTTGCGTCAGAAGCCGAGGAAGAAAACTCAAGGTAATTAGATCTCTTTTGTTTCTTTAATCTCTTGTGTGCATGAGTGTGGATTTTTCTCCCCGATGCCTTGTTTGGGATCAGATTTTTGTCTGTCTGAACGTTAATATCAGGAGGTGGATGACAGATTAATTTTCGATCTTAAGAAATGACGACATGCTGTTCACTTGGATTAATCCCTCGTGGTATGTCAACAGAGCTTAGAAAAACTGGCACCGGTCGGGGAAGTGGCTGTGTCGCTAGGTGAGGTTTAACCCTTCCACATCTATTGCATAACTACTGCTATCATTGTTCAAAGGAGCTGTGACAGCAACGATGTCCCTGCCAGCCTCCAGATGTTCAATTTTCAACTTATTCTTGGTGAATAGTATTCTTAGAGCACTACTTGCCTATTAGTCTCACGGCGTCTTTGCCCCATGTCTTATGCCTTCTGGGCATCGGATGAATGTTTAAAAATAAAACAAACGATTTTTCTTTGCATTTATTTTGCATAAATCTTGGTGGAAAAAAAAATCCAACTTCTAGGAGGTATACCACGAAAAGTTGATTTAGGGTCTCACATAAATCGGGGGGAAGACTTACCTGTCGGTGTAATTATTGCAGGTTTTTTCACCATGAGTCGGAGGAGGATATCCTGTAAAGATCTGGGACACGCTGACTGCCAAGGGTGGCTGTATAAGAAAAAGGAAAAGGGGACTTTCCTGAGCAACAAATGGAAAAAGTTCTGGGTGGTGCTGAAGGGGTCCTCGCTGTACTGGTACAGCAATCAAATGGTGAGTCCTCCGTCCTCCCGCCCCAGCCTCTTTACAGACGGGTGGATTAAAGATTTTGATTTCTGGGATTGGGAACATAGCAAATAAATAAGTTACAGAAACCCTTTCTGATGCAGTGAAAAATGTAGGTGATCTTGTTGTGTTTTACAAAGGAGAAAACCATTCTGCTTGACCACTTCTTGGTTGGGGAGGAAGGAAAGAGGGGATCCCAGTTTATATCCTTGCCGAAGGAGGCTTTTGGGTTCTATCAATGTTACTGTTCCATGAGAGATGAGGGAATTTTCAGGATTCACATGCCCATGTAAATCACTTTATAAGGGAACTTGACATGGCTAAAGTCTCCACTGAAAAAGCGTTCAGCCTTTCCCTCTATCAAGGATATGAACTGATTGGGAGCAGAGAAGCTGTTTCTATTTAGTTTCCCCTCCCATCCTTCTGACCTTTGCTATCCATCGGTTTGGAACTGCTGCCCTCCGGGCCAGTGTTGTGTTGGCCACTGGAGTCTCCTGTTCTGTGATTGCATTAAACCACTCATGTGTGGACAATGCCGGATGAGATAGTCACCTAATTTATCCTTTAATAGGCAGACACAGTTGTGGTCGGCTGCACAGGCTGGTTGTCTGCTGCTGCGAGGAGAAGGAAAGAAAGTTCTTGTTAGAGGGTGTGCTCATCTTTCATGGCTGGAAACATTTAGAGATGCTGATGTTGTCCCATATGGAATCAGTAGACTCTTCCAGGTAGGACTTCTCTCCACTGACCCCGGTGAAGTCCATTGCTGATCTCGAGGGAGCTCAGCCTCTTTGTAAACATGAGAATGGATGTCATTTAACCAGTTAAGGGAAAAGTACTCAATAGATTTTCCATAAGTCAGAAAAATTCTATTTATGTGTTGCCATTCTTTTAAAATGTGCAAGCCCATCTCTCTGAACAATAGCGTCATGGAGCATGTAACTTAACAAATGGGAAACAGGTGCTGCATATTGTTTGTGGGCCAGCTTTTTAGTGATAAATTTACCTTCATTGGCCACTAGTCAAAATACATTTGCATAATCAAGAAAGAAACAAAAATAAAATTAAAAAAAAAAAACTAGCCAAAAATTTAAATTACTCAGATAATTGGGCACCTTCAAGGAATTGGTTAAATTGGACTCAGATTCAACATCAGTGTCCTGGAGTAAGCACACTTTGCTGGGCTTCTCTCTGCACCCCTCTTTCCAGGATGATTTCTTTGATTTCACTCCATGCACAGCATGGTACAAAGCTCACCATCAAATTCTACAAAAATCCACTTCTTTATGCATTTGATGAATTATCAAAGATTTAGGGCGTTACCAGAGACAGCCTCTGGTAGCATGGACAGCCTTCTACGCTCTCCTTTCTCTTTCCTGTCTCCTTCTTCCCTTCGGGACCCATCTTGTCTAGCATGGAATAGTTTTAGCTTTTCTTCTTCAAGAAAAGCTGGGGCTGAGGTCTTGTCTCCTATCCTGAGGAGGGTTTCCTACACAAATACAGCTTCCTTCATGGGAATTAAGGGTAGCATAAGTTTTTTTTTTTTTTTCTTGTTTCTTACTCTTTTAGGCTCTTGCTCTTGGGTGGTTGTGGCAAGTGGTGGTCATCTGCATCTTTCCTAAGATGAGGGGACTTCCTGATTAACCTTTTAACAGCTCTGGGGAACTTCCAAAGACTGTTGGATAAATGGGGTACTGATGCTGCACAGTGCATCTATGGGAAGTAAGGAAGCTTCATTGGAACTGTAAATTCATCTTCTCAGATTATTCAGCAGATATGTTCTGGATCTATCCCTGTCTTCATAGACTTTAAAGACAGTCCCTCTGAAACCCCATGTTTATAGATTTGACTCATTTGGCTTATGCTTTCCTTAGAGGAGCAATGAGTTACCCCCAGGCTTTAGCAAGCCTTTCATATTGTAGGTATCAGAATGTCAGTCTTCCTCAGGGGGCAGCAGCATTGTCTGAGACTAGACTAAAGAGAGGGCAAGGTCAGAGCTGCAGACCCATGTAGGCACCTGTCCTGATTTGTTTTTGTGCAAATGCCAAAAGCAGTACTCAGGTTGCCAATCATGTCCTCAAATAGAGTTAGATTAGCAACATCATGTTGAGAACAAGCTTGACAATAGGTGGCCAGGAAAGTAGCAGATTAAACTTATGGTCTACAACGGAAGGACCCTTCCCTAGGAGAATTACCACCCCCCCTTCTCTCTGTCTCTGTCTCTGTCTCTGTCTCTCTCACACACACACACACTCCCTGACATCTTAATTATATATGTGTTGTGGGAAACCCTCAATGAATACTTAATTAGCAGTCATATTGTGAATATCAGCTGTGAAATAAGAGTCAAGCACATGCCTCCAAGCTAAGACATTTATTTACTTTCTGCCACTTGAAGAACTCAGGTTCAACAGAGTTGCTCCTAAGGCATCTAAATGGAGAGCGAGCTCTTCTCCTGTTTTCCATATTTTCATTCTTGGGGGAGGGCCAGCCCTGTGATGTGTGACTTCTTGACCTCATAGTAAAAGCCACCTCCTTAACAGGATGTGGGCTACATGCCGAGGGAGAGTCTAGGAACCTTTATATTCGCTTTTATTTAGTCATTAGAAACACCCCCACAGGCAGTAACTAGTCCACATTTTTGAAAGTTGGGAACATTGAGACTCAGAGCAGTTGTTTAAATCGCCCCAAGTCCTATGGGTAGTCAGTGGAAGAAAACAGCATCACATTCAGGCCCCTTGATTCCTAACCCCCGATCCTCGTGCCCTGCCAACCTGGCTGCATCTGGGGACCAGGACAGAGGACATGATTAGGAGCACCTGTTCCTGCCTTCAGTGGGGTTCTGGAAGAACAGGGCTAGAAGTGAAATCTAGGCCAGTTCTCCTGTGAAGTGACGGTTGATCCCACTGGACCCCTTTGCTTGTCCCTGTTGGTCCCTACACTGCCTGAGGAGACCACACTACCCCCTCCCTTCCCAGGGGTTTTGGTGTTATTGTTACCCAGTGACCAAGGCAGAGCGTCCCTTCTTCTCCCCACACTGTGCTGCTTCCAATTGCACTAGCCAGACTTCCCTGAGAAAGGTCACCTGGCATATTTTGCCTCAAGTTCCCTGTGCTTAGACTGTGATACAGCACACAGACTGCATGCCAAGTCTCGCAAAGCCATATGTACGTTTAACAGCCATGAAAACCCCAGCTGCTTAAAATCCCGGAATTAAAACGCATACTCTGGTCTCCCCTTGCCCTTAAGATAAAGTGCAACTTCACTTCCTGTGAAGCAAAGGGATTCTCTTCAGCTGGTCCCTATCTTCCTTTCCCACACCTCCCACCCAACCCCAGGCTTCCAGACAGGACTTTGGATCCCTCTCTCCTGGGCACCAGCTCCCACTGAGACTCTGCACACGCTTTTTCTGTGCTTAGAAAACTCAGGTCTCCAGGTCCTGAAATCTTTCTTCAGCCCAATTCCATCCAGCTGATTCCTCCTCATTAGTTAAATTTTAGCTTAAAAAGCGCTCCTTCTACATGGACTCACCTAATCTTCTGACCTGAATTTTGTCTGCCTCTGTCTGCTTCCTGAGCATCTCTATTATTTTTGTAATCACGCTCATCCTTGCTGTTTTTCCATAATTGATAATTATCTATGTAGGGCAACTATGGATACATCTTCAGCATCTTGCTCAGTATCTTACATTTAATAGGCACTTGGCTAAAATTGGTTGATTTCATGCGTGAGAATCAGGAATCATCAGCCTTTGCATTGCTCATGGGAACTGTGAGAAATGGGACCTCACAAACAAGGGCTGCTTTTGAAAGCAAATAATTTTCTAAGAAGGGTATCTCCAATTCTGTTCTTAAAAACAGATAGAGGGAAAGGTTCAATTTGGAATTTGCTAGAAAGGCCCAAGACTTCCCAATAGGTCCCACACAGCTGTTCCTGTTTTATCCACACTTATTAGGAGTTTTGAGAGGTAGAAGGAAGGGGGATGGGCATCCCCATGTGATGTGATGGAGAACAAAGGAATGAAAATGTAAAGAACTTGTGCCAACCCACTGTGTTAAGCATCATATTGAATTCTCATAATAACTGAGCAAGGTAGGTTTTTATTATTTCCATTTTTCAAGTGAGTTTACTGAAGTCCAGGGGAAAGGAGGAACTTGCTCAAAGCCTTATAAGAGGTAAACAGCAGAGCTGGTATTAACACCAAGATCCTCCATCACCAAAGCCAGACAGCATGGCTTTCTCACTGAGAAGTGACCCAGGGCAGGTAAATGAGGGCCTCGGCACACAGGGTAGGGACGTGGACATTATCCAGCAGGCAGTTGGGAGCCATTGCATATTCCAGAGCTGGAAGTGAAATTGGCACATGAAAAATACAATGTAGCGAGCGGCCAGGCTTTGGGAATGAGGGGACTTTGAGAAAGCCAGTTAGGAGAAGATGAAGATGAAGATGCAGGCATTCAGACACAAGCTTCTAGACTGGAGTGTCCATCGTGAAAATTTGGGACACGGTTTGCTAATAAGAAAGAGCGACATATGGAGAGTACTTGGACATAGGACAAAAAAATTGAGGCTAAAGTGAGACCAAATGATTGCCAAGTTTTGGAGCCCAGGGAGGCTGGGAAAATAATATGAAGATCGAGGAAGGAAGAGTTTGGGGTTAAAATACAGAATTTCATTTTAATTCATTTGTATTGTTTATTTGGTTTATTTCCATTTTGTCCATTATTTATTTGTATAAAATTATTAGATACCTGCATTTTATAATAAAGTAACTATTTATTGATGCCACTTGGGCTGTTGTATCAACAATTCAAGGGAGCCCGGGAGCCCCTGGGCGCATCACCTGACCATTTCATGAACGTTTGTGGGAACCCGATGAGGTTTGTGGGTGCGTAGCTGGTTTAGTGCACAGTATGCAGGCTTTTCAGTTCTTTGGGAATCCAATCTGCCTGTGCAGATGTGACTGTTTCTTCTTGTCTGGATGGCTCTGTGTGTCTGTAGAGTCAAGTGACTGCGTCTGTGTCACCAGCTGCGCATGCAGAAGATCTTAGATTTGGAAAGTGTTTTCCTTGGAACCAAGTTTATGAGAATCTTTATAGCAAAGCTCTTATCCATTTTTAGATTGGGCAGAATTTACCCTTGTTGAAAAATGTTATTTGAAAACCAGAATCTCTCTATTCATGAGATGACTATCCTGAAAATTTCAGTATAGAGTGCCTTTCTTTGAACTGAAGGGGGTGGGGGGAAAGAATGGTTTAATTCTCCCTGAGAAAGAGGCTTTTAGTCTTCTGTGCCTTTTATCCATAATCATGTATTAGCATACATTTTGGAAACATGTCTGAGTAAATTTTCCGTAGGTTAGAACAAAATTTAATTTTTCTTCTTTTATCGACTACAGTGTAAACACCTGAAAACATATTTTTGTGTGATCTGCATTGTATTTGAAGACTAGAGGTTATACATATACAGTAGGTGGCAGAATTTTTAAAGGGAATTGCTTACTACTTTATTTAGCTATCAATTAGTTATGTAAATTATCTAATCAAAATATTAAATATTATATACTTATCTCTCGATATGTTCCTATCAAAAGGAGAATAATAGGCTTCTAATTCATCTGAACTCTATATTCATTGCCTTAGCCAATCACCAGTTTCTGAGTGTATCTTTAGAAATTCCAGTGTTTGAAAATGTTCAATGAAAATAATTCAAACCAATTACATGAAATTAGCGAACTGTCCGCCAGCCTAGAATTCATGTTAGAAAGGAGGATGAGAAGCAGAAACATTGACAGGCTAGATGGGATGCGCCAGTAGCTGCCAGTGAAGAGTTGACCTCAAAATGATGATTCATGGATCAAGACTTATTTGTCTCTCTGTAGAATTTAAAATAAAATTGCCTTCCATTCTAAAATCCTTTAAAAGAGCAAACAGGAAGTGAATACACCACAGCTCACTAACCTAAATCTGAAGTAATATGTATTAAATTTATTTATGTATAAATGTATAAATACTAATGTGTATATATAAATGTTAATGTTTACAAATATTCATATACATAATATATTGACACAGACGTATAAATACGTGTACGTACACATTTGTAAAATTTCTTTGCTCTTTTAAGTAAGAAAGCAGGAAGGTGGATTTTGCCATCATGTATAAGGTTGTCTGTTGTGCAGATTCGAGCTCTGCACTTTTTCTCTTGAAGTTGGGAATCGCTAGGTCACTGGTATAACTCTATGCATTCATTTTCTTATAAGTAAACTTTGACCTAGAACTCTCTCTTTATACAATTCAGAACTGCTTTGAGAAGATCAAATGGAGACAAAGGCAATATAAAAACATCAAAGGAATGCATACAAAGAGAAGCACTTTTATGTTGGCTTTAGAAGAAATAGGCTTGCATAAGTATTGTGATTTCAGGATGCAGAGTAGTGCTAAGGATTTCAGGACACTAGAAATGGTTTCCCTTGGTGGCTATGGCCTACCCTGTGCTGGGAATACTAAAAATAGGCCTACTACCCCGTGCAAAGGGTGACTGTAAGCCATAATACAGGGAGGCGGCTGGAAGACATGGGGTATTCTTCAACACAGTGCTTCCCTTGCTGGGGAAGAGGGCAGATAATACATGACTTAGTGGTGGCGTTTCAGGAGTTAGCACATTTCCCAAGCATGGAGTGAGGAGTGACCCATGAGATGAGCTGAACTTTTGGTTTGATTTGAGAATTTCCCTGAGAAATCTCTATCTGAAGACTTACCAACCCCACTGAGGCGAATGCTTTCAAGAGCCAGGGCAGATGCTTCTGTGGACTAGATAGCTGAGAAATCACTGTTGTCCCACTGCTGAGTTCCGTCTTCCAGAGAACATGCTTCAACAATATTTGCAAAGGAAGCTATGCAGTGGAAACTTCAAAAAAACTAAATGGAATGTTTTTAAGGGTGCAGAATTTAGGGGAACATTTTTGAAATAGTGTCTTCAAAAAAGACACAAGGAAATGGCATGCTGTATCTGTTGGAAGCTACCCCTGGGCTCAGCACCAGGACAGGTTTTTAACCTGACCTTGCAGCCAGATGTGTCCTCATCTGCCAAACAGAAGCATAAGTAGGTGCTGCTACCTGGGAAAGGGTCAGCGCTCACCAAGGGCACGTGAGCCGCTGACACTCTTCCACTGTGAATCTTAGAAAACGTCCTGTGCCAGATGCGCTTCCATTCTTTTCTGACACACAATGACTTTAGGGCAGTAGGTGCAGTTTTTAAAAAGTTCCTTGTTTCAAAATCATGGATGAAATACACACACTATGAAGTTTATCATATCCACCATTCTTTTTAAATTTAATTTTTTAATTAATTTTTTTTTCAAATTTATATGTGACAGTGGAATGCATCACAATTCTTATTATACATATAGAGCACAGTTTTTCATATCTCTGGTTGTATACAAAGTATATTCACACCAATTAGTGTCTTCATACATGTACTTTGGATAATGATGACCATCACCTTCCACTATCATTTCTAACCTCATGGCCCCTCCTTTTCCTCCCACGCCTCTGCCCTATCTACAGTTCATCTATTCCTCCCATGCTCTTCCTTTCTACCCCACTATGAATCAGCCCCCTTATATTAGAGAAAACATTTGGCATTTGTTCTTTTTGGGATTGGCTAACTTCATTTAGAATTATCTTCTCTAACTCCATTCATTTACCTGCACATGCCATGATTTTATTCTCTTTTATTGCTGAGTAATATGCCATTATGTATAATGCCACATTTTTTTTTAACCATTCATCAACTGAAGGGCATCTAGGTTGGTTCCATAGTTTAGCTATTGTGAGTTGTGCTGCTATAAACATTGATGTGGCTGTGTCCCTGTAGTACACTGTTTTTAAGTCCTTTGGGTAAGACTGAGGAGTGGGATAGCTGGGTCAAATGGTGATTCCATTCCCAATTTTCCAAGGAATCTCCACACTGCTTTCCATATTGGCTGCACCAGTTTGCAGTCCCACCAGCAATGTATGAGTGTACCTTTTCCCCCTCATCCTTGCCAATACTTATTGTTGTTTGTCTTCATAATAGCTGCCATTCTGACTGGAGTGAGATGAAATCTTAGAGTAGTTTTGATTTGCATTTCTCTAATTGCTAGTGATGATGAACATTGTTTTATATATTTGCTGATTGGTTGAATATCCTCTTCTGAAAAGTGTCTCTTCAGGTCCTTGGCCCATTTATTGATTGGGTTGTTTTTTTGGTGTTTAGCTTTTTGAGTTCTTTATATACCCTAGAGACTAGTGCTCTATCTGATGTGTGAGGGGTAAAGATTTGCTCCCAAGATGTAGATTCTCTGTTTACTTCACAGATTGTTTCTTTTGCCGAGAAGAAACTTTTTTAGTTTGAGACCATCCCATTTATTGATTCTTGGTTTTAATTCTTACACTATAGGAGTCATATTAAGGAAGTTGCAGCCTAATCCCCCATAATGGGGCCTAATCCCCCATGATGGAGCGTCTGCTTTTTCTTCTATTAGACACAGGGTTTAGTTCCTAGGTCCTTGATCCACTTTGAGTTGAGTTTGTGCATGGTAAGAGATAGGGGTTTAATTTCATTTTGTTGCATATGGATTTCCTGTTTTACCAGCACCATTTGATAAAGAGGCTATCTTTATGTTTATGTTTTTGGCGTCTTTGTCTAATATAAGAAAATTGTAATTTTGTGGGTTAGTCTCTGTGTCCTCTGTCATATTCACCTTTCTTAAGGGTACAGTTGAGTGACATTGAGCATGTTTATGTAGCTGTGCAACCATCTCCAGACACCCATCTCTAGAACTCTTCATCTTGCAAAGCTGAAACTCTGTACCTATTAAACAGCGACTCTCCATTCCTTCTCCTCCCCTTTCCTGACAACTACACTTCTGCTTTCTGTCTCTAGGAATTGATTGCTCCAGGTCCCTCACGTAAATATAATCATATAGCATTTGTCATTCTGTGACTGGCTTATTTCACCTAGTGGAGTGTCCTCAAGGTTCATCCACTTTATAGCCTGTGTCAGAATTTCCTTTTTTTGGAAGGCTGAATACTATTCCATGGTAGCATATTGCACATTTTGTTTATCCACACGTATCAGTTGCTTTCTTTTCCCTTTGATTTTTGTCAATAATGCCTCTGTGAAGATGGACAGACAAACATTTCTCTGAGACTCTGCTTTCAATTCTTTTGGGTATATACTCAGAAGCAAAATTGCAGGATCACCTGGTGATTCTGTTTTTAGTTTTTTTTAGGAACTGCCAGACGTTTTCCACAGTAGCTACTCTACATTTCACCAACAGTGCCAGGAGCTCCAGTTTCTCCATGTCCTCACCAACACCTACTTATCTGGTTATTTACTTTTGATAATAGCCATCCTAATGAGTGCAAAGTGATATCTCACTGCAGTTTTGGATGGCATTTCCTTCATGTTGAGTGCCATGAATGTCTTTCCCAAGTGCTAATTGGCCATTTGTATATCTTCTTTGGAGAAATACCTTTTCTCCATCTTTGAATTGGATTTGTTGTTGAGTAGATGATTTTTTTCCCTTTAGAATTATTTTATTAAATCATAAATATACCACAGCTTTATAGCTCTGCACATGCACTAACAATTTTTAAAGGAAAAATGTTATGTCTTATTACATAAGACATGATCCTGGCTAATAGCTTTTCAAAACTTTGAGAAAAACCTTGAAAAAGATTTCACATGTCACTTGAAACTTACAAATTTAGTGTTATCAAAGAAGGAGTGCTTCTACACTGTTACAAAGATCACTAGAAAGAGACAACAATTAAAAAGCTAAGACACTGTTTCAGAAGCATTTTTTTTCCTTACAATCTTTCATCCACAGTAAGGTAATATTATTTAATAATACAATCCATTCACAAAATGGCTCTCTGCATTTGCTTTGGTGTCTTCTGGCATATCACTGCCTGTTTGTGTATAACTGATAACAGTTCCCTTAATATTGTTATTTTGATGATCTGAAGCTATTCTGTTACCTCTGGGCTCTCATCCTCTCTTATTTATACAGTGAAACCAATGGCAAGGAGGATGAAGCTCAGTAACTCCTTCCACCATAACCTCCACTTCCTCCACTTCCTCCTGCACCATAATTTTCTCCAAAATATGGTTCCCCCATGTTCCTGCTACCACCAAAGTTTCCACTCTTCATTGGACCACAGTTAGAAGGTTGCTGGTTATAATTCCAAAATCAGCACAATTTCCACTTCCATAATGTCCTCCTCCATTGTTGTCCAAACCACCTGGTTGCCATATCCAGGTCCTCTTCCACTATATCCTCCTCTTCCTCTTCCATAACCAGGGCAACCTGCAACATTGCCACCTCCAGGTGACTATGAAGAAGCTATTTGTTGGTGGAATTAAAGAAGATGAAGAGAAATACCACCTGAGAGATTAATTTGAAGGATATGGAAAAATTGATACCATTGAGATAAATTATTGATAAGCAGTCTGGAAAGAAAAGAAACTTTGGCTTTGTTACATTTAATGACCATGATCCTGTGGATAAAATTGTATTTTAAATGATCACAATGCAGAAGTAAGAAAGACTTTGTCTAGAGAAGAAATGCAGAAAGTCCAAAGCTCTAGGAATGAAAAAGGAGGCAACTGCTATTTTGGGGGTTCCCACTGTGATGGTGGTGGAAATTTTTTGGACCAGAACCAGAAAGTAACTATAGAAGAGGATTTGATGGATATGGAAGTGGGCATGGATTGGAGATAGTTTGTGAACTTTGCTAAAGCATCTTGAAGAGATCTGAAAGTTCCTGAAGAATTTGAAGATTAATATACTTTGCGTGAAGGCAAGATGTGTATATCCTCATTGTGATTTTAAAAAGAATTACAATTTTTAAAGTTTCTTAAACGGTGTTTCTTTATTCATTCTTCCTGATCTTGTTCTAATTGTGGGTGGTAGATGTGATTTATTAGGTGGATATATAATTTATTCTGTAATAGTGAGATTTAAGCAAATGTCTTTGAATTCACTTGACACTTGCTCTTTTTATGTATTACCTCTAAATTGTTTCTCTCTTTTCTTTACTTTTTGACTCTTGAAGAGACCAGCATATGTAGGTGAAGATGTTCATATTTCTGGGGTTAACAGTTTCTAAGAGAGCAGGTGGTAGCAGAAGCTCGCAGGGGTAGCATGTGTGCTATGCTGAGCACTTCACACTATGGAGAACTCTCACATACAGTTCTTTTAAATTGTGAAATGTCCACCTTAATTGATTTTGAAAATGACATTTCTAGAAGTAATGACTACCTTCGAATTTCTGACTACCTGGAAGTAACACAATTTCAGTTATGATTCTATAGGGAGAGAACTGAAGAAGCTAAGTGAGTCAGGAGAGCTGAATTGCCAGTCACAGAAGAACATGCCAGCTCCTCTTGGTCACCACTTATGAGGACCTAATGTGATAACGAGGGAGTCATGTCCTTGGGTAATTTTAGGAGGAGATATTACAGAGCAGGTGGGTTATTTATTCTGCTGTGGGCTTGGCATCCTGGCTTAGATTTCCCAGAAGCAGACCCTGAAGAGGATTTGGGTGCACGTAGTTGATTTGGGAAGACGTCTTGAAAATAGAGTCATCCTGTGGGATATGCAGAAAACTTTTCCAGGATGTCCTGGAACTCTACCATCCTTGAATCTTCAAGCCCTCATATATGATAGTGTGGTATTTGCTTACACATCCTCCCCTATGTCATGTCTAGGTCATTGATAACAAAATAATGTAAATGCTGTTTAAATAGTGTTTGTACTGTATTGTTGAGGGAATAATGAAAAGGAAAAATTTGCACATGTTTAGTACAGATACCATTTTTTTTTCCTGAATGTTTTTGATCCATGGTTGGTTCATGGTTGTATATGGAACCCAGAAATCTGTCAGGCTGACTGTATCTGCAGGAAAAAAAGACGGTCAAGAGAGAGGGTGGGAAGGAAACTAGTAGACTCTGAGGGTGATTGATGCTTACTCATGTTGGGAACTCGGACAGCTTGTGAGAGGCAAGAGCTGGGGAATTTATACACCAGGTTCCATCAGCCATCAGTGGAGAGCTCACCCTGAGCACCTCTGCATGGGGGAAGGTGGGACGTGGGCAGCCAGAGAAGCCTTCCCTCAAAGGGGTGCAGGTGCCAGCAGTGGGAAGCCTGGCCAGGGGACCTGGGTGGCAAGGACCAGGGGACCTGATTGGGTCCCCAGCAGCACCTGCATGCTTCAGAGCCCTTTCCCTCTCTCCCTTGCTGGAGTCTGCACATCCTCAGGACTGTCATGATTGTCATCAGCAGCAATTTGGGTCCATTTTTATAATTAATACCCAGTCTCTGGGATCTATAGGAAATTGGGCCTTTCTGTTTATTAGCCAAAATCATTTATCAAACGTTTTCTATGGAGAATATCTATGTTTATGCATTTGTAAAAGGAAAGTCTCTGAGGATCAAAATTATGTTCATTGTGTCTTATTAGATAAACTCCAATGCAATACTGTTGTATTAAAAATAGGCCCCGAGTAATGTGTGAAGAATTTAGCAAGCTTGCAAGCATTGTTATTCTCCAAAGAATTTCAATTTTTTCCAACCGTTTAATCTGATGCAAAGATGACAAAGGAGAGCTGAGTTGCAGACGCAGTTCTGCACAGGAAGAGCTGTTTAGTGACAATGGACTGAGTCAGAAGGCTTATTTAAGGTCACCTTTCTTTTTCTGAATTGTTCCTTCTCTTTTGTTTTCTTTTTCTTCCTCTTATTTCCTATGGATTAATGATAACAAAATCTTCTTTTTATATAGCTTTAACAGATTTACGGTATTAAATACATTCCATTAAAAATTCACCTACTCAGTGTGTCATTAATTTGAGAAGCTGTTTATATGTGCTTTTTCATTGTGAGGACACTGACTCAGAGAGGTGAGGTGTTCTGCCTGAGATCACACAGTAAGTGACTGGCATTGAGATACTCTGACTCCAAAGTCATGGTTCTATTTCCTGTGCCAAGCATTGATCACAGATTCTTTTATCCTCTTATCACAGCTCTTGGTTGAGACTGAAGAATTTCTTTAGTCTCATGTGTAGAATTAGTTAGTTACTGGGGCCTGGTCTGAGTTCTATAATTTTATTAATATGCAATTTTCCCATCTGATTACTACGTTGGTTTGGTGCTCTAGGTTAAAAACCCATCCGTTTCATGAGTTCCCACACTCAGAATAGGATTAGTGTCTCTCCAAAGGCTGTGCATAGAACCTCTCTGGTTTATGTTGAATGCTCAGTTAAGGCTAGCTCTTATTTGATGTTACTCGGAATTATTTTACTTCTTAGAAGAATTTCCAGGTGTTCCCAATACCAGGCCTACTTCTATCTGGAAGAAAAAAAAAGTCCTTTTCCCCCTTGCTTCCCATGTAGTTCTGGTGACAGCCCAGTCCTAAGCAGCACAGCTCTCTGCAGGCAGAGTGACACCAGGTGAAGGGAGATCCACTTGCTGTTCTGATCCTTGTCCTTCCTTCTCTGAAAGGAAGAGGGAGATGACTGGCTTAGGAGAACCAAGCGCTGCGATGGACTTTACTGTAGGAGAGAAGGAGGAAGGCTTTGGAGGCTGTGCAGAGAAAACACCACCCAAACTACCCTAAACGATGATAACATTGTCCTTCCTGGAAGTTCTTAGACAATATCCCACTAACTGTGAATGATCAAAATTCTGTGCTCTCAGGTCTCTTGGAATCATTCTTATTCATAGGGGGCGTGACACATGTTTACATTCCGTTAATTTCTTTGTTTTCAATTTGGGGAATTGCTTCTTTTTTCTGATTTTTTAAAAAAATCAATCATTTACCCAATTCCAAATTCAAGGCTGTCTAACAAGTTTCAGCCACATAAATCTTGCCTTTGTGTCTGTTCCTCTACCTTTTTCTTCCCTTTCTTCCTATTTGTTTTGGGTTTATGTTTTTCATTGTTTGCTTTTGTAAATACAGACACGTGTGCATGTCAAATGACACGCTGTTCTCTTCTTCCATAAAACATTCACCTACTCAGTGTCATGCTCCAACTTGCCTCTTCTCCTCCTGTGACCGAGAGCGCCTCTCTCTGTATAGATATTTTTCCTGGTTATGCCTTGTGTGTGGATTCCATTTATCATAGCAATGGACATAAATATTAAAATCTAATGTCCTATTTTAGCTACTTTCTAAAATGCTTTATTTTTAGAGCATTTTAGGATTATAGTAAAATTGAGCAGAAGATTGAGAAATTCCCTATTTCCTCCCTGCCCCTACGTAGGCATAAGCCCCGTAGTCACTATCCCCACCAGAATGCTGCGTTTGTTACAATTGACAACCTACCTTGACCTGTCATTATCACCGAGAATGAATAGTGACATTGGGGTTCACGCTTGGTGAACACTGTGGGTTTGACAAATATATAATGACATGTATCCACCATTATAAAAATACAAAGTATTTCACTGCTGTAGAAAGTCTCTCTACTCTGCTATTTAAATATTAAAATTTGATGTCCCATTTTAGTTAATTTTAAAAAATGTCTGAAGTGTGACAAATTTCGTATGAAATATTTATGTCTCGAATTCCTGTAGCCCAAGCTTGAAACCTAGTTAAGCTAAAACCATTGGATATCAGGAATATTGACTCACTGGTGTGTCAAAGTTCAAACCAATCATATTCAGCAAGAAGAGGGCAAAGACATCTTATTTTGCCTTTTTCCCGGTATCACTGAGAGCTCAGAAAGAGAGATCTTATTCACATGTTTTTATTTATTCCCAAATTTTCTTGCATTTCAGGTTTTTTAAAAAACAGCTTCCTTGAGGTATGTTTTATGTGTCATAAAAATCTACTCTATTTAAATGTATAATGTGATTGTTTTGGCAATTTTACTGAATGATGAAATCATTATAATAAATCAATTTTAGCTCATTTTCGTCATACCTGTAAGATCCCTCATGCCCATTACAGTTAATCCCGTTTTCCACCCAGGAACTTGCTCTCCTGATTTCTGTCTTTATGGATTTTATGCAGATGGACTCATAGGGCACTGTGTGCTCCTTTGTGCCTTCACTTAGAACAATAAGGTACAGCATGTGATCATTGTTTGCTCCTTCCTGTCATTAAACAGTGCTTGATTGTATGAACACATCACACTGTTTATTTATCAGTTGATGACTTTAGGTTGTTTCCAGCCGTAGGCTACTATGAATAGCACCGCTATAAATATTTGCACACAAATTTTTGCGTGGGCACGCACTTTCATTTCTCTTGGGTAGATACCTGGGAGTGGAATTGCTGGGTGTGCGGTAATTATATGTTTATATTTTTTAGAAACTGCTGAACTATTTTTCAAAGTGTCTTCTGTTGCTCATTTTAACACTTTCTTTATTGTCAAAGGAAAAAGATAATTGTCCCTAAGGCTTGATCACTCTTAAAACTCCTGTATTCTACAAGTATTGAACACCTATCTTATTTGTAAAAAAGAAGTATAAATGACACAATTATTTTTTTCAAGGCACCCACACTCTATTGGAGAAGCAAATAATACTCAGATAAGTAACTTCAGGGAGAGCAGTACTGTAGGGAAAACCCATCTGTGGTGCAGGAACCCAGGAGGGCACCTATTCTAGGCTGCGGGAGCAGGACAAAGGACTTGAAGAAGGTCCCACCTATGTTGAGTCTTGGAAACTTATCAGAGTGAAGAAAGGGCTGTGTGGCCCAGGCTGAAGCAGGCCCCTGTCCTGCGCACACTCTGCAATTCCTTTACACTGACCAAATTCACTTTTTTTCCCATAGGAATTATTGTCTACCAGGTGCCTTGTAATTTATGTGTTTACACGTTGAGCTGATTGTCTCTTTCCCTGAGAGCAGGGGTCTCTGATTTGTCCACTGATATATTCCATATGTTGGTACAGTACCTGGTGTGAAGGGGGCACTTGATCCATATTTGTTGAATCCGTGAGTGTGTAAAGCCCCGTAGGTAAATGAGAGCAGAATGTTTAGAGGAGATATAAATATAGGTGATTCATGACATGAGAGAGGTTATCAGCACCTTATTCCATGCCCCCCATCATTTTAACATGAGCAATTTTGATAACAGTGAGAATTAATGCTTCCTAAGGACAGCAACTGCTGATGTCGTTCTACCAAGGTGAACAAAATCAGAGATGCTGGGAAAAGAGGAAGGGAGGCCTCTGTGGTCATTATATCAGCAGAGAGCATCGTAACACCAAGTGAGAGGTGTGGTGTCGCTTCAGAATTTAGGACTGGATTTGGTGAGACAAGTTTACACACGGGGCCAGAGGATGGTTTGGTAGTTTGGGCGAGAGCACAGTCTTCATTGGGTTGTAATTCAGAGGGAAGTTTGCGGGCACCGATGCATAACTGTCAAGTAACTCTTTAGAAAGTTAGGAATCATTGAAAGGATACCATTCAAGCAATTTATTTTAGTTAATATAACTGGCAACAAGGGATCTGAAAGGGGTAGGAGGAGGAAAAGGAGGAGGAAGAGAAGAAAACTGTCATTCCCTTAAGATTTACCCACCTTGCTTGTCATTTCTAAGGCTTTTTTTTTGCAAGTCAAATAAGCAAGGACCATTTTTGACACAGTTGTCTGTGACTTTGAATACAGCTCAAATGTCTTCCAAAGAGAGAGAGAGAGAGAGAGAGAGAGAGAGAGAGAGAGAGAGAGAGAGAGAGAGAGAAGCCTCTGCTTATAAAAGGGAGGATTCACTGGGGAACACTAAAAGGGCTTCACTCAAATTTATTTGGTGTTCTGTTTGAAAAAAATTCAGCCATTTCAATAATGCAGAAAAGGAATCCACCCAAGTGAAGATATGCAAGTCTTTTACACTGGTTTATTTTTAAATGAATAAAAATATCGGCAAGAGCATATACACGTATGTTTCATTTTGGATCGAATTTTGTATTATTGTCATTTGAGACAGGCTTGTTGTATGGAAAAAAATTGTTTAGAGACTGATCATGCCACAACTTGGATGTCACTTCTAATTCAGCACCATGGAAGTATTGTGATTCGTTTGTTTTATTTTTTCTGTTTGCTTTTGATGAACAGAGGGTAGGAACATTGGAGAAAATGAAATTGTAGAACAATAAGGGATTAATATAAAAGGCCTCTGCTAAGACAGTTAGACTTTATCTGAGGGAAATTGGGAACCATGCAGAGTTTTAATTAGAGAAGTGACGTGAAGAATGTTCATGAGGTGAGCCGGGAACGGTGGCACATGCCTGCAATCCCAGCGGCTCTGGAGATTGAGGCAAGAGGATCACGAGTTCAAAGCCAGCCTCAGCAGTGGCAAGGCACTAAGCAACCCAGTGAGACCCTGTCTTTAAGTAAAATACAAAATAGGGCTAGGGATGGGGCTCAGTGGCTGAGTGCTCCTGAGTTCAATCCCCAGTACCAAAAAAAAAAAAATGTTCATGGTATAGATTCCCTGTGACTGTGTTTTGAACACCAAATTGAATAGGAGAAGAGAATTAGGAAGAAGAATAGGAGTAATTCAAGAAAATGTTAATGGTGATCTGAAGGAGGTAGGAGATAGTAGATTGATTAACAATCTGCAACAGAGGAAGCAATGATTTAGATTTGTGTTGTTTGAAGCAGTGTTTTTTTTCATACCTGGATTCTGAGAAGTGAATTGCCTTAGTCCAATTTCTATAACAAACTTCCAGAGGCCGGGAAATGCATGAAGAAAAGAGGTTTGGTCAGACTGGAGGTGCAAGAGCATGGTGCTGGCATATCTGTTCAGCTTCTGGTGAGGTCCACTTGCTATTCAACTCAGGGCAGAAAAGTGGAAAGGGGATGTGTGGGTGCTAAAGGGGTCAAGCATGCAGACTGGCTTTCCTTTTTAACAGCTCACTCTCACAGCCACCTATCCAGTTCCAAGAAAATGAGATTCACTCCCATGAGAAAAATGTTAATTTCTGTTAATGACCTAGTCACCTCCGGCCATTGCCAACACCTGAGTGTTGGTGGGGACCAGCAGTATTCAGACCAGAGCTGGTCTGGTTGGAAGAGTCATGAATGTCTCCCAGATTTCCTTCTCTCTCTTGCGTCTGGATGGAAAGTGGTGTTGCTCACTGAGTGAGAGAGCACAGGAGAAAGAGCAGTGGGCATTTTGTGGAATAAGACCATGGCTTTGGTTTTGGATTTGTCACTGTTGGGGAACTCATGGAATATCCACGTGAGCAGGCTTTGGAAATCTGAGACAGGAGCTCCAGGGCTGAATTGAATTTGAAGACAAGATTTTGGATATGTGTGTACAATGATGATACCTGAAGCCACGGGGGGGCACTGAGTACCCCAGGGAGCACTGCTCACCCCAGGGAGCACTAGAACAAGAAGAGTACAGGTGTGTGGAGAGAACCCTGGGGAACCTTGAGCTTTAACAATAGGCTTGGAAGAGAGGAAGGAAAGATCTGTTTCGAGCAAGAGGAGGCAGTGGTAATATGTTGTCAGAAAAGCCAAGGTGGCAGGGCATTGCAGAGGGAGGGGACAGGCTATAGTGTCAGGTCCCAGAGTTCAGTGGGAGCCAAAGTGGTGAATGGGACTCAGTGACTTGGAAAGCATTGAGGTCCATAGTTTCTACAGTTTTTTTTTTTTTTTTTTTGGAACAATGAGCATAGTATTGAATGGGAGGAGGCAGTCAAAACAAATGGTGAGGATAAATAATTTTTCTCTTTCTAAATCAGTTATGGGAATTTTACCTTAGCATAACATTGACTTTTTTTTCATTGAGAAGGAAATCATATAAGATTAGCTATTTTAAATTAAATGATTCAGTGCATTCACAATGGTGTGGAACCACCTCCTCTATCTAGTTCCAAACTATTTTAAATCACATAAAAAGGAGAATCCATAGCCTTTTAGCAGTTGCTCCCCATACCTCACTGCCCCAGGGCCTGGGAGCTATCAAGCTGTACTCTGTCTTTATGAATTTCCTATTCCAAATACACCATAAATACACCATATAGATGGAATCATGTAATCTGGTACATTCAGTATCTGATTTCCTTTACCTAACATAATATATTCAAGGTTCATTTATGTGGCATTTACCAGTACTTAATTATTTTTCACAATTGAATAATATTACTTCATATGGATATATAAAGGAATATTATGATTTGTTTATCCATCATTTATTGATGAGCATTGGCTGTTGTGAATATCATTCCCATGACCACACATGTCTGTTCATTTATTTGAGTGTCCTCATCCTGTGAGCGTATCTCTAGAACTGGAATTGATAGAACAAACCAGTTTTTCAGGACTACATTTTCATATACTGCTAGTGGAGAATCCACAGGAGGCATTGTGAATTGTACAAAAGTGACTTAAACAGTCTAAGCTCTTTGCCTACTTTATTATTCCCTTTCAGACAGGATTGGTGAAACCACCATGTGGTAATTAAGCAGCCCATCAAGAGATAAGGTGCAAATATATGCAAACATATATATATGTATATATTTGAATATATATTCACTCAGTATAGGCACATGTATATATATTTAAAGGAAGATGCGCTCATTAAAATTGAGTTTTTATTTTTATAAGAAGAAGCCATTGTAGATGAAGAATGGAATAAACTAAGTCATGTAGGAGATAGATGATGGGAATAAGGTTGAATGTCTCATAGTTTAATGTTTCTGAAGAAAAGAGTGCAAGTTGCCCTTTAGTTGTTACTAAGAAAAAGAGACAGAACAAGGAGGTGAACTGAGAGCACCCATGGCACTAGTTGAATAGCTAGCTGACTTTTAAAATTAAGGTAGTATTTTCCAAATCAACTTTTACTCATAGTCCCATAACCACTGACTCATCCATGTTTAATCTTATGGGCTGAATTTCTCCACTTAGACATCAGTGTAGATAAAAAGAGATTTGCATTCCATTTAGGACAATCTGGCTTCCTTGTGGCTCAGTTAAATAGTTCTTCACAAAATATAGATTAATGAATTCATAGAGAGGTAGCATAATTACATGTCCTGTGAAATTTTTGATGATTTACAGCAACACTGATGCTATGTCCTCAGAACCATCATTTTCCCCCTGAAGTCTTTCCTTTATAGGAATCGATTATGGAACTGAGATTCTGCAGGATGTGGCTCTGGGCTTTATTCTCTAAACACTGCCTTCAGTCTCCAGAGAGGGAATAATGTTTGTTTTGTCTGCTAAGTTTTTATTCATCTGGGCTCATTAAAGCCGTAACAACCACCTAGAGAAAGATCCATGGTAGGAATGTAGATGTGCTAACTCCAAAGTCAGGGTGCTAGTGGTAGGCTTAGGGTGCCTATGCCTGCAGGAAGTAGGACTCTGGTGGTGGGCTATGTGGGTTCCCCCAAGACAGGGAGTGTCTGTGCCTGACACACATTGACCATCCCTGAGCATGTCACAGTTCTCACAAAAAGATTCTGGGTGACTAATGATGAGAAATTAATTTCCTTATGCACAGTGTATCTGGGATAAGCTCATAGTTAATTAATGCTGGTTTGAGGAGGTCCATTGGATTCCACCTCACTTCATTTAAACGATCTCTATTCCATGTAGATGATCTCAGTAGATCAATCCCTCGGGCTGATGTATCTATTTCTGTTTGTGGCATGTGTTTGTTTCAGGCAGAGAAAGCTGATGGATTTGTGAACCTGCCCGATTTCACTGTGGAAAGAGCATCTGAATGCAAGAAAAAGCAGTAAGTTGTCTCTTGCCCTCCGCAAAACCCTGAGCTGGGATAATAACTGTTTTTAATGTCCACCAGGTGATGTGGTGATTTGGAAGTGAGTGAAGGCAATGCTCAGATGTCTGAGAATTTTGAGCATCATGAGTTGGCACCCTAGACACTCATAGAAATATTTAACCTCTTGCTTCCTGGCATTTCATTTTGTGGAGCAGATGGGTTTTCAAACCCCCATGAAGCCTTGGCAAAGAATGTCGTTGATAACTGAGTGTGCGATGGAGTGAAAAGTGTTCCCCCACCCGGGGCTGGCAAGGTCAAATGTCAAGGTTTTGACCTTGTAAAGAGAAGAACAGATGGTGAAGGAGTCTCACCGGATGACATTGAAGGCATCATGGTGGGCCAGAATCTCCTTGCTCATGTAGCACCCTGGAAGTGAACTCTCTGAGATATCTTAAACTTGGGATTGCACCCTGATGTAGTTTACGTCCCAGAGATTTGACAACTGGCAGAAACAGAGCAGTCCCCTGCTCACGGTGCTTGTCTTCTAAGGAGGGAACAGCCTAGAGAGTCTGTGTGACCCACCCAGGGCTCTGGGCAGAGCTGGCTCTGACTCTGGTCCCCAGCCTCTTAGTCAAGTGCCCTCCCATGAGAGCTCCTGATGTATTTGCTCTTTCCGTCTTTTTTCACCTCTCCTAGTCTGTCTTCTACCTTTGGCATCTTTTCCAGTTTTATCAGAAAGGGGCATTTCCTCGTTCATCTGTTACTAGTTGCAGTAATTTGTTGTTTTCTCATAAGAAATTAATAAACCAGTGTTGGCTCTAATTCTTTGACATTCTGGCCTAGCAGCGTGTTTCGTGATACATGTGGTGTGTTGATGCCTGTGGTTTTTGAGTGGGTCTTTTAAAAAAAAAACTGTCCTGTTCTGCAGGACTTGCGGTCTAAATGGTAAAGGGGAAACACTTTATTGTTTGTTATCTTCAATGTTTCATATGTCTTCTTTAAACCCAAATCCACTTCCCATGTTCCCTTTAATAATGAATGGTGCCTTAGATAAGCTTTCTGAGGACTTGTTGTGTGTGGAAGTTCCATATCTGATTATTTTCCTGTAAATAAAATGTTACTATAGATTTGATTGAATTTGAATCAATGGTTAATGTGAAGGCGTTGATATGAGTATTTGACACCTCTGTGAATCTAAATTCTAACTTACTGTATCCTTATCGTAAAGCAGTTAGCAAGTGGAAACAAAAGGTTATGCCCTTATGTTTTAAATGGAAACTAACACTAAGACGCAGCCTTGACATGGAAATTGACCATCAGCACCCTAACTAAAATAAGGACTAGTCAATAGGTATTTAATCGAATAATTTTTTTTGGTAAACTTATAAAGAAAGCAGTTATTTAAGATGACTGTTGTATTTGATTAGTATTTTATTTACTTACAGACCCACTGATAAATGCAAGTACTAATTCTTATATGTTTGTGCTTTTCCCTCCTCAAGTGCATTTAAGATCAACCATCCACAGATCAAGACCTTCTATTTTGCAGCTGAGAATTTGCAGGAAATGAACGTGTAAGTAGAAGAACTTGCTAAATCCAGTCCTTAATGGAACAGACTTGCCTTGGCCAGGCCTTGGAATTTGTAGCCTATGTTTGTATTAATTATTATTTTATTTCTTTATGTTATTTAAGAATTAATTTCCTTAGCAGTCATGAAGTCTTCTTGCTGACTTCTATGTTCAGAAGCATTTTGAAGAACCACACATATCCGAATGGCTACTTTAGGGAAGAAGTGGTAAGATTGTTCTGAGGGCACCACTAGGTTGAGGAAAGAGTAGACGGAAGTCATGGTGAGAACATATTAAAATGAGAATCAGCATTACAAGGAGAAAAACTTAAAGGTATTTTGTGACTGATTTTGTAGCTTTCCACATGTAAAACTCTCTCTCTACTGCATTTAATATGTGCTGTGTGAATACCATGGTGATTCACGATTTATCACTTCTTCATGCATCATTCTGAACATTTTGTAAAATGTCCTTGCTGAGAGCGTCTATCATTTAAAAATTTTACATCCAGAGCTTCATTTCCTGTTTGCTCTGTTTAAATAAGTGCGCTTTAAGGCCCTCTGTCCCCTCCTGGTTTAGATCAAGGCACATGACGATGGCTGCTGTTTGAATGAGGTTGTATCTCAGGGGCTGACTTGAGGTGTTCCATTTAATTTTAGCCTTCTTCCCATAATTCCCAGTGTCTCTTATTACCTTCACCTCACCAATTAAAATATGTTTATGAAGCACAACACTGTGTGCCCCACGGTAGCAGATGATGGGTGGTAGCCATAAACACACACTCAGCTCCTCCATTCATAGAGCTTATGCTGAAAACCTATTTTATTTGTACCTAATAAAATCCTTACTTATCTGTATCTTATGGACTTTTTCTTTGCTGTCTCATCTTAGAAACTTAAAGAAAATAATATCTAGCTTTCATCTCCCCCTCCCCACCCTCAGACACACACGTCTCTCTTTATAGCCCTGTCTAGCTAGGAGCATTGGTGTTTGCCCCCTACTCTTACCTCCCTGCCGTGTCCCTTCAGATGAGGGCACGATGACTCGCAGGTAGTTGGGAAATCCTGTGTTAGGCATAATGAGGCACGGCTTTGACAACTGTCTTCCAAATATGTCCTTGGCCAACTTAGTTAAGGACAAAAGTTTCTCCCCTTTTTGATTTTAGCTTTTTTTCCATGGTCTTTTTCAAACATCTGAGAAAAATTATGAGCAGATACACAAAAGGAGAGGAAATTTAGCATTTCACAAAGTTCTATCCTTATCTTTTCATTTGTACTTTGAGCCGGTCCTTTGGCTACGCAGCCCTTGTTCTGTAAGGTATTGGTCAAGGCACAAGGTCCAGCCTGAGGTGCTTGGTACCCTGTGATGGTGAGTGCCAGTCTTGCCGAGCCACCAATGAACTCTCAGTGGTCTTTACTGGCCGTGAGACTGTGCTGCCTGCCACCCACTCACAGTGGCCTCCTGCTGTCCTTGACTTCTCCCCTCTGTAGGTGTAGACCCTTCCCTCTCGCCATCTTTTCCACCCATCCTGGGTCTGATTCTCTCAGGGTACTTCTGTTTTCCCCCGTAAGGTGTCAGTGAGACTGAGCTTCTCAGAGAAACAATCCCTTCTGAATGTTTTGTCAGCTACTGAATTTTTCCTCCAAACCAGTCAAATACATTCTTCAACTAATAAGAGGCAAGACCCTTAGTGCCTTTACTCTGTCCATCAGATTTCAGATTATAATTAGCTCTTTGAATCACATATCAGAGTTATTTAGCCTCCTGCCTCCCTACCCCACCAACTATCTGACTTTCCTGTACATATCCATTTGGTCTTCTATGTTTTTATGCTCCATTTGCAGATATTTCTTGAATGGCAACTCATTTATATGCATAGTAGCTGTAGATGTGTACATAGACTCAGTGTATTGGCTGTTACATCAAAACTTGTCACAGTTATCAAGCCAAGGTCTTACTGCTCATCTATGTTGTGAAGAGCTGTTATTTTTCTTGAAAATTTGTTAGTGTTCCTCTTTCTAACTTACAAGCAAGATATACATTGAAATTTGAAATTAGGGTGACTTGATTCCCTGTTTTTGAATCTCTGTAGTGACATTTATGCATGAAAATTACTCATCTGGTCACTCACGGGTACATGGCCTTTTTTATCTATGCCTGACTATATCAGGATTTCTTTATATGTAATGAGTATATGTAAGTAAAGTATGAATATTATTATGGAATTGTATTATTCTGAAGATGATTTTTTTTAATAGCCAATAATGCAGAATCTCTAGGCTACCAAGTTAACTTTTTTCTACCACCTGAAGATCTTCTCTTCTTTTGACGTAGTCTGTTTACACCAGTTCATAATGTTTCTGGTGAGATGCAGAGGTGTGAGGGAGAGAGGAGGTGGCATGGCCGAGATGGGCTCTGGTGCAGATGTTCATCTCCTGGGTAACTGTATTTCTGGGTAGTGACATTTCGCTCAAGGGTGATGAAAAGAAAGGCAATTAAGTTTAATAGAAACTTCTCATGTTCTGCAGCGACCCTCAATTTACAAGTACTGGGTAAGTAATTAAGGGTAATGAAAGAGCTGGTTTCTAGGCAAAGACAGGAGATTGATGCTTTCTAGATGGTATTTGTGGGAAGAACGCTCTTGTTTTTCACATCTTCATTTGTGTAAGTATAAGTCCCTTTTGCATCTATTTAGCCACAGAAGTTTTTGTACTACCATAAGGTTCTAGAAAGACAACTCACTCGGGTTCTGAACAATCACTAATCATTGCAGCAGCTAACTAATGGTGGCAAGGAAAAGTGCATGAAGTTTTGGGTGAATGTGGAAAGGAATCTTTAGTCAATACTCTTCCACTTAGCAATATTTTTCATGTTTTGGAAAGAGGTTTAGAAATGCATTCTCTTATTTCAGGTATCCTCATTTCAAAACTATTTTCTTTTCACTTTTTTTTAAAAAATTTTGTCTATTTCATTTTTAGATCCTTTTTTGAGGGAGGCAACAAATGGTTGTTATAGCATTTTAAAAAGTGAACCATGAAATTTATTGTGTTTTTCCTCATCAAGTTTTTAAGATGTTGGGTTGGGATTGTGGCTCAGAGGTAGAGCGCTCACCTAGCATGGGCGGGACTGGGGTTTGATCCTCAGCATCACATAAAAATAAATGCATTGTGTTGTGTCCATCTACACCAAAAAATAAATTTAAAAAAGTTTTTAAAATGTAATCTTTAATAGTAACTACTATTACTTGTACTTAACTAATACATAAAACATTCTTGTAAAAAAAAATCAAACAATGCAGAAATAGGAAAAATGAGAGACTGCCCATATTCTTATTTTACCTTCCAACTCACCTTCTCTGCCTGGGGTTAACCACTTTTAATAACATGATGTATATCCTTCCTGACACTTTTCTATCATAGCAATTCATGCACTTACACAAATATATAATTTAAAAAATACATTAGAACAGCTAAACATATTTGATACTTGGTCTTTTCAATGAATCATATGTTGGGATTTTCCAGGTTACTATACGCTATCCCCTTAGTCTTTTAGTGGCTTCATTATAACATGGTGTCAGTAAAATCAATGTCATAATTTATGTATCCATTTTATTTTTAGTGGACAATTATATTGAATCAGTGTTTTTCTCTTTCTGCTATTATAAGCCTCAATGGCAGTTAACATTTTCCCATGTTTCTGTACATGAAGATATGTTTAAAGGTATAAAATAGACATTTATAATTTAATTTTTGGACAAAAGAGTGGATATTTAAAATTTGAATAATAACATCAAATTGCCTACTCAAAATCGGCTGTATTGATTTTCATGTTTAATCCAACAATGGATGAGAATGTCCATTGTTCCATTTTCTCCTAAGCACTAGAAATCAATATTTTTTCTTTTTTTTAAATTTTATTTCTTAGTTGTAGTTGGACACAATATCATATCTTTATTTTATTTATTTTTATGTGGTGCTGAGGATCAAACCCAGGGCCTCACATGTGCTAGGTGAGTGCTTTCCCGTGGGCCACAACCCCAGCCCTAGAAATCAACATTTTTTAACTTTTCCAATCCAGTAGTGAGTATATTTTCCTGTGTTTAGCTATGCATTTTCTAAAATACTCTTGAGGCTGGATAACTTTTCCATTTATGTATTGAGTTTTTTTTTTTTTCCTGTGATGTTTTCTGTTCGTTTGCTTTGCATAGTTCTTTACTGGGATTTGATCAACATTTGGGGGTTTCTGTGACAGGGCTCTGATATTGGTCCAGTCTTGGTCATTTTGTGCTCATCTTTTTTCTTGTAGAATCTCCTATTTTATATATTTTGAAAGTTAAATTTTTTATTTTTTTCTGTTAAAAAAATAATGAATATAGTCAGGTCATTGCTGGCTGATGATCAGGTAAGGATTTCTAAATAGTTGACAGTTATGGGTCAGAGTGTGCAATCTGTGGACCACGGTGTGAGTGCAGGGTGCTGAATGAGGCATGAGGCGTTGTAGGACTAAAAGCAATGAAAGTGAACATGAATCCAGAGATATAGAGCACTGTTGATGTTATTTTATTCATATTGATTGACTTAGGTCACTGTGAAATGATCATTTCTCAAAAAAAAAATAGAATACACAGTATGATATTTTAAAACACACAGAAAAGTAGAAATAAATTACCTAGATAGTCCTGCCTTCAAACCACATTTTACCTTTAAGCATAACACTACATAACTAGGAATATATGAAATAGACCCATTGTGTCTCTTATCTTTTAAAATTCGTGTTTTAAAGTGAATTCATAGCAAAAATCTTAAGAAAAACTACTATGGCCTCAAGTTATAAACCAAATATGAGCTCCTTAGGGTTTGCCTAGTAGTACTATTTTTGTTATTGAAGTTTAATTGGACTTCATTGTCAATAAGATGAGAAATCAATAGAATAGAGAAGATGGTCAATTTTTATTTTACATAAAATTTTTCAAGGAATAGATTTCCCCAGTTTAGAAATAACTTTCAGTCTTGGGGGCAGATCTTTTACTGATTGATGTGGTAATCTTTCTGATTTTAAATCGATGGTCTTTATATTTTCTAAAATAAATTGACATTATTAAAAGTGATAGAGATATAGCTTTAGTGAACAAGTTACTACATTCAGTGGTAAATTTTTTGATGGTTACTGAAATTTTCAAGGGCATAATTATAAAAGGTATATTTGTTTATGTATTTAGAGTACCAGATTTAGCTGCCTGCCTTAACCAACTGGACGTTGGCCAGCTTGCTTATCTCACAGAGCATACCCTGAAAGGAAAGTATAAAACTAGAGGCCTTATTTTATTTTATTTTATTTTTTTTTTTTTGGTACTGGGAATTGAACCCAGAGGTGCTTAACCACCGAGCCACATCCCCAGCCTTTTTTATATTTTATTCAGTGGCAGGACCTCGCGGTGTTGCTTAGTGTCTTGCGAAGTTACTGAGGCTAGCCTTGAACTTGTTGTCCTCCTGCCTCAGCCTCCCGAACTGCTGGGCATGCACCATGATGTTCAGCAGAGGCCTTCTGTTTTGATGCCCTAAACTCATGCTGATTCTTGAAATGTTCAGGCTGACAGTTGAATTAGGATTGACTTTCATGATGGAGTCTGGCACCCACCCTCAGATGGTCCAAGGGGAAGGTGTGAGGGAAGGGGGCCAATCTCTTTGGTCTAACATTTACTTTCTACTTGAATCCTAGGTGGTTAAATAAACTTGGAATAGCTGTGGTCCATCTTGAATCCACTACAAAGGACGAAGGTATATTCCATTCTAAAGTTCTGAAAAAGTAGCCAGAAAATTAGACTAAGATGAGAAAAACAATATCAAATTCTATATATAGTCTGATCCTGAGGAAGCAGTTTGGCATTTGAAATGATCTGAGTGTAGAGACAGACACATTCACACAGACTTCACCAACAGAGACGAGAGCTTCCCAGGCCGGCTCTGAATGATTTCACACTTCACCCACACTTGAGCAGCTGTAGGCTTCACTGATATCTCAGGCAATTGCCAATGCAAATGTTTTATTGCTCTACTTAACTGAATTCTTACTCATACCCGTGAACTTGTCATGATCTAGGCAGATAACTTTCATCCCACTGTTTCCTCTCTGATATTTTCACATTTCCGCCAGGTGTGTGCTGAGAGTGATTACCCCAAGATTGTACTGGGAACCTGAAGGTCAGATTGGGACACAGGCCATATTTTTAGCATGCTCTGTAGCTCTCAGGGTTCAGAAGCTGCAGGAGTCTAATTCTTCCTGATGTAATTACTCCTTGCTGTGAAGAAGAGGGCAGCTTTGCGGGCTGCCAGGGCCACTGAACTGAGACTGTCCCTGAAATGCTCAAACCACATCCAGAGTCAATTCTAGACTGAGGAATTGGAAATAGGGAGTTTTGTTTTTTTGATAACAAATTTGTACAATCTTAAATTTAGAAAGGGAACAGTGGCAAATGACTTAAAGCCATGAAGGAGTCCAATACGATCTCGTCAAATAAGATCTTGTCCCCCAAACTTTCAAAAGCTTCATTTTCAGTGTGCCTTGGGGGTCTCTATATATCCGGTTCTCCCCACTGACTTGGCCTCTTGGTCCCTTCCCTGTTGGCCCACTCCTGATGGCTTGGGTGCCCAGCCAGCGTCAGCTCACTCAATTCATGACGTTTCCTATCAACAAACATTTCCCCATTGACCTTCTTCTTAGTGTATCAATTCTTTCTTTGAGGAGTTCTTCTATTTTCCCTGAACTCTGGTTGGTCCTCTTCATGCGTGTGGGATGTTCTTGGAGAGCAGAAACCCAGAGGGGCCATTTGTTTCTCCATCTTCAGTAATTCCTTTGTACCAAGTATTCCACTAGATTTGTTTTTTTCTGAATTGGATTGAAATTGCAATAGCTAGATGGAGAAAAACCTATGCTCATACATTATGGAATAAATGATGGCAGCATTTAAACATGAAGTGTTTTCGTTTTTGTTACAGAATGCTACAGTGAAAGTGAGCAGGAGGATCCTGATGTAGCCGCGGAGACTCCGCCCCCTCCTTACTCTGCCACTTCCTCTCCTTTGGTAGGTGCGGACGTCAGTGGTCTGTTGGTCAGTCTTTCCTTCAAGTAGGTAGAAACTACTTTGCCTGATACAATTTTTTGAACAGGCTGAATTAAGGTATCTGCCAAAGAGCAAGTCGGTTCTCAAGGTGCTGACTCTGAGCCTTTTCTATAGCTACTCACTGATCTAACAAACACGGTGCATCTGTGCAGGACGCACAGAAGTATCCTGCTCACAGGATTCATGGAAGTGCAAAGGGTGTCGAAGTAGTAATTCAATACTTGGAAAGACTTGCTTTGCAATGTTTTTTAATACCCTGTTTGTCCTCAGAAAGAATTTAAAGCACCTTACCTAGGTGCCTGTAATATAAGAATGCAAAATGAATTTAAAGAGGATAAAAAATAGCATAAAAAGAAAAGTAGAGTCAGAAAAATAGGAAGTCAAGAGTGGGGTTATTGCATTAAGATTGTGTGTGGAATAATTTTGTGATTCAGTAGAGAACAATCCAAATTTGATTCTAGGCTTTGTGTGTGTTGGTATTATTTACAGGTAGTAAGACTAGAGAATTGCTTCATATTTGGATGGATGATCCCTAGAGAGGGTCAGAGAAGGATTACTGTGGAAGTAGATATAAGTTTTTTATTTATTTGATTAATTTGCTTTTTTCCTGTATGTGTGTGGTTCAACCCAGGTCCTCATGCATGCTATGCACAAGATCTACCATTGAGCTACAGCCTCAGTAGGCTTTTTTTTTTTTTTAATATCTTCTATGTACTAGGACTTATGTAAATGACCTAAATATATGATAATTTAATCTTCTAACAACTTTGAGAAGTAGCATTATTTAATTTGCATTTTACTGATGACTGATGGCATCATTATGTGTTTAATACTGTTAAAATGACATCTTTTATGTTTATTGGCCATTTGGATTTTCTCTTTTGCAAAGTGTCTGTTAAGCCTCTGGGTATTTTAAGTTGCTGCCTGTTCCTCTTTTTATATTTAATTTATAGCATTTCTTAATTTATTATTATATGTATTAGTATTAATATACTAGTCATGTGCATTATATGCAAATAAAATATATATTTGTCAGCTAAAAGTGATCAAATTTCACTTGTTAACTCTTTAAACTCTTTCATACTTTCTTTTTATAAACAGATGTTCTTTACAATAATGTGCCAGATTTATCCATTGCTTCCATTTGGTTGATGAAATTTTTTCCTGGATTAAGAAATGTTTTCTTCTGCTGAGGCCATGAGGAAGTAGATGTCACTGTCCTATGGTTAGGAAACAGGTTCAGAGGTGTTGAGTGGCAGGGCCAGACCCGCAGCGGACAGCGCCTGTCGGGGAATTGAGGCTATTCTGGCTGGGGAGTGTGTGCTCTTTCCCCTGTCTGTTGTGCTTTTCCATCCACAGAGCCAAAGCTCATGGAGAGCCTGTTTGGTAACAGATAAATGAAGGGATGCTTATGAGAGCAGTGAACCAGGCTGTTAAATTTTAAAGATTCTTTAGAATTTTCTGAGTCATCCATCAAATGTTATTTCCTACTATCTTCTAAGTTGATCAGTTTTTGACATTCCATTAAGGCTAACATTTTCTTAAGAAATATATTGGAAAATAGTCAGATAAATGTTGAATAATCAGATTTTTTTTCCACTTAGTAACAGAATGTTCCTCCTGCTCACATATTTTCCAGGCAGATTTTGTTTTTGTTTTCTCTTGTTTTGAAAAACAGACAAGCAAGGCACTTAGTTAAAATAACATTGAGCTTTTTAAAATGTAAATGGATGAAGTTCTAAGAAATCCTGGTAACTTTTATCTAGTGCATGAAACTAGGTATTGTTTGGCTGGAAATTATATAGGTTAGCCATGAATTGGATATACAAGCCTAGGGTGAAAAATAATTTTTTTCTACGTTCTTGCTTTAGAAAATATTTTGGGTAATGGATTTTCATTTCATGATGATGAACTCAACTATTATTAATATTAAATAATTGATATTATTAAATATTATTATTGAAAACCATCTCAAAAAAATTTAAGTCTTGAAAAGAATCAGTTCAATGTACATCCATTCTAATAGTTGTAAAGAAAAGCAGTGAAACTTGAACACCAAACCCGTTTGGGCTTCTGCTCCAAATGGGATGAATGACCTTCCACAAGGGAATGAAGACATTTAGGGATCCTCCTGTCATGAAGAGGAGGTTTGGTTCATGTTCCTTCACTGTGAGCAGGCTTTATAGGATTGAGAGTGGGAAGGATGCTGTTTATCCTCAAAGGAACTAGAAATGGGTTATTTTTTCCACAGACTTATTAAAAGACTCAAAATAGATAGGGGCTGGGTGCGGTGGTGCACACCTCTAATCCCAGCAGCTTGGGATGCTGAGGTAGGAGGATCACAAGTTCAAAGCCAGCCTCAGCATTGGTGAGGCACTAAAGTCAGTGAGACCCTGTCTCTAAATAAAGTGCAAAAAATAGAGCTGGGGATGTGGCTCAGTGGGGGAGTGCCCCTGAATTTAATCCTGGGTTCCGCACCCCCCAACAAAAACAAAAAAAAAACCCCAAAAAATAGATGGGCATCTGTAAGTTACACTTTAAAAGATTATTTGTAGAAATAGTTTTCCAGGATTCCTTGAAATTTATAAGAGAGCAAGAAAAGCTTCATTCACGTTATAAGCCTGATTTTCTAAGTTACAAAGTGATTTAAGAGCTATAAGCATCATGAAAAATCTCTTCCATGTGTTTTCTTAATTTTTAAAAAGTGTTATCTGATAAACTTCTCTGTCCTTTTCTGCTCATTCATTCATTTAAGAGGGGTTCCTGGAGTATTGTGGACCCCTCTTCTTGCTACTTGGGGCACATCAGCGAATAAAGCAGGTAATGGTTCACATTCTGCATGGAGCCACACTCCATGGAAGGAGATGTATTGTCAACAGTCAACCTATGAAGTAAACTTGTGCACTATCAGTGGCACTGGAGAGGGAGAGTGAGGAGATTGGGAATCCTGGGGGGTAGAGATTGGGTTGTGACAATGGACAGGTGTCCAGGATGTCCCCATTGAGAGCTTAGATCGGAGCAGAAATCTTGAAAGGCACTTTGGGAATTGGCTGAGGGGCTATGTGGGGAAGGAGTTTCCCTAGCAACTATGTCAGAACCTAGGTCTCTCGGTACAAAGTAATGCAAGGAGGCTAGTGTGGCAGGAACAGGGTAAACCAGGAGGAGAATGGCAGGAGGCCAGGTCAGGGGGTGGAAGCAGCCACACTGTAGGGGGCCTGTGGGCTAGTGAAGGGCTTCCATGTTCTGTTGGAGTTGTTTAGGGAGCCTTTGGAGGGTGTGAGAGTAGAGGATGTGATAATTTCCATTTTAAAAGGACGCGGGGAGGGTGTGTAATAATCTACAGTGAAAGATGGCAGTGATTTCCATGGGGGGGTGGGTAGTGGGGGGGGTTGCGAAAGGAATGGTTGGATTTTGACTGTATTTGGAAGTTTGAACATCAATAGGTGGGTCAAATATGAGAGAAGCAGGGATGAATAATTACAATCTCAGCTTCAAGAAGATAACTCTTGAAGATCATTTTAATGTAACAGTCCTTAAATTTTGATACTTTTTAGAAGTATAATTCCTTTATATCCAAATGTTGAAAAAAAAAAGAGTCAGCTAACAGAAACTAAAGAAGCAATAAGTAAAAATAAATCCTGCTGCCTGGCTCATTGGCCAGGGACAGAGGAGGAAGTTGAGGATTAAACACAGAAAGGGTAAAATTAATTTTAGAAATTCAGATTTAATTCTGACAGAATGGATCTTGAATAGCTGTCTACTAAAGGTCACTTTATCATTCAATATCTGCACTAGATGAAATGGTAGGAATGCTTGCCTGGGTACAGTTGTATGAAAAATTATCAGAAAAAAAAGGAAAGTTCACTCTTTTCCTTCAAGATGCAAATAATAATAATGATCATCATCATGAGCATCATCATAAGCTCTGTGGTTGAACATTGAACTGACTTTAAGACTTTTCTAAAATTTTCTCGTATATTTTTGCCTCTTGCCTGACCGGTTCATCTTTGCAGCTGGCTCCCTGGCAGATTCAATCACAGAGCACTGTGCCTGCCCCACCACCTCTTCCTGTCTTCCTGCCCTAGTCCCGGCCCTCATTAACTCCTGTGAGTTATTGAAATAGCAGGCTGTTTTTCTCTTCCTGCCTCTAGTTGCCTTCTTCAGTTAAAAACCACCTCTGAATTGTTCTTCCTGAAGTTCAGGTCTAAGAAGATGGATTCATTACACACAACCTCTCACTGCATCTCTTTGCTTATAACATTAATTCCTGACTCTTTGCCTTGGTCTTTGAGGCCCTGGGATTTCTTCCAATAACCTTTACAGTCTTCTTGCTGATTTCTCCTTTGCCATTGGTCCAGGAAACTGCCTGCTATTTTCCAAGAGCTTTTTACTCTTTCCTGCTCTTGTGCCTATAGTGAGAAGTTTCTCGACTTGCAGGAACCACTTGTCCCGTTCCTACACCAGTCCCCTCTTCTACAAGTCTTTCAAGCCTGCTTCTTCAGATGTTCCTTCCTTCACAGAGGTGGCCTAGTCGTCTATATCAGGAGGAGTCTGCCTTTTTCTGAACTCCATTTCTGTAGCATTTTGGTTTTTTGATTTTTTTCATGTTATCATAATCTGCCTTGTATTTTAGATTTTGCATATCTGACTTATTTTTCTAATTATTAAAATTGATTTTTATTTGTTTATGTGGTGCTGAGGATTGGATGCAGGACCTCACACGTGCTAGGTGAGCACTCTACCGCTGAGCCACAACCCCAGCATAATTATTAAATTTTTAGAATCAAAGGTGGGGCGGCTAGAGTTGTGGCTCAGCGGTAGAGTGCCTGCCTAGCACGTGTAAGGCCCTGGGTTCAATCCTCAGCACCACATAAAAATAAATCAATAATAAAATAAAGGTATTTTGTATGACTACAAAAAATATTAAAAATAAAAAAAAATCAAAGATGGTTTACAGTATATTTTATGTTTACTTACAGCCTTTGTGACTGTGTTCAGCACATACTTAAAACCAGATAAATATTTAATGGATGATTAGGCGGATGAGTAGGTGATTACTGTGACCTCATCTGTACCCTCCACAAATTTTTTGCTCTGCAAATATTTTCCTATGTGGTTTAGAAGAAATGACTTTAACTTTGTGCAGTGCTTTTGCATAGCTTTAAGAGGATTTTTTTTTAAACAAAAGTCCTGTATTAGTTTTACAAATGAGGAAGCCAAGGCCCAGAGAATTGAAAGCAACCATTATAAGTAACATTTGCAAGATGTTTATGTTTTATTGAGAAGGTTTCTTCATAGTATTTGATTCTCTTGATAAATCTGTCAGTCAGGCAGCTGATGAAATTTTCATGAATGTTCCACATGCCAGATCCTGCTGGGGATAAGGAAATACAGAACTGGACAATGTCCCCTCCCTTGGTCATCTTAAGCTCTTAAGTTGAAAAGAGGGACAATAAATTGATAGTTCAAACAAATTATTTCAAATACTAATAAGTGCTGGGAAGCAGATAAATGGGATACTGTGCTAAGGAGTGGTTGGGGCTGTTTTGTGCTCCTTGACAGGGAAACCCTCCGGAAGAAGTGATATATGAGTCGAGGTCAAAGAGATAGGGAGGAGAGAGCCAATCAGTTATCCACAAGAGGGGCCTGTCAGTCACCACAGATGCACTGAAGGGACAGAAAGGAGGGAAACGTGACCAGAAAGGATAGGTGGAGGGGACATGGAAGAAGGTTTAGTAGAGAGGTATTCAGGGGTCCTTGTGAGCCTCCTCAGTTCTCATGACGACAGTGCATATTTTTGTACTGGTGGTGGGCAGTTATTGGAGGGCTTTCAGTGGAAGAATATCATGGTTTAGTTTTTGCTTTAGAAATGCTCTTGCTATTGTTTGGAGGATGCCCAGGGAAGGGACAATGGCATAGGCAGAAAGCCAGTAGAATAGGGCTTGGAGGTAAAGTGACTTCTCCAAGGTCACTTGGACACCAAAGATTGGAGTGAGGAGTGGATCCCTGACAGCTCATGCCCAAGGTCATACAGAAGGTCAGTGAGGAGGAGGCAGTGCACTGTATGTGGTCTTCTGTGTGTTAGGGCATTGCTTCTCCTAGCTTATGGGAGAGACACACACCGTGGCTCCTAGGGATCCATGACTGTGGACTGCTCTGCTTCTATTAAAAGGCCAGTAAGGGAAAGAACGTCTGTGTACTTTCCTTCCCTTTTTCTTGTTTGATTTTATTATGCTTAGTATTAAGTGATTCCTCCATTTCTTTTTTTTTTAATGTACCTTGACTAATGTTACTTCAGATTTATATACTGAATCACTTCTTCCTAATTACAGGCCTTTGGTGGTTATTTTAAACTATTTTTCACCATGTCAAACTTGTGTTTTGAAAACAATTCAGAGAAAAGGATTTTAGAGCTGACTATAATTTGAATTTAACTCCTTCAATAAATAAAAGTATCCTATGCAGAAAATAGGAAAAATCAATTTTAGTTTTTAAGCTTAATCTTACCAAAGTTTCTTAAGTAAAACCAAGATCTTTATAATGTCTTTAATTTTCTCATCAAAAATTAAAACATTTCAAACCTGAATGTTTTTATTTATTTATTTTATTTTTATTTTTTAATTAATTTTTTTATTTATATGTGACAGTGGAAGGCATTACAATTCTTATTACACATATAGAGCACAATTTTTCATATGTCTGGTTGTACACAAAGTATATTCACACCAATTAACATCTTTATACATGTACTTTGGATAATAATGTCCATCACATTCCACCATCATTTCTAACCCCATGCCTCCTCCCTTCCCCTCCCACCCCTCTGCCCTATCTAGAGTTCGTCTATTCCTCCCATGCTCCCTCTCCCTACTCCACTATAAGTTAGCCTCCTTATATCAGAGAAAATATTTGGCATTTGTTTTTTTGGTATTGGCTAACTTCACTTGGCATTGTCGTTTCCATCCATTTACCTGCAAATGCCACGATTTCATTCTCTTTTATTGCTGAGTAATATTTCATTGTATATGGTACTTTTTTTTATCCATTCGTCTATTGAAGGGTATCTTGGTTGGTTCCACAATTTAGTTATTGTGAATTGTGCTGCTATAAACATTGATGTGGCTGTGTCCCTTTAGTATACTGTTTTTAAGTCCTTTGGGTTTAGACCGAGGAGAGGGATAGCTAGGTCAAATGGTGGTTCCACTCCCAATTTTTAAAGAAATCTTCATACTGCTTTCCATATTAGCTGCAGCAATTTACAGTCCCACCAGCAATGTTTGAGTGTGCCTTTTCCCTGCATCCTTGCCAACACTTATTGTTGTTTGTCTTCATAATAGCTGCCATTCTGACTGGAGAGAAATGGTATCATAGAGTAGTTTTGAGTTGCATTTCTCTGATTGCTAGAGATGATGAGCATTTTTTCATATATTTGTTGATTGATTGTATATCCTCTTATGAGAAGTCAGTTCAGGTCCTTGGCCCATTTATTGATTGGGATTTTTTTTGGTGTTTAACTTTTTGAGTTCTTTATATACCCTAGAGATTAGTGCTCTATCTGATGTGTGAGGGGTAAAGATTTGCTCCCAAGATGTAGACTCTCTTTTCACCTCACAGATTGTTTCTTTTGCTGCACAGAAACCTTTTAGCTTAAGTGCATCCCATTTATTGATTCTTGATTTTCATTCTTGTGCCAAAGGAATCTTATTAAGGAAGTTAGGGCCTAATCACACATGATGGAGATTAGGGCCTACTTTTTCTTCTATTAGACACAGGGTCTCTGAACAAACCTGAATATTTTTAAATGGATGAAACCACATAGAGTTATTAATCTCTAGGTAAAATAATTTTATTTAAGATGAGAGCATTTGTGGGATTATTTGCGTTGTAATTTATAGCAATAACCCCTTGATCCTGGAATTAGGATAAAATACCTTTAGCAACTCTAGAGAGAATTTCAGGGAATCTTCAGTAAGAGACTAAACTATTCTGGGGATCTTTTTTCTATATACTTGGCTCTCTCATTCATTCTTTGCTGGCATTAATTTGTTACCAATTATGTATCAGGCACAGATGCAAAAAAAAGTGGAGGTTCAAAATGTCTAAAAACAGCCTGTTCTCAAGCAGCTTACCAAGAAAGGTTAGCAGTCCATCAGCAATTGCAATATAAGGTAACAAATAAAATGGCATATACTGGCTATGCTGGAAGTAAGCCCAGGTGCAACAGGCATAAGTATCTAACAGGCCCTGAAGTTTTCAGAGAAGGCTTCCTGGAGGAGCTGGCATTTGAACTCACAGGAGGATGGGCTCCTGTCAGTCAAACAGAGATGGGTGGAAGAAGAGTCTGACCCTCCTTTCTACCTTCACTGGCACTTGGGAGTTTTATGAGTATATTGCAGAGATGCTTTACCAAGGCACTGACCTAAGATTTCTGTGCTTGGTATTGGCCATTGGTAACTACAGAATTTTAGTTCTTTCTTTCTTTAATCTTTTTCTCCATTTCATCAGCGTTACATGGTGCCTGGGGAAATTGCACTGATAATTTGCATTTTGTTTGAGTAGCACCCAACTGGAATATAGAACACTCCACAGACTTATCCAATTCTCATCTTACACATCTTTCTTTAGTCCTTTAAACAGTTTGTTGAGGTTTAGAAAACCTTATGGAAAGTATCTCGGCAACTGAGTACACAATCTTTTTCTCAAATAGCCCATTTTGCTCTAATCCAATTAAAGTAGTGTCGGCAGGAGCAACAGGAAAAGCTCACGCTTGGTCTCTTTTCAAAAAAAGGAAGTTGATCACGTGGAAGCCAAGTTTTACCCAAATAGCTCACAATCAGGGGAACGTGTCAGGGCTGGGCCAGCATGGGTATTTTTGTTAATATGTATTTTGTAGATCCTGTTAATAAGTGAACTATTCGTGACATTTATTTGGAGCATTTAGGGCTTGTGTGTTCCCTCCTCCAGATAACTAAGCCTTTATTTAGTGAGTTACAGATCTTTTATCTCTTAGTGATTAAATGGCCTCTGTGATTTAAGGTCGCCAGTTCTCAAGCCACTTGACACATTCTTGAATGGAACATTTTCATGTCTGTGCCAGTATTTTACTATTGAGAAGATGGGTGTGATCGGTTTGCATCTGAAATAGATATTTTAATGTCATGTTTCTTTAAAAAATTCATTATGTAATAATACATGTTTACTATGCATTCAGTTTGGTACATGTTGAATAAATACTGGATTTTTCCCAATAAAATTCAGAGTTTAGCACTTGCAGAATTTTGGAACAAAGTTAGCCATTCTGAAGAAGTTAGTTGCAAAGATTTTGAGATTTGGGGAGAGGATCCTAGTTTGCTCTTTTGCGTATTCTCTGTAATAAATCTCCTTCCAGCTGCCTCCTTTGAGATTTGAGTTCTTGAAACCAATAGGTATATAGTATCTAATAGCAGGATATAAAGAGTGATAAAATGAAATTATAAAAAGCCCTTCTTGTCTTATGCCATTGGAGATACAAGGTGGTCCAGAGAACATGAGAGTCTAATTCGGGGGTTTTATTGACCAATAAAATGAACAGTGGAGCAACAGCACAGAGTTGCTACATAGAACATTAAAAGGAGCTCTCTGCAGAGCAGACCCAGAAGATCCCACGTCCTCAACCCCCTTCCCTTCTCCGTGGTGCCACTTTTGGTTTCTTATGAAAGAATTGAGAGGCTGCTTATTCTTGTCTTCCTCCTCGAAACTTTATTAAATGTTTTTCAGACATTGAAGGGTGAGTTAATGTCCTCCCGCCTCACCTGGGTGGTTATGACTTGACACTGGTCATGTGCTGAGGAACATGTGGGCCACGATCCTGGGCACTCATCAACATGACCAGGCTTCCTGTCTGGCTCCAGCTGTTGCTGCCCGTCCCCTTTCAGTGTTGGGGATGGAGCCCAGGGCATTGCAGATGCCAGCCAGGTGTTCTCCCTCTGAGCTGCACCCCAGAGCCCTGCTGTCTTTCTCTTAATCACCTTTCTCTAGAGGTTTTGCTCCATCTGTGTGCTCTGAATGACAGATGACAAATCATATTGTTTTGCTCAAGGTGTACTTCAGTATTCTAAAGAGTGCATTTTAAGTTTCTGGAGAACATTGAGGAATAGAGTGATGTGGAGATTTTTCAGATCCTCGAATGGCAAATTCAAAGTTCTACCGATCAGTTTTAGAGAATGGGATCTCAATAGCTGCCAGATGGAAATGAATAGCATGGGTTTGTCCTTCTATTCTCTTATTCTTGGTCACCTTTTGAAACAACAGCAGGATGCCTGTATTAAAAATAGGGATAGAGACTGATGGTTTGATCACCATTTATTTTATTCTTTCTTGGTTTTATTTGTGGAAATAGGCTGCCCAGCGGGCATCTTCGTCCTCACCCAAATTGAGTGAAACATCGTGTTCTTTCTCTTCCCTGGAAAATACAATAAAGACGGCCAGCAGCGGTTCTTCCTCGGGATCTAAAGAAAGACAGTCCTGGCTGGACATCGTGAACAGCTCACCTGCTGCTGGAGATGTGGGGCACGCACTCGCCTTTGCTGTGCAGGTCCAGGCCCCTGCACCCTCAGAGGCTCCCAGTTGCAAGACCCTGGACACCAGCTTCGTCACATCCGAAAGTGGGTTTTTGAACTCTTTGTCTAGTGATGACACTTCTTCACTGAGTAGCAATCAAGATCATCTCACTGTCCCAGACAAGGCTCCTGGATCAAGGGTGATGGAGAAAGGTAAACTAAGAAAGCATTTACAATTATTGAGAGAGAGAGAGAGAGAGAGAGAGAGAGAGAGAGACTCTAATGTGAATTTGTAACAGATGAGTGTGAATTTGTAACTCATGAATGGTGATTTAAATTTACATGATCAAGTGGGGCCAAGCCTCATGCTGCTTGGGTAGTTTCCCTGTGACAACTTCCATTGCCAGGTCACTAATGACCCGCTCTAAGTGTCATTAAACAAATGCTTAAAACGGAGACATGGGGTCATGATATAATATCTTTCCACTAGTTTAAGGAAAAGATGGACTCTGGTTTTGGTTCCATTCTCTGGAGCTCGTGATAGTTAAGTGGGGAGGGGAAGAGAAATGGCCCACTGAGGAATGAAGGCTGAAGATCAGATGGTGGGATTGAAAGAGGAGACTCAGGCTGGCCTCAGACTCAGGAGCTGTCATTGTGTGGACCAAGTATTGGGCTTACTTGTGTCTCCTTGGAATGTAAATTAAGGTCAGTGGTACAAGTGAAAAAGAGGTACTAGGTTCAGCATAAGAATTTTCTTTTTGATTTCATGAGCTGTCTGTATAGAGCAGGCTCCTTGGAAGGTATTACGTCCTTGTCTTTGGAGGTATTTCCTTATTCTGAGAGAAATATTTTCATTGAATATTGATTACCGATTGCATATCGATGGCAATTTTTGTTCTTATGATATAATGAAGAGAGAATTTATGATATTATGATATAATGAAGAGAGAATTTAGGTATCTTGATTTAAATGACCTCAAATTTGATGCTTGGAAAAATCCTTTCAGATAGAGGATTTGGATTGAAGAAAATAATAAAAACTACTACATCTATTATAGCTATTATTTTCCAGTTAAAAATTCTTACTTTAATCTATGAGTAGAACTAAAAAAGTTTTCGACACCTCCCCCCCACTCACCCCCATATAATGAGCATAGTTTCCTAAGCACCATAGATACTAAAATTCCTTTTATAGTCTTTCCCAAGAGATAACCCTGCAGATGGAGAGTTTTCCTTTAGGATCCATAGCCTGAGAGTCATGGAAGATGAATGCAGTTCTCGTCTCTGTCTAAACGCCATCCTGGGAATGCAAGTGCTATGGAGCTTGGCGGGGCATCAATAGCTCTTTTAATCTAAGAATGAGGAAACCTGGTGTTCTTTAGCTTTGAATTACATGCAGAGTGACCAACAAAATCTGGGTGCTTCTTGGAACAGCTTGAGGTGAGGGTGCTTCTCTCAATAGAGAGGAAGAGAATATGGAAGTATTTTCCCCTCACTGATTTGTTGGAGGTTACTTACTATGTGTTACAGAATTTTTGCTGATGATTTTCTCCTGCTGCTGAGGATTTGATCAAATTCCCCAAAGAACTGAACCACATAAAGTCATCTCTATGGAAACAGCAGCCCAGCCTTTGCTTGTATTTTTGATGACTTGCTGTTGAGTAATCAAATTGCATATTGTGTATTTTCTTAACGTGTTTGCATGTTGGAGAAGAAGGTAGCTTTTCATTCTTGTGACTTCTAAACAAATATTGGTTTTGAGTTGCCAATGGAAAAAAAAAAAGCCCTGGAATTTCTGTATCTGAAACACTGCTCAGGGTGTTTTTATATCAGGAATTGGAGTTTCTACAAGGTCCAAGATAGAAGTTAAATTTTCAGATTAATTTTTAGATTCCCAGACTCAAGATGTGTTTGCTGGAGAAAGAGGCTTTTATCCTCAAAAAGATGTTTAAAGGTTAATAACTGAGTCCTGAAACAAGCAGACAGCATGTATTATAGCCTTTCTTTTATTTAAACAATGAAAGAAATATTTTGCAGTTGGTATGCAATTAAAATTGTGCTTGCTAGAATTTGATACTGAATTTAAAACTCCTTGTAGACATTTCTCCCTGTAGTGAAAGCTATTAAAAAAGAGGGTGTTAATTGCATTATATTGCTTTTCTACTCTGCAGAGTTTCAGACTTTCAAGCTCTAGGGATTCATCATGGTCTTTCCACAAAGTGTAGCGGGAAGAGAGGTGATGAGGTTAATGGAGTGCTTGTCACATCTCAGCATCACTTTGGGATCTGCCTTTCTTTTTCAAGTGATATTTTGGCCAGGGTCATGCCTGTGGTGGTGAATCACAGGGTGCATCACTGCATACATATGTACAATGTGGGCTACCTGTGGACAATGTGGACAAGGTCGCTCTCACTCAGTGAGGAGGAACCATATCCCAAATGTTGAAAAACTGCAGGTTAACTGATAAGACTAAAGCCCAACTGGTGTAGATCCATTTCCAAGTGCAAGTACAGCCAGAACTGCGAGTGATGTCAATTACAAGCTGAATAGAAAGATTGTTAATGAAGAGACGAGCATTCTAGAGCATGCATGACATCTCTGAGCCAGATTTCAGGATCTGAAGGACATTAGAAAAAATTATGCACAGTCTGAGTGTGGACAGTACAGATGCTACATTATTTTAGCTGGCTATTTGGAATGTGGATGTAGGAATTATGTGGTATGCCTCTTCAGGAAATGAAGAGATAACAAAAATACGCCCCTACTGAGCTCAACTGAAGTTAGCATTATTATTATTAATTAGTACCTAACATGTACTCGTGTACTTTGTGCTAAAGGGAATCCAAAGATGAGCAGGATACAGATTCTGTTCTAAAAGACTTCTAAAAGTCTAATGGAGCACGTGAGAGGAATCATTCACATCTAATGCAAGAAATCAGAGTGAAATGGGTGCCAAGAGGGAGCTACAAACAGAACACCCCAGGGTGGTCACACCTAAGGGGAAGGATCTGTGCATTGAGAGGGGAGACACAGGCAAGGGAGACTGAAAGGAAACCCTGGTGATGTTGAAAGCTGAACCAGGCCTTAGTGAATTATGATATATAATTTATAATCATTTCTAATTATGGTAATCATATAAATAAAACTATGATTTAGAAAAGTTATCTTAGCTGTAGGATGTAGGGCAGAAGAGAATAAGAGGAGGCAGAGGTCAAGAGGAATTAGGAAGCTTCTGTGCCCTACTGCATACTTAGAACTTAATTTAGTCCCTAGAGTATTTCCTAGTATTCCTGAGTTTTGAAATGTAATTTGAGAACTGATCTTAAAATGGAAATGAACATTTAGTACCGTGAAAATAATCTGGTCTGAATGGCCGCTGGCCTCACTAGCATGGATCTCAGGCACGGAGAGTTCACCACTGATTTCACTGTTCCCATGTCAAGTGGCTGAAGATCCCCCATGAGTGGTCACAAAAGAACCTGGTTAAGTCACCTATACTTTTGTGTGATCTAAATAGGTCATTTGAAGTTCGCAGACTTTTATCTTCATATCTTTTGTTGTTGTTCTTATATCCTACAACTTTTCCTGAGACAGGGAATCATGGGACAGTGAAAGGTCATGGGAACTCAGTGGAGCAAGGGTTTTGAAGCTGCTGACTAGTGAAATCTGGAGTCCAGGGGCATGCAGACTCGAACCACAGGTAGAAAGAAGTAGGAGGGGTCAAAGAGCGGGAGGTCATGACCAAAGGTGAAAGATAAATAAGTTCTGAAGAGAGAAAATGTGGTTAAGGTGAAAGAGGATGCTTGTACTCCGAAAGAAGTAAACTTAGAGTTGACATTTAGATGTAAACAGTTCTAGGAATGGAGAAAGGCGCGTTAAAAATGATGTGCTCTGGTGCTGGGGTTGTGGTTCAGTGGCAGAATGCACGCCTTGCATGTGTGAGGCACTGGGTTCAATCCTCAGCACCACATAAAAATAAATAAAGGTATTGTGTCCATCTACAACTTAAAAATATTTTTAAAAAATGATGTGCTCTGGTGTCAAGAGCACAAGACATACCACTGCTTGTGGCCACAGGACCACAGAGCCAGGCCACAGGTTCCACAAGACCCAGAACGGCAGGTTCATTCCGGAGAGAAACCACGCCTGCCCTTACAAAACAAGGCTTGAAGCCCACCTTTCTCTTTCAGTGCTACCAGAATTGTGTTTTACCAATATTGTGTTTCAAGCAGTCACATTTGTGTAGAGTACAGGGAAAACACTGTCTTTTGACGTACACAATTATACCTCTTTAAACGACGCTGTGCTGTGTTTTTGTTTTTAGACATTTTCTCACTTACTTTTCTTTCTTGGGCTTTGCCTGCAGTGCAATATTGACATAAATGGTGATTATGGGCATTTTTGTGGTGTGCTTGATCTCAAAGGGGAAGTTTTCAGTGTTTCCCCACTACCAACAACTTAGAAATAAAGTATTTTATTTTCACCTCTACGGTATGATGAAGAAACGGGGGCTTACTGTAGTTAGGCAAATTGCTTAAGATAGTCATGCAACGATGGGAGGGCGAAGGGTACGTTTGGGATGGAGTTCTGTTTGACTCTAGAGCCCGAGATTTTAATCACCCAAATATTCAAAATAAATAATCAGCAGGACCCAGGGTTAAGTTAAATAGGTGAATCAAGTCACATTTCATGGAATAATTTCCCTCTTTAGACAATTATTCTATAACACGTGTTCCTACAATTACTAGTGAAGCAGTGCAGGTCAGCCAGTGATAGGAACAGAAGCATTCAGGTACTACGTGGCACTTCAGGGTCCGGGGACTTTGTCTATTCAAAAATATTCATCAAGTGCCTCTTCCATGTCATGTACTGGCCCATGTTTCTGTTCTAAAAGACTTCTAAAGGTCTAATGGAAAAGAATGTACACTGGGAAAAAGTGAACAGAAGGCAAAATAAATACCCTCATGGTGCCAATGTTGAGGGGAGACTGGGAGGGAGACAATAGGAGACAGCAGGTCAGTACTAATGTCTCCAGTGGTTGTAAGTGCCATGGTTAACAAGAGGATGGGTATGGGTTTAGAGAGAGATGGAGCTGAGATTGGGGCATGAGGGAAGAGGTGCTATTTACATCAGTGGTCATGGGAAGTCTCTCTGATAAGTTGACATTTGAGCCAAAATCCATGGAGTGGAGTCTCGGAGCGCCCAGTTGATATCTTCCAGGTACAGTGTGCACCAAGTGCAGGGGCCCTTCGGTGGCACAGTGTTGAGACCATCAAAGGCCCCTGCAGGAAGGTGAAGTGTGTAGAATAGAGGATGTAGTAAGACTCTGGAATCTGTTCTGAGTTATGGAGAAGCTGTTGGAGGATTTGAGAAGAGCAATGAAATCATCCAACTTACTTTTTTTTTCTTTTTGTTTTTATTTGTTGTTTTTAGATAAACATGATGGCAGAGTGTATTTTGACTTATTACACATACATGGAACACAACCCATTGCAGTTGGGATTCCATTCTTGTGGCTGTACACTATGTGGAGTTACACAAGCCATGTATTCATTTATGAACAAAGGGAAGTTATGTCTTATTCATTCTCCTATCTTTCCTATTCCCATCCTCTCCCTTCTTTTGTCTAATTCAGTGAACTACTATTCTTCCCCTCCCTACCCTCCCTTGTTGTGAGTTAGCATCCACATATCAGAGAGAACATTTGGCATTTTGGAGGGTTTGGTTTATTTCACTTAGCATAATATTTTCCAGTTCCATCCATTCACCAGCAGATGCCATAATTTCATTCTTCTTTATGGCTGAGTAATATTCTGTTGTGGGTGTATATGTATATATATATGTACGTATACATACACATACACACACATATACGCACACATACATATATATGTCTTTACCAACTCATCTGTTGAAGGGCATCTAGATTGGTTCTGTAGCTTAGCTATTGTGAATTGAGTTGCTATAAACATTGATGTGGTGGCATCACTATAATATGCTGATTTTAAGTCCTTTGGGTATATGCCAAGGAGTGGAATAAATGGGTCAAATGGTAGTTCTATTACTATCTAAAAATTTTTTTGTTGTTAATAGCCCACATCAAGTAACAAGTTCTTCAAGGAATCACAGTTCTTTGTGTCCTAAATTGCAAATCCAAGAACAGAAGTGAAATGCTGAGGTGGGAAAATAGACCAGGTCTTTGTCTTTCAGAATAAAAACAAAGTGAAGCTGGAGGCATAAAATTCTTAGATGAACTGTTGGGGAGTAACTCAGCATCATTCTTAGTTAAATGAAATTTGACTATCAAATTCTGTGGGTGTACAATCTGTAAAAATATCATTTCCTGAGAACTATATCTCCTAACAAAAGAGAATTTTAGGTAGTAATGGAACCGACTTACATTTTGAAAGAATCACTTGGCTCCTTGGTGGAGAGCAGACCTCCAGCACAGTGGCCGGCGCCGTATGGGTGCAGGTGAGAGGTACAGTGTGGTATTCCTCTGTCAAGGTGGACGAGGTCAGGTGCTGCGTGTATTTCAAGGAGAGTGGGTGGGATTTGCTGATAGGAGAGTAGGAAGAGGAGTCAAAGATGATTTCAAGGATTGCACCCTGAATGATGAAAAAGAATGGAGTTGCCATTTTTTTGAGACAGGAAAGACCTCCTGGTTGGAGGTACAGATCCAGAATTTGAGCCAGACGTGGTGGCACACGCCTTAATCCGAGCAGCTCGGGAGGCTGAGGCAGGAGCTGAGTCCAGAGTTCAGAGGAGGCCCTGTAGATACAAAATGTCTTGTCGTTGGCATTTAGATTGTATTTGAAAAATGGGGCTAATCCGAACAGCTGGAGGGAGAGGGCAGTGAGAAGGGGAATCCAGAGTGATGAGCTCTGTGGTGCCCTGATGTGTTCAGGCTGCCAAGGCACCTAGAAGTGCCTGTTAAGGAAGAGAGCCAGAGGTCATGTGTTAGAGGCTCAGTGAGGAAACCTGTCAATGCATTAGATGCTGTTAAAGAACAACAGCAGCAACAACAAGTGGAGAGGGTTACTTGAACATTAAGGAGTTGAAAAAAATCATAAAATGGAACTTGACACCATATGTCCCAAATAAGCTGACATGTATCCTTTGTGTTAAAAATCAAAACCAATGGATAGCAATTTCATGACCCTGCTTATTGAGACGTTCCTTCAGCCATTCAAGCTAAGCCTTAAGCCATGTGAAATGGCACTGAACAGATTTTCAGGTTGGGGATGAGAGGTGGCATCTTTGACCAGTCACAATCTGAACCTTCACTTTTTGCCATGAAATGCAAAATGCCTGCTAGAAATATTTCCTAAAGATTTGAAAGGCACACGGTGCATGTTTTTCAGTTTGGAATTAAGCACCATCTGACAAGAAGCACCTTGGAACCTTGAGCACCCGAAGGCCTTGATTAGCAGCAAAACTGAACTTCTTCCCCGGGTTGGGTGCCTGTGTTTACATTTTCTGTTAAGTGCACTGTTCACTCACTTGTGTACTTCTGATTGGCTTCTTACTGGTTTTTAGAAGCCCGTTTATTTTTTTATGAATACTCACTATATTATGGATATTGTGAATATTTTTCCTTGCCTATTACTTGTTGTTAAAATTTTATTTTCAGTGCCTCCATGCGGAAATTTAAAATCTTTATGTCATCAACTTTGTCATTATTTTATTTCTGGCTTTGAGTTTTGAGTCTTCCTCATAAAGAATCACTGCCTCAATTTATGATAATATTCATTCGTGTATTCATTGCAGGACTAAAAAGAGCTCTTCTGTTTATGATTGCATCTAATTTATTTTTAGGTGAATACGATAGCCCAATGCCGTTTCACAGATTCTTTCCTCCCTAATCTGTTGTCACCTTCACAGCATCAAAATTCCTGCACACACTGGTGTATTGTGCAGCCTTTCTGCTCATTCACTGATCTTTCTCTTACTACTTTGTCAGTTCGGTGGTTAGGGTCCACGGTTGTAGAATGTCCTGTTATTCCACACAGAGCTGCTCTTGTTGATACGGTCGTCCAGGTAATCTTTGAATTTAATTATCAAGCTTTACTTAGGGTACCACATTTGGACTTTGGTTACCATGTCCTTGACTGTGTAGGTTAATTTGGCAGTAAGTCTGGCTTTAAAGCATTGAACCCATGAACATGGTATAGCTGCCTGTTTAGGTCACGATACACAATACACAGGTAATTACGGATCATGCTAGATTATAATTGTGAAGATAAGGAAAAGAGAGCCCTGTCTTATGGGGGCACTGATCTGCTCCAGACCTTTGATTTCTTCCTTCCTCTTGCCTCCCTGCTGTTGGTTTGAAGGGCTCTTCACTTGTCTCTTCTCTTTCTGAATATTCCATTTCTATCTTTTCTGTTCCCCTGTCCTCATTGCAGTGTTTGCTGGAGCTAGCCGGTTATAGGGCCAAGTGGACATCTTTATCTATGGTATGTTGAGTTGTACCCCTTGGTTTAAGTGACTTTTAGAGTCCCCGTTTCTTTTCCATTCAAGTTCCACCTCATAAATGTATTTTGAAAATAAAATTAAGGAAAAAAAAAAAAAACCCTGTCCTTCTTGAGTGCTTGCTTTTTGTTTTTTTCTTCCCTTGAGATGTGAGCAGAAACCTAATGTCTCTTTAAATATTTCATTTTATCCTGGGTGCTCATATATTTGACAATAATTTAAAAACAAGTGGAGCACATGTTTTTAGAATGTAAATGCCACTTCTCAGACGGTTGAGCAGCAGTTTCAACCTAAGATGATTTCAGAAAATCACTGCCACAAGCTACAGTGTTAACAACACAGAAGAACAACATCAAAGATCACCAGATCGACCAGGTGTGCTCTTGTCCATGAAGCCAGTAATACATGGAAGAGTACCAAGTCGCCCTAAGGAACAGAGGGGTCCCAAGAGAAGACAGGTGCACGACTCTCGCAGAGAAGGTAGAACAGTAGAAAGGAACGAGGGGAATCAAAGGGAAGCCACTCTTCTAGACTCACAGGAGCACAAGTGAAAAATTTTAACTTTGAACAGCGGCCTCTCTCTGATTTCTGATATTCAGTTTGATTTCTCTCCCGTGGAATTTCTTACTCTCTTTCCCAGCTGGTGTCCTCCTGCCTCTGCCTTCTTTTCTGAGCACTGGCTGCTGTCCTGTGCTCAGGTGGTCGTCATGAGTCTTCTGCTCCTGATTCTAACTGGCTCCTTCTCTCCAGCTGCTGGTTCAAATCCGAAAGTCAGGCTCCTGTCCTGAGCTGCTGGCCAGCTGATGAGTTTCCAGTCCTGGGTCTAGTGCCCTGTGGTCTTGTGGGAACTGAGTTCAGGCACAAAAGCTGGGCCCCTCAGTAGAGTCCCAGCAGAGGCTCTGAGTGGGCATTTTTCCTTCGGGGCAGAGAAGAGCAGGCAGGGTCTGAGCTATGGACTGTCCAGTCCTCTGGTTCCCATCTTAGGGGCTATAGATGGCCTGATTTGAAATATAGTGTCTTCATGGAGTTTTATGCAAAAAAACCCCAAAAAACTGCCCCTGATATATTTATAAGGTTAGGAGAGTATTTAAGGACACTAGCTTTGGGTTCATAATTTGTCTTTTAGTGACTTGGGTCAAGGCTGAGATCTCCATCTTTATGTCAGAGTTAAGGATACTTTCCTCACAGGGTTGTTGAAAGATTCTGAGATAATGTTGGTGTAACAGTTAACACGGTGCCTGGTGCAGAGTAAAATCTCTGCTCTCGACAACAGCGGAGGCAGATTTCTCCCTCAGAATTACACTGGGCTCGTGTTGTTGGTCGTTGGTGTCCCTTCTATTAAAATGAGTTTCCCAGATTTATTATTAGCTGTGTAATTGAAGTCTGTCATTATGATTTCAAGTCTGGCTATGTTGTTGTCAAAATCTCTAAGTAGAGAAGGACTGTGAAATTCGTTCGATCTGTTGACATCAGATGCCATATTAAATGACATCTGTAAAGTTTTAAAAGCTATACAGAGTGTTCCAGTGACTGTATGGAGGCTTCTTCTGTTTGAGACAAGTGGTAGCTTTGTTCTGAAACACTTAGAACCTTTCATGCGGACCAGGCAGTGCTGTTTTCTACCTGAGATTTTCCAAGTGTTCCACAGTTGAGGACTAACATTATTTTCCTTGGGACATCATTTAGACTTTTCTAATCGCTACACAGACTCCTTTCAAACCCTGCTATGAAATCTGGCAGTGAATTCCTCTCCTGTGTCCTGAAGCCAGCTTTTATGTTCTAAGTAGAAAATAAACAGCCACATTCTAGAAAGCACAAGAAAAACCAAAAATAAGACAGTGGGGGAGGCAAAGTTGAAAATACAGCATTTCAGGAGATAATCTGCATACAGCGTTCAACAGCCATTAAATGCTGGGCCTGGAGCAGGCCTGTCCTGTCAACAGCCGACAAAAGGCTGGGTACGTGGGAGGAGGAGGAGAGAGCTGCACATTCATTTGGCATAATTTTGGAAAGGAATGAATTTCTAACCGTTAGTTAAAAATGTTTTGTTTCATTTTCTAATATCACTAAGAAGGAGCTTGTTAAAAATACATATATTTGGTAGCGAGGTTTTTTAAAATATTCTTTTATTCAACATTCCCTTTATTGAGTTTAACTAGCAAACTGACCCAAGTTTGGAGATAGTTACTAATTTGACCTCTTAAGATAGTCTCAGCCAGTCTAACAGATACAAAGTTCACGGACATTGACCTCACTGCTCAACATAGGAGGGGCTCATGTGTTTAAGCAAGGATTCTGTTTCCTTGAGTGAAAATAAATGCTGGTTTATGGACAAGTCCCAACTTGCTAGCTGTAACTGCAGTGTCTTTCTCTTCCAATGAATGGAGGCTGATGTTGCATGAAGATTGCTGATGTCTAGCCGTGCTATTCAAAGTATGTTTATGGACCAGCAGTTCCAGCATCACCTAGGAGCTTCTGGAAAACTAGGAATCTAAGTGCCATCCCACATGGACTGAAGCGGAATCTGCACTTTAACCAGTTCTCTAGGAGATCGTTTGCCTGTTAAATTTGGAAGACATGGGTCTAGAAGCGCATGGTCCTGTACCTTGTGGAATGGAACTTTTGTTCTTGACTCCATCACTGATATTGAAAAAAGTCACTCACTCTTTTTCCAAAATCTTCACTTTCCCGCCCATAAAATAATAGCTTTTATCTTCCTTGACCAAGCACTTGTGAGGTGAGGTGCGATCAAGTGCCCTATCTGGCAGTGATAATCAAAGTCCTGCTATTTTATGTGGGGAAATTGAAAGAGGCACTCGAGAGGAAGGATAAATATTGCATGGGAACAATTCACTGTCAGACAAAATTCATTTATTTTGCTTCAGGAGATAAAGGAGGTGGAAATAATTAAACTTGGCTTCCATTCCTAATGGGAGAGTTACGAGTGGTGTTTTCCGCCAATCATTTTTTCTTGCTCTTTGTAAATATGGTACAATAAGAAAAATAAGCTAGAGCTTTCTAGTATGAAATTATAATTTAAAAAAATATTTACATAACAATGGAATGGGGATTTGAAACAAATATTATTTTACAGAGAAAACTTTTTGCAGTACAAGAACAGCCAGAGAGGATTAAGCAACCAGCCAGCTCTGGTCTTGGTATGGCAATGGGAAGGACTTTCACCTCTGCTTAAGGTCAATATGTTTGTTTTTTTTTTTTTTCTCTTTTTGGTGCATTTGTTATCTTGAGATTCTATTCCTCAACTTCTTGTATTATTATTGTTCGTTTTATGGCCCCATGAAGACCTTAGCACAATCCCTGAGCAATAGTCAAAACAAATTTAAGCCTCTGGCTAGGTCATGAATTTGACTGGATCACAGGTGTGTCCTGGGTATTAATGTTTTCCATCTCAAATAATGACAAATGTGCACAAGCACACACATACACACACACATGTACACATACACGCACACACGTACACATACATATGCACACACAAGGGCACACAGAATAACAAAGGTCTCTTCTTGACTCCTAATGTTACCAGTTGTAATGTTAGTTTCCTTATGTCTGTGGGTGAATCTGGAATCAGGTTATTAAAAGTCAAATATATAGTGTTTCTGCCTCAGGTTTCCTTTGCGGAGGAAGGAATCCTGGTAATTTGCCTGTCTTTTTTTCCTCGTTTCCCTGACAGGTTTAAGCTTATATGAACATACTTGCTCTTTATTATCTTGTTTCTGGATGAATTAAAATAGACTGCGTCTTTTCAACATTACATATAAATTTTAGGTGAATTCTGCATTAAGTTTAGTAACTTAAGCAGGTATATGTTAATTTGAAAATTCAATTCTATCTTGGAGGGTCGAGTTATAGAGACACACACACACACACACACACACACACACACACACACACACACTAATATCCTCATGGATAATGATCTAAAGTTTAAGTTGCAGAACAGAATTGGGGAGGGGGAGAAATACAGCTTCTGATATTTTTAACATAAAAATCATATATTTTATTTTACATTTATTAAATAATATTAGAATTGTCCAGTAAAAGAATCCTATTTATTTTTCATTTAGGAAAGAAGCTTAATGCCATGTTATTCCAATATTATTATTTTCATCTTTCTTGATTTAATATCAATTGATTTCAGATATATTTTCTTTATGTAATAATTCTTACCCTGACATAACTGCAAAGTAAGTGATTATTAAAAAGTAGTTCTGTTTTCTAGCCCCATCTTCAGGACCAGGGTGGAGCTGCTTGATGACCACAGAGAAGGTTCTAGGTACATATCTCTAGTATTATGATTTAGTATTTCATTTGTTTAAATTTTATACACAGATATAACCTAATTTAAAATGCCGTGGTATTGAAAGCTATGCACTTAGGCTTTATTCCAAGTAGTGTCCTACCTGGCTGGCTATATATTTTAAAATAAAGGCCATGTGAGACTATTGTGTCCTTGTTTGTCTGAAAACTCCAAACCCTCAATCCTAATGTCTCTTCTGCAAATAAGATGTCTTTCCATTTAATTTTCTGAAGACATTTTAATGTCTTCCATTACCCAGGGACTATTTCATGCTTACAGTTTCTGCTGTGGACATATTATCAGATATCATGACAGCCTCATAAAAGCCTACAATGTTACAATTGTACAGAGATATATTTCCCATACCATAAAATGCATGCACAGGTGTACAGTTCAGTGGTTTTTAGTACATTCACAGTGATGGGCAACTGTCACCACAATTTAATTTGAGAACATTTTCAGCACCACCAAACACACCCTACAACATTAGCTGACCTCCTCACTCCTGCTTGCCTCCTCCCAAACTCCAGGCAGCCACTGTTCTACCTTCTGTCTCTGTGGATTTGCCTGTGCTCAACATTTCATATAAGCAGGATGATACTGGATATGGTCTTTTTGTGACTGGCTACTGTTGACTGTCATAATGTTTCCAAGGTTTGTTCATGTTGCAGCATTGTGAGCCTTTAGTATTTCTTTTCTTTTAATAACTAAATAATATTCCCTTAGGCATACACTACATTTTGTGTATCCACTTGCCTGTTGAACATTTAGGCTCTTCCCTCTCTTTATCTGTTATGTATAATGCTGCCGTGAGCATCCTTGCACAATTGTGTGAACATGTTTCTCACTGTCTCCACACATCGCCAAGAGTGGAATTGTAGCATCCCATGGTAACTCTGGGTTTAGGATTTTGAGGAATTGTCACTCCTTTTTCCAAAGTGGCAGTTACAGTTTACATCTGTGCTAGCGATGCATGAGGATTTCAATTTCCCCACCTCCTTGACCACACTTAATGTTTGTTCTTTTTTATTTTAGCCATCCTTGTGGGTGTGAAGTTGCATCTCCTTGTGGTTTTGATTTGCATTTCTCTAATGATCAGTGAGGTGGAGTGTCTTATCATGTTCTTGTAGACAAAGGTCCACTTTTGATGTTTGCCCCTAGCCTGAGCCAAAAATCCTAATTATTTTCAGCTACAGTTTTAAATATCTTCTCCCTTACTTTTGTTAGAGAACAAAGAGGTTGTGCAGTTCGGTACTTTAAGTCAGTGACAAAGTTAATACATCATCTTTGCTCTCCATTTTACAAGACTGTTGGGAACCCTCGTGGTAACTTTCTGGGATTGGTGGGAGAAAACTAATTCTTGCTTCAGGATTCCTAATCTTAGTGAACTGTAAAGTGAATGGAGTTTGCTGATTCTGGGCTCCTAGAGTGCTATTCTATGCTTCTATCTTCTCCTGTTTTGTTCGGGTTCTCTTGTGTAGGTCTCCTGGGTTTGTTCTCAGGACAGGATGTAAAGCATTATAAGCACTAAAGAGCACATGGTAGAAAAAGAAGTATTGCTGTGGATCTTTCCCTGAATTATTTTCAGGGAAGGAAAAGAATACACGATTGAAATTCTCTGTGAGAAATTAAGGCAACATCAAGACATGATTTTCTTTGGGTGACCTGGGCATCATTGGAGGTCTGTACAGTTTTACAGGATTGAAACCCATACCCAGAGGAGCTTAACCAAGGTGAGAGATTGGCTCCCCAGGCTGAGAGAGCACCAGTGGTCTCATCAAAAGCCATGTCTCAGAGTGGGTTGGCTTGGTTGTTCTTGGGATGCCACCTGAAAACTTCCAGCTCACATCACCACAGCATTCTGTGTAAGAGAGATTCTTCTCTGCTACCCTTGAAATGAAATCCCGGAACTGAGTCTTCCTGGCCCCATTGGCTTGACCTGAGTCACTTGCTCATCACTGAGTCATGGACTGTGACCAGTACTGTGGGCTGCATGACTTAGTCTAGTCACTTTGTGTGGGCCAGGGAGGGGAAGATATGGTGGAGAGGGGAGGAGAGTGTGTGCAGAGTGACGAATGGCCATTCTCTGCTCACAACCACAGACCACAGGCTGGCATCATTCTCAAAGGGCAGTTCTGAGAAGGACACCCAGCGGTCATCCAAGGCCGTGGTGTTCAAAGTTGGGAGTGTGTGTTAACTTGCAGGGCTTGCCTGTTCCACCTGGTGTTTTAGAAGCAGATGCTTTATCTAGTTTCACAGGTCCAAAGCTGGAGAGGTATTTTGTACCAGGATCTCACCAACACCCAACTTTAATAACATTTGGATGAGATTTTGGTGTTAGAGTTGATGTTGAAAAGGATACTTGAGGAGATGTTGGACTGGAATGAAGATATTTTTCATGTGAGAAGGAAGTTAATTTTGAGGGGGCAGAAGGTAGACTCTTACACTGAATTATGTCCCACCCAAATTCATGTTGCAGTCCTCATTGCCTTCCCCCAGGATGTCCGAAGGTGATCTTATTGGAAAATGTGTTGCAGTTGCAATTTGTTAAAACGAGGGCATTCTGGTGAACCTTTATTCCACTATGGCTGGTGTCTTTATGCAAAGGGAGGTTTGGACCCAGTGACATGCAGGCAGGGAAGATACCATGTGAACTGGAGTTAAGCTGCCACAAACCAAGGGAGGAACCAACAGAGGCAGGAAGAGGGGCCTCGAACAGTTCCTTCTCCAGGATTTTCAAAGAGAACACAGCTTAGACAAGAAAAAAACATTTTCCTCTAGTTTTGGAGCTCAGTCTGAGATACAGGTGTCAGCAGGTGGGACCGCAGCATCTAATGTTCTCTTCTTGTTTTAATTGGTTTTGTTGTTATTTCTTCTTCTTCTTTTTAATAGAAGAAACAAAAGCACCTGAAGATGATGAAATGGAGAAACTTTACAAATCATTAGAGCAAGCGAGTCTGTCTCCTCTTGGGGACCGCCGGCCTTCGACCAAAAAGGAGTTGAGAAAGTCATTTGTGAAACGCTGCAAGAACCCATCCATCAATGAGAAACTTCACAAAATTCGAACCTTGAATAGCACATTGAAGGTAAGATGGTTTCCGACTGTGGATAAACTCTGTGGATGTGAGGCAAAGAAGGACGGGCTCCGCAGAGGTTCATGATAACAACAGTGTGTCTGTGGGGGTGGAGGCCAGGGCAGTAAGGGTAAGTGTGATCTTTAGAGAGTAAGGTGACCCTGGACATCTTTCAGTCACTAGGACATTCCCACAGTGGCACCCATGGTGTTTTTCCACAGCAGGCCTTCCTTTTACTTTCACTCTGCTATGAAATTTCACATGTTAAGCTCCTACATGGCAAGGACCACACACCATTTGTTTTTGTAGCCCTTATGCCTCAGTTTGCAGACAAAGACAAATATTCAGTAAAATTACTGTACCTGGCATCCAACCTCCCAGCTTCAACAATAAGTATTTACTATCTCAGACTTTCTGTGGTTTTGGAATTTGGGAATGGCTTGGACAAGCGTCTACATCTGTGAATAAACATGACCATGAGGCTATGACTAAGGTGTCCCCTAGCACAGTACCCAGCTCAGTAACTGTTGACTACAGTCGGAGATCATCAGTGGGTGAGAATCAGCTCTTGGGTTTTCACCTGATTCCTTTGAGAGTGCCATTCTTCTGAGCTATATCTGGGAGAAAGTCCTCCTTTTCTGGTATAGCAAAGACTTTCAGCTGTAGGACTTGCAGCCAAGTAACACCGCGAGAGCCCGGCAGTGAGCAATAGACATCTTGTGGTAACAGAGGAGCAGATGTTTTCACAATGGGAGAGAGGGACCATGCACAGGATGTACTGAAGCTATTTTCAGGGTCTCTCATAACTAAAATGCTTCTTTATAACAAAAGCATCCTGCTTTCACATTTACATTATAACATGAGCAGGAGAAAGCCAGGAGACTTTGTAAAATAGTCCTAAATTAGCAGAACATTTGTAGATTCTGAAAAGCCTTGATAGGTCCTGCAATTTAATTCTGTTTTGCTCATGTCCCTTTGCATTAAGAATTTGAGTCCTTTTCCTGAAAGAAATGTCAGCAATCAAAAGAACAAGGCTACAAAGACATGGCTGAAGGGCTCTTGTTAGTCAGAATTCTAGTAAGTCAACAGCAAGTCAATAGCACTAAAGGCTGAAAAAATGAAGTTGGAAAAAAAAGCGTATTTTTAATTATATAAAGAAACTCCAAGTGCAGAGAAATTCCCTAATATTAAATGATGGAAATATATTACTAGCATTTATTCCACAGTGTGTACAGAATTGATTAATGTGGTGAGTCACATTAGCCATAGTATGTTAGAATTTTACTATTTGTCTTTGTCTGCAAAAACGGAGATGAGTAAATAACTTTTCATCAAGCAGCATTTCCTGAATCATACTGTGTACCAGGCACTCGTCTAGGTCACAGTGACCGTGGAGTGAAAAACCCTGGGCAAATGGAAACAGAGAGAAGAACACACAGCTAGAATGCAGTGTGGTGTGAATGCAGTGGAGATGATCTTGGGGGTTTGGTTGCCCAGAGAAGGGAAGTGACTGACCGTAAGGTCAGTGAATGACAATTGGTCAGTGAGAGAGAGATGAAGAGTATCAGGAAGGAAAGGGAAGGGCCTTCCAGGAAGTGCAGTGTCTATCAGTAGAAGATACACTACTACCCATGTTGGGAGAAATAGGAGGGAGAGGCTAAGGAGACCAGGGCCACGTGGACCATTTGCAGGAGAGAGACCGTGGCCTCTGACTCTCCATAGAGCAATGGACTAAAGATGTCAGACCTTCACCGGGACATGCACCAACCAAAGAAGTCCATAGGCCCTCTGGGACAGTTGGTTTTTTTTGTGCAGATTGGCCACGTCATCAATGAACTCAGCAACTTTTTCTTTTCTCCCAGTATATTACTGGGCAATCTGTTGCTAGGTAGCAAATTACCCCCAAACTTAGCAACTTCAACAATAAGCATTTACTATTTCAGACTTTCTGTGGTTTTGGAATTTGGAAATGGCTTGGACAAGCTTCTGCATCTGTGAATAAACACAGCTATGAGGCTGTGACTAAGGTGTCCCTTAGGGCTGTGTTCATTTTTCCCCTGGGAAGGATCTGCTTCTAAGTTCTCTTTGAGTTGTTGGCAGGTTTCTGTTCTTTGCAGGTTGTTGGACTGAGGGTCTCTGTTGCTCTCTGGCTGTTGGTTGGAGGCCACCCTAGTTCCCTGCTATATGGACATCTTCATAGGAAGCTCGCAGCCTAGAACCTGGCTTCTCTCAGAGTGAGCAAGAGAGCAAGATTGAACAAGCAGCATGAGTTAGAAGTCAGCATCACCTTATTTCTATACTGTTCTATTTAGTAGAAAAGCAAGTCATTAGGTAGGTCCATACTCAGGGAAGGGATTATACAAGGAGATGAATCTCAGGACATTTGGACATTAGGCTCCATGATAGGGTTGCCTCTGATGGCCCGCTGGACTGCCCTCTGTTCATTTGAGGAGAACAGCCCTTTCCATAGATCCTTCAGGTCTTGTAAAAGTGGAGTTCTAGGGCTGATGAAAGTAGTCCATGTCATGTGGACCTGTCAAGGTCAGGAGGTTGAGGAGAGGATGATGTGGAAATTGGCCTTGGTGAAAAACAAATAGCAAACAAAAATGAAACATATCAGCTTATCCAATGGGGAAAGAGAAATTAGCATATGTGATTATTCATGTTGAAAAACTTTTATAGTAATTACTGTTTAGTTCTTTTTTAAAATTCAAAGCAGTTAGGCTGGGGACATAGCTCAGTTGGCAGAGTGCTTGCCTTGTATGCACAAGGCCCTGGGTTCAATCCCCAATACACAGACTCTCTCTCTCTCTCTCTCTCACACACACACACACACACACACACACACACACAGGCAGTTAGAGTATCAGTTGCCCTTGAGGGAGAAGAGGATTTTACTGGGAGGGGCAACAAGGGGAGCTTCAGATGTGCTGGGTAAGGGTCGTTTTTTTGACCCTTGTTATGGTTACATGGATGTGGTTATATGGTGATAGTTCATCAAGCACAAATTTTTCTGTCTGTGCACTTTTCTCTGTGTATGTGGCATTGCAATAAAATGTTGGTTTAAAAAATACTTCAAACTGGGCATCATGGCGCATGTCTATAATCCCCGTGGCTCGGGAGACTGAGACAGAAGGATCACGAGTTCAAAGCCAGCCTCAGCAATGGCGAGGCACTAAGCAACTCAGTGAGACTCTATCTCTTGAAAAAGAAAAAAGAAAAAAAGGGCTGGGGATGTGGCTCAAGCGGTAGCGTGCTCGCCTGGCATGCGTGCGGCCCGGGTTCGATCCTCAGCACCACATACCAACAAAGATGTTGGGTCTGCCAAAAACTAAAAAATAAATATTAAAAAAATTCTCTCTCCTTAAAAAAAAAAAAAAAAAAAAAAAAGGAGAGAGCTGGGGATGTGCCCCAGGGGTTGAGTGCCCCTGAGTTTAGTCCCTAGTACCAAGAAAAAAAAATACTTCAGAGGTGAAATGGGGTGAGGCAAGAGCAGCAGTTTCATGCAGAAACAAAGAAAATACTGTAGTAATAATGTTTATGTTAGTAATAGGTACATTCCATAAAGAAAAATCCCTTCACTGGGATGATATTGGAATGCATGCTCTTTGGGGAAATTCTTGGAAGTTGAGCAAACTGTTATGTCATATACTATAAATGGAAATCTTCTGGAATTTCTGCTAGCTCAACATTCATGGACTTTTGAGTAAGCCTGTCTTTATTTTAAAATGAATGATTAATAGAATGGTTAGTGGGGCAGAAGGAAACTCCTTCAGTCACTCTGACCTATTTCACCAGGAATGAACCCTGTCTTCCCTGAAGCTGCGCTGGTGGGCACTGTGCCAACATGCTTGGGTCTTGAGTTAGACCACGAACTGAATATTTGGAGGATAAATGGAAAAATCCACATTTTCTCTTTCCTGGCATTGTGGCGACCCTGAAACCTTGCTTGCCTGACTTAAAGAAAGGTGGACCTTGGCAAAGTAACCTTTGATAGCTACTTCGATAGCTTTGTGCGACAGCCAGGAGGAACAGGGCCACTGTGTGAGGTTCTGGCTCTCAGGGCACTTTGCCTGGGAAGGAGCTCAGAAGGTTTCATTAATGCCCTGCTTCTGTATTTTTTTAAATTTTTTTTTTTTTTTTTGTACTAGGGGTTGAACTCAGGGGCACTCGACCACTGAAGCACATCCCAGCCCTATTTTGTATTTTATTTAGAGACAGGGTCTCACTGAGTTGCTTAGGGCCTCACCATTTCTGAGGCTGGCTTTGAACTTATGATCCTTCTGTCTCAGCCTCCCGAGGTGCTGGGTTACAGGCATGCACCACTATTCCCAGCTTACTTCTGTATTCTTGTCCATAGTTTTTTCTTTTATCTGTATAAGATCTAACACAGATTTCACCCAAATATCAAGAAATTTGGATTGTTTAGAGCAAGAAACCAAGTGAGAAGTGTTAACCTCATTTCCAAAGACCTTTAGCTTTTTCCCCCAAATTTTTATCAGTTTTAAAGTGGCAGTAAATTCATTCTTGCCTTTTAAAAATCAATTTCCCAAATTTTTATTAATCTTCAAAGATTCTATTTAGTTTTCTCAATAAAATATTAAGATCTCCCTCTGAAGCAGATGTCTGAATTTCTTTAGAAAACATAAAACTCCCTGAATAACTTCATATTAATAGCACTGGGGGGCTGTCAGAGGATGAAAGCTTATTATTTATTTATATTTTATTTGAAAAAGAATTTTTTTGAAGCATAAATATTGAGAACTCAGAAGAAAAGAAATAAAACTCTGGGCCTTGCCTGACTTCCACAAACAACCCTCTGCTTATCTACTCACCCTTTCTTTCTTCTGCTTCTGGGTCCAGGACCACGACTTGATGTCCCTCTTTGGTTTCTTCCTGCTCCACTGTGTTTGACGCCAGCAACGTGGGGGTCGCTCTTGGCCTTCACAGTTTTGGTGGGATGGTAGAGGGCAGAAACCTGGCAGGAGTGTCTGTGACAGAATGGGCACGGGGACACGGGGGACAAGGAGAAAAATGGAGGGTGATTGGATAGGGGTTGGGTCAGAGGGGACTTTTAAAGTGGGAGAAGTAGCCATGTGCAGGTAGGCCTGTGAGAAGGACCCAGCAGAGGTGGGACGTTGGCGAGTCACAGGCGAGCAGGGGCAGTGGTGTCCACGTGGAGGGACTGGCTTTGCGAGGAGCACAGACATTTTATCTGTATGAACCGGAGGGAAGGCGCCTATGTCTGCTGATGTAGGTAGTGAGTGATAGGAACTTGGGAGTACTTTTCTGATTATTTTCATTTCCTCAAAAAGATACAGAGCAAGGTCATCAGCTGTGCGTGAGGTGGAGGGGCTGCTGCAAGATGAGATCACAGTGTTTTTTTTTTTTATTTTTTAAAATTTTTTATTGGTACCAGTGATTGAATCCAGGGACAGTTAACCGCTGAGCTGCATCCCAAGCACTATTTTTTAAATTTTTTTATTTTGAGGCAAGGTATCACTAAGTTGCTTAGGGCCTTGCTGAGTTGCTGAGGCTGGCTTTGAACTTGTGATCCTCCCACCTCAGCCTCCTGAGCTATTGGGATTATCAGTGCCCAGTAAGGTGGCAAGTTTGAAACAGTTACTTTGGAGATGGGGAGAGAAAAGACAAGTGAAAGTGTGATTACTGGATAGCAGGGAAAGTCCTCTTACTAGCAGGCGTCCTGAATTGGGGGGGGGAGACCAGCAAGCATGGTTGGGAAGTTCTAGCTACACATGCTGCCCTGGGGTGGGCAGAGGGAGTGGTTCCCTCGTGGGAAGGTGCTGAGTGTGTACATGGCACATGGCATTGCGTTGGGTGCTGAGCGTACAGCAGTGAGGAACACATGTCCCCTGTCACCTTCTTTAAGCTTTAGAATAGGCAGCGTGGCAGGTCCAAGAGCATCTATATACGCCATGGTAGGTTCAGAGCATCTGATGGCAGGAGAGTATAAAAATGAAGAAGCTCCATAATCCAATTTGGGGAGTCTAGGGATGGTTTTCTGGGGAACATGCTGCTTGAAGCGAGTGTAGATGTTTGAGTTAAGTGGAAAAATTGGGTAAAGGAAGGTTGGAAGGCATTCCATGTGAAAGCAGCTCTGGAAATTAAAGTCGGTTGGATGCCACTTGGGCTTCATGGAGGCATGAACCAGCCTTTGCAGGTCAATACTGTCAGCGTGGAAAGGCAGAGGGAGGGGAATATCAACAAATGCAGCCGAGGTTGGTGAAGGGCCTGGGGCACAGGGAAATCATCAAGAGGACTCGGCAGGTGGGCGCATCCCTGCTCTGCTCTGCCATGCAGAATGTGGCTGTAAAGTGGGGGCTGGGGCGGGCCCTCACTTAGGAGGTCACAGTGGCAGAGCAAGTGTGATATGCCGGTCTGTGCCTCCAAAATAAGGACTCTGGTCCTAGGGACCAAGAAAACCACTTGAGATAAAATTGTCAAGAGCTGAGTGATCTACTTATTTTAGTATGGAAAATGAGGTATATTATTTTTTACTCCATTCCTTGACTCAGAAAAACTGTAACCCAAGGCAGACAATTAAAAAAAAAAATGTGAGTCACTGCTTTCTGAGGAGGCAGATAAAATAGCACTAATGGAATTTTTACTCTATTATCAGCATTTTTGGAATACATACCATTTTGATATGAGGTTGGTGTTTCTTGACTAAACAGATAACCCGCCTGTTTATTCTATATATGCTGATTAAATACGATTTATCAAAAATCAATTAAGAATTTAATAACTATAAAATTTTAAAAAGACATACTTTGTGCTCCTTTATGCGTTAAAGTGTTTGTCTTAGTTTTACTTAGTGAAGTTTGGCGGGGGGGGGTGGTCAATGAGATGCTTTTGCGTATAATTCTCAGCTCCTGGAGGTGTACAGTTATGCTAACACTAAGGCAGGGTCATTTCTGGGGTGTAGAGTCATGGACAGATCAGGTAAGAGCAGCATAGAGGACCTGGGCTCCTGTTAATTCTCCCCCTCACTCCTGGGAAGATACTTAATGTCCTTATGGCCATCATATATAAACAGAGGTGGTGTCAGATTGCTTAGGCCTGGTGCAAGCATTCAAATATTGATGTGTAAAATCACTTTGATAATTTTATGAATGAACACTTCACAGAGGGTGGGTGAAGATAATTTATTGAAATTCAGGTGCTCATGACACTGACACCCCCCTGTGCTCCCGCTTTTCTTCCTGGGCAGTGTAAAGAACATGATCTGGCCATGATCAACCAGTTGCTGGATGATCCGAAACTAACAGCCAGGAAGTACAGAGAGTGGAAGGTCATGAACACCCTCCTGATCCAGGACATCTATCAGCAGCATCAGGCCCCAAGTGAACCTGAAGGCGCACCACAGGAACTCACGGAGCCCCCTTCGCCTGCCTGTCTGGAAAATTCTATCTGAGGAAAAAGCCAGAATTCTCTCTTCTTGTATTTTACTGAAAGCCACTTTACAGGATGTTGCAGGAGCTTCTGTTTCTCCTTGATGGGAAAACTGAAGTTCCCCTCTGCAGCTCAGCTGAAGACAGTCACCAGATGCAGCAGGTTCCCCATCGAGTTTCCCCGTCATGGAGCCTGGAGTGATTGGGTTCAACTGAGCAGACATGATTTTGTGTTCCTACTGGGAGCTTGTGGAGATGGTAGGCTCTAGGTGGGATGTGAGAAACCTATCTTCTATCCTCTGCTTTCAAGAGAATCACAATGTACTGTGCCCAAAAGATCCTATTTTACTAGGGATAATGAGTCATAGAAGTATCATTTCTTCCCCCAAGAAGCATGAACATTCTCTACTTCACGGGCCTCAGAGTACTCCAAAGCATTCTTTGAATGGAGGTGTGCTTTGTATAGCAACAGCTGGAACAGGTCACAGTGGGATTGTGGAACAAAAATTCTTTGCCATGGCTATAGAAGGGTGGTCCTTTTTCCACGTGTTGAGAAATATTTTACAGAGTGGAGTGCAGGAGGGCCCGCGGAGGGGAGGTGTGCTGTGTTACACTCACTCAGGACTGGGTGGTATTTTCACATTTACCGGGATTGGGGAATATGGTTGATGTATCTTTTTGTCACGGCAGTTAGAAAAAAAAACTACTCCTCACAGTGGGGGACCACTGCTCCTCTCTGGCCTCCCTACAGGACTGTAGGGGGTCCTAACAGGCCCAGCAAGGAACATTCTGCTGCTTTTGTCTTTGGCTTGGTCCCCATAAGCAGTATGGATTTATATCCAGTTTTCCTGGGATCAATATTGGAAAGAGGATTCTGGCATTGGTATACATATCTGTTCTGGAAGTGGAGGACTCAAAAACTAAAGATTTTAACATGATTGTTTTATTTTTGTAAGCTCATGTGTCACGGTGTGCTTTGTGAATAGCCATCTATGTTTTTTATTTAAATATATTTATAGAAGTTCAAATTAGTAGTGTTTTAAAAGATCACATACTATTCTATGTTTTGTTCAGCCTATATATTCTGGAAGTGTACATACTTTTTGCTTGAGAAAACTAAGGATACTATTGATTTATCAGAGTTAGATTGCACTATAATGTACCAGGAATGCTCAGGAAATCTTGTAGACAACTATGGGGGCATGTATTAATAATTTTTCATTTGCTGAGATCTCTCTTTCTGTCTCTAATTCTTTTCATAGCTCTTAAATTGTTGTATTCATTGCAAGTCTTTCCCCTAACTTTCATCTTAAGTGGTCCCTTCTATTAAATAAACTTTTAAGTTTATGTCCATAAACCCTAGGCCAAATGAAACACAACTAACGTATTATTTTGACTAAATATCAATAGAAATGTCGGTTTATTAAAGAGCTCAACAGAGAAGCAATATGATATTGTTCACTAATCACAATGAAGATTTCTCACCTTAATAATAACCACAACCCGCTGAGAACCAATTTGGACCCTACCTGCTGCTAGAAAATTGTTAGCATAACACATTTCATTTTATTGCATCGAAGTGTGGCTTGACATTTAAATGCAGATAACCGCCTGAATTGTGTCTGCAACCCTAAATGGAAATAGTTGTTGAGTATTTCCTAAGAGGTCTTCATACTCTATAAACAACAGAACGACAACCTTAACATTAAGAAACAAAACACAAAACAGGAAGCAAGTTGAAGTACTGGAAACTTCTCTGAGATGAGGCACCCTATCAGTTGGTTTGGCTCAGCAAAGGTTCTCCTGCACCGAATACAGCAGAGTGCGTAGAGATGTGCCTAATGAGGGGTCTCCTGGTCTTGGAATGGGGTGGTGTTCTGGTTTGAGAGTCTGGTGTTTTAACCTCTTTATTCTGGCAATGGTTCTTTCTGTGAATAGCAGGTTTTATAAGGTAGCAGTTTTTAGAAGCTTGGTGGTTTGGGATTCACAATGTAAACCAAGTGTGAAGGGAAAGCAGAAATAATGTAATGGAGGAAATCATAGAATGACACCAAGTGTTTTTCCACCTCTTTTTTGGTTTTGTGTTTCACAGTTCTTTTTCTTTCTATTTTTTTTTTATTGGTGCATTATAGTTATACATAAGAGTGGGATTTGTTGTTACATACTGGTACATGCACACAATAAAACAATATAATTTTGTCAATTTTGTTCCCTAGAACCTTTCCACTATCTGTCCCTTTCTTCTTCTACTGTACTGATTTTCCACATTTTTTCTTCTTTTGATTCATAAAAATATTTAATTTTTTTGGAGGGGGTACTGGGGACTGAACCGAGGGGCACCTAACCACTGAGCTACCTCTCCAGCCTGTTTTTGTATTTTATTTAGACACCAGGTCTCACTGAGTTGTTTAGGGCCTCATTAAGTTACTGAGGCTGGTTTTGAACCTACAATCCTCCTGCCTCAGCCTCCCAAGCTGCTGGAATTATAGGTATGTGCCACCATGCCCAGCTACATATTTAAAATTTTCAGTGCTTTGTAGTTATACATAATAGTGGGATTAATTTTGACATATTCATAAATGAATACAGCATAGTTTTCTCCATTTCAATCCCCAGTATTATCCCCTTCCCACTCCCTGATACCCTTCCTCTATTGGCCTTCCTCTTATTTATTTATTTATTTTTAAATTGGTGAATATGTGTGTATATATGTGTGTTATGTGTATACGTATATACACACACATATGTGTACATATATATGGGAATATGATATGTTCATACATACATTTACATATTTGTTCCCCAGTTCTTAACCCTTCCTGCCCCTTTTCCCTCCCCTTTGGTCCCCCACCTTTACTCTCCTGATGTCCCTTCTATTTTTATGAGATCCCCTTTCGTTATTTCTTTATTGTCTCTAGCTTCCACATATTAGAGAAAACATTCCATCCCAACTTTCTGAGTCTGGCTTATCTCATTTAGCACGATGTTCTCCTGATCCATCCATTTTCCAGTAAATAACATAATTTCATTGTTCTTCACAACTGAGTAGAATTCCATTGTGTATATATACCACATTTTCTTTATCCTAAAAAATTAATTGCGGATTTATACCATATTTTTTTTTTTTTAATCCATGCGTCTATTGACAGTCATGTGGGCTGGTTCTACCACTTGGCTATTGTGAATTGCACTGCTATAAACATGGTATGCATGTGTCAGTATACTACAATGATTTTAGTTCTTTTGGATAAATGCCAAGCAGTGGGATAGCTGGTTATATGGTGGGTCTATTCTTAGCATTCTGAGGAATCTCCATACTGCTTTCCAGAGTAGTTGTACTTTTTATTTGGTTTACAACATTAACTTATAAACTTCTGAGCAGTTTTTTCCTAAATTGTAGATCCTTAAACACTTTTGACCAGAACTTGTGGATACATTTACATGTTTTACTTTGATTTTTCATCAGTACCTCTTTGACTGAGTTTTTTTTTTTTTTTTGCTTTATTTTTTTTATTGGTTGTTCAAAATATTACAAAGCTCTTGACATATCATATTTCATACATTAGATTCAAGTGGATTATGAACTCTCATTTTTACCCCAAATACAGATTGCAGAATCACATCGGTTACACATTCACATTTTTACATAATACCCTATTAGTAACTGTTGAGTTTTTAATGTGAACTCCTTTAGTACATTCAAACTTAAAAGCTCAATCAGCCCATGAGATGGCTTGACTGAGGCTTAAAGTTTTTGCTCAAGTCATTTAAGAAAGTTGGCCTAGCAGTTTTTACTTGGTATTTAAAATGTACTTTGCAGAACATTCCCAAATGAAAGTCATACTGCATTGCATGATTTCCACCCTATCTTTTTAGACCCAGATTCCCTGATCATTAGTCATTTTTACTTTGTAAAGAAATGCTTTTGCTCCATACTAGGTTGAGTTAGGAAGCAGGAGACTGCTTCATTGAGTTTCCAGCCTCAGCTATAGTCACTAAGAGGAGGATGGAGACAGAGCAGAGTGGGAAGAAGAGTGGGTGATACTTTTCATGACACTCAGTATAAAAGGAACCTGGTAAATTATGCCTTGACTTCAAGTCACTTTTCCTGTCCAAAAGATATTGAGAAAACTGGACTACTTCCAGTTTCTTGCTGGGGAGTAATTATCTCTCAAATGGATTTTGGGTAAGGGAGACTCCTGCACCCACTCTTCTAGCCACAGTCTGTGGCTGTGAAATTACTCAGAACCATATATGGCTGCTTGGAGAGGAAGTTAGTCCAAATCTGTGGCTCTTGTAAGGATTAGGATCTGGGAGCTATCTGCTTAAGGATTATGATGACTTCTAACCTCTGTTTTTGGCCTGTAGACCCAGACTGGAGCCTGATAGGGACTCTTACTGTTGGGTACCTTGCCAATACACACCCGAATCACACATTCATCTTGCATTCGAAGAGTTTATGTTGTTTTAAGAATTCTCAGTTTTGCTACTGTAGTTTAATTTAGGATGGATTCTACATTCGACAAAGAATCCTAAAGCATAAAATTGCTAAGACTCCAGGAAGCTTGTGAATCAGATTTCAGTGTGAATCCATGCCTTTATTTACTCAGAACTTTTTAGTTTGCAAAATCAAATGTGTGCTACAAGCCCTCCATCTGCACTCCCTACCCCCGCCCCCCCGCCACTTCCTGTTACCCAGTAGTCTAAGTGGGATGAATGTGGATTATTGATACAATGAAGTGCCTGGCCTCAAATCCCAATTGGTGAGGCCAGAATTTAAGTTTGAGCATCAGGACTCTGAGTCCCTCCCTATATGCCTATTCTGTTGCAAAACTTCTGCTGGAGCAGACCTGTTAGGAAGCAGTCTCCTGTGGGTCATCCACCCTAATGGTGCTGGGCTCCACACGGACCAGGCTGGTCAGGGTAGCTTTATGTGGGTCCATCCACCTGAAGCCTGAGGGGCTCCAGACCCTGAACACCATCTCTTTCTAATGTCCTGCCTTCACCTGCTGTGGGTGCTCTGTGAACTGGGGCTTGACCTTATCACTCTGTGCTTATTAATTTGCTTCTGAAAAATTTCACTGTTTTACCAAGTTTAGTGCTGTGAGATCTTAGATGAAAGAAGTATATTTAAAGAAATAGAGTGTATTTTGTTTTTATTTTCAGGTGTGTCTATCAGATGTCAGAGACTCAACTCAGTGATTAGGGGTTAGTCCTCTGACTTTTCTCTCTCAAATTCTTCTGTCATTGTGATAATTTCCTCAGGGAGACTTCAAATCACAAACAAGATCACAGCCATGAAACAGATTAAAATAAAAAAGTACTTTTGAGTTTTTTGAGGGTAGGTGCTATAGAAATTCAACCTATATTTAAATTTGTGGATATATACCTCTTTGCAAGAAAGAAGGACAATTTTTTGATGTAGCCACATAGATGATTTAGTGAATAATTTTAGGTACAAACACTGAAGATCCAAATGTCACTTTATGCGAAAAAATACTGTGTCCAACTGAAGTATTAGGATGTATCTCTTCTTCAGTCTAATAGAACACGGCAGGTGATACAGGTATTCAAATGTATTTACTCTCCTACCCTCCTCTCACAAGAGAAATTGCATGCATAAAGCCTGATCACAAGCAATTAAAAGTAAAACGTTCTTCACCAGATTTTTGCAACACATGAAATTGGTGGTGTTGGGGGAGGGGCATAATTCTAACCCCCAGAAAGCCGCATCCCAGGGAATGGGAACTGAGCAGACATGCAAAAACCGATTGTTTGTGAGACAGGAAGAAATCTCCTTGCCTCTTCTTTATTCTTTATTCTTTCCCACACAATCACAGCACCACATAAAAAAAAACATTATAAATGGATTTAACATTGAAAAAGTAGTTTTGCATTTCTCGTACTGTGAGGAAGCGGAATTGCTCTGTATTGATAATCTCTACCATTAGTTCAAAGGGAATAATGCCCCACAGAGACACTCGATAATAAAGTCCAGGATTTAAAATCACCACATATTTTCATGTCTTTGCATGATGGGGATGTAACTTTTAACACTGCATGGTGTTTGCAGCAAGATGCTCATGTGGAAATGTATCTGAAATTTCATTTGTGCTTTTATTCTTTGTCATCTACCCCTTTTGACTAAACTGGAGAAGGAGGCATGGCTCATTTCCTTTGCTGTTTTTAAGGTTGACTTGTAAGATGCAAATAAAAACAAAACAAAAGAAAATATATCTAGTAAAATTACATGGAAAAAAAAATAATCTACTGGTGTTTATTTTCTGCCTTGCTCTGCTGCTTCCTCAGATTGGGAGGAGGAACTGGGAAGTGCGTAATGGCTCTGCTGTGATGTTCCACAAAGGCTAGAGTGCCCTCTGGTGGCAGTCACCAAGATAATAGAGTCCAGGAAACTTTTTCTTTAAAAGATCTAATTATATTGCTGTTGGTCCACACAATTTGACTTGCATATTATAGTACCTTTTATCACTGCTGGACATCCACATTTCGTTTCTGGTAATTTTAAAGATTGGCAGATTTCAAAAATTACCATCAATGGCACAAAAGCTCCTTAAACCACATAAGATACATTTTGGGTAAAGTGTACAAAGAAGATATTGAAATCTCTAAATAGTTTGCCTTTGTTTGTATCCACCAATCAGAGGAGGCCAACCTGCATTTGGATGTGATTCACAGCTGTCTATACAATGGGTGCATTTTTTTTTCATGTTTTTACCTTCTCTCTCGGTTCTTGCTGCACTTGCTGAACCCTCCTTTGTCTTCATTCCTGCCATCACCAAAGATTCTTGGCTCCCATATTCAAGCAGTAAAAATCATTTTATACCAAGGGGATCAGAAAAAGACCTAGGTAGAGTGGGTTCCTGATTTCTAGAACAGCCTTGTATTAGTTTCCTGTTTCTGCTGTAACAAATGGTCACTGATTTAGCAGCTTAAACAAGTTTTTACTTTAGTGCTCTGGAGGTCAGAAGGCTGAGGTGGAGTTCCCTGGGTTGAAGTCAGAGTTTTGGCAGAATGGCATCTTCTGTGAGGGCTCCCGGGGAATATCCATTATTTTCTCCAGCTTCTAGAGGGTACACACACTGCTTTCCTTCAGTCCCCTTCCCCCATCTTCCTAACCCTCTGTGCCTTTCTTCTGTAGTTACATCTTTCTCAGGCTGACTCTTTCAAGGACTGTGTGGTCACAATCAGAGCAACTGGCTATTTTCAGGCCAGGTGATTTGCAGCCTCAATTCCTCTTGGAATATGTAGAAATGTATCTGAAATGTATCTGTGTAGGTTCCAGTAAGCAGGACCTGGACATTATGTCACTTACTGCAAATCTCCCTTTCAGGTGTCTTGCTCCATCCCCATGAACTATCACTATCGCCTAGAAACTCCAGAATTTCAAAGTTTCAAACAAGCTTGAAAGTCCTGTATGTCATATATACTATGACTTGAATTTGAGTGTATCAAGGGAAGATGATTTTTTTTAAAGAGAGAGAGAGAGAGAGAGAGAGAGAGAGAGAGAGAGAGAGAGAGAGAAAAGAGAGAGAGAGAGAGAGACATCCCCAGCCCAAGGGAAGAGAGAGAGAGAGAGAGAGAGAGAGAGAGAGACAACGCCAGCCCAAGGGAAGATGATTTTTATCTGAAAAAGGAAGACTTCCTGGCTAATGAAATCACACACACAGGTGCAATGGGGCCAGTGTCTAGTTATCAGATCAGGTGTTCATGGTACCTACATGTAGACAGCTGGTGCCGTCTCTGGGTGTTTGAGGGGTGCAGGGTGATGCACCAAATCCCAGTGAATGTTGGCTGCTCACAGCTCATCATGCCCTCTTGTCCAGAGCTTGGCCTGTGACTGCATGGCAGGTTCTTCTCTAGAGAGGGTTTCCTGCTCCCCTTTCTCATCCCTCCCCTCAGCAGTTACTGTCCAGTAACTCATTCTCACAGGATAGGACCAGCTCCATGGTGCAGTGTCTACTGCAGGGCCTCCCTGGAGATGAGATTGAAGCTAAGTTCTATCCAGAACACTTCATTAATGAGCTTTCTTCTCCTGCCCTATCCTCCTTCCCAACACCCCTTCTGTGAACCCTCCTCAATACATCGCTTTAACAAAAATCCCTGTATTGGGTTGTCTTTTTAGGTAGTGTGACCTAAGACACTTATCCACCTGTCTGCATGGCTCTTCCATGTAGGGGGCCCTTTCTGTTCTATGTTGCATAGGGTCCCAGGAAGCCCAACAGACTAAAGGTGCTATTGTATTTCTCTAGGCTCAACAATTTGTCCACCCAGAGAATGAAATCAGAATGCAAATGCTCTTTTACCCCATTCCAATCTGTTAATGTAACATCTATGAGTGAAAATCAGAATCATTTGTTTGCCATTACACAGCACATCACAAACACTGATTTTATGCCTTCTTTATAGAAGCCTTTCTTACATAACTCAAAAACTGGTTGGACTTGAAGTATTTACCTGCCATTACAAATTGTTGGCCAGAAGAGGTGTATGAAATTTCCTCTCCCATTTTCTTCATCCAGATATCCCAGTTAGGCAAATAATCCCTCTGAAAAGGCACTGCTTGGCAATGCCTATCACTTAGGTGATTTTAGGAAGGAATGTGTGTGATACTTTTGTATTTAATGTCATGTTTTTAAACTGTATGAATCAAGGTTCTTTTTCTTTATTTTTGCCTATGAATGTCCAACTGTTCCTGCACCTTTGTTTGAAAATGATTTTTCTTCATCAAATTTGCTTTCAAACCTTTGTCCAGAACAAGTTCGGTGTATTTATGCAGGCCTATTTCTGGTTCTCTGTTCTGTGATCTCTATTTGTGTCAGTACCACTCAGCCCCTGATTACTGTAGCTATGTAAATAAAGATTAGACCAGGGATAATTTCTTCTTTTTCAAAATGTCTTAGATAGATTTTTTTCTTCCTCTTTTAGAATAATCTTGTCTATCTCTATAAAAAATATTTCTGGGATTTTGATAGGAATTACATAAAAACCTGCATATCAATCCATGGGAAAATTGACATCTTGAGTAGGTTGATTGAGTCTTCTAGCCTATAAATGAGGTCTGACTTCCAATCTATTTTTGATGTCTTTAATTTCTGTCATGAGTGTTTCATAATTTTTAGCAAATGAATCCTGAACACTTTTGGTAGATCAACAGCTAAGAATTTCATTTTTTTGAGTGATTGTAAGTGAAATTGTATTTCTCATTTCAGTGTCTACATGTTCATTGCAAGTATGTAAAATACAACTGGTTTTGAGTGTGTTTGTCTTAAATGCTGTGATTTTGATTAATTCTAGAAGATGGATTTTTGAAAACTTTATTTTTTTGAAAAGATTTCTTAGAATTTTATTGACAATCATATCATCTGCAAATGGGAAGTTTTAATTTTTTTCCTCTGGACTATATGGCTTATATTTTTATTTCCTTCTTTTATTGTACTGGCTAGAATTCCAGCATAATGTTGGGTAACAGTAGTGAGACTGGATGCCCTGACTTTGCTCCCATTCACTGGGGATACACATTCAGCCTTTCACCATTAAGTGTAATAACAGCTATAGTTTTTTAGTAGATATTACTTATCAAGTTAAGGAATTGACTTTTCCCACTTATTCTTTTCCTCTGAGAATTTCTATGATGAATGAGTGTTGAATTCTGTCCAATGAATGGTCTGCATTAGTTGATATTATCATGATTTTTTTCTTGAACTCTTAATATGTTAGAATGCTTGATTTAGTTTTGAATATCAAACTAGCCTTGCATTCCTGGAATAAACTCCACTTGGCTGCTGTTTATAATTCTTTTCTAGTATCACTGAACTTTATTCTAATATTTGTTAGGAATATTCACTTCTAGATTCTTGAGAGATATTGGTCTATAATTTTTTTAGTATATCTTTATTTTGTTTTGTTATTTGCATATAATTTCAGAAAGTAAATTAGGGAGAGCACTCTACTCTTACATTTTCTGGGAGAGATTGTATAGAATTGATGTTAATTTTTCTTTAAATATGTAATATACTTATCCAGGAAAACATTCTTAGCTTAAAGATGCCTTTTTTGGAGAATTTTTAAATAACATTTTATTTTCTTATAGGGTATTAATTTCCTGTTTCATATTGGGAAACTTGTGGTAGTCTGTGGTTTTTGAGGCATTAGTCCATTTCACATAAATGGCCCAACTTACCTTTGTTGAGTTTTCTATAATATTCCTTATTATTCCCTTAATATCTGTAGGTCTGTAAATCTTTATTCCTGTATGGGAAATGTGTGTTTTCTCTCCTGCTAAAGGTTTGCCAGTTTCTTTCTAGACCGTTATCCTTTTATTGTATTGATTTTCTTTCTTGCTTTTCTGTTTTCAGCATTTAGTTGTATATTGTAGGAGAAATAGGGAAAAGTACATCTACTCCACCTTCTCTGGAAGCAGTGAATTTATTCTGCATACTGCTCTTCCTGCTTTCAAGTTTAGAAACTGGCACAGAGCATAACTAGTTAAAAAGGGAAATTTCACTTCATCATGTTAAGTGTCATGATGGGAGAAAGCATGGGGTGCTTTGAGAATATGGAGGGAGAACATAGGCAGGCACATTATCGTGAAAAATGCTTTCCGGAGAAAGTGGCATCTTTATTAAAAAATAAACCAAGAAAGAAAAGAATAGAAATTGGCTAAAAGGCAGTTCCCCAGTGGAAGGGGAAGGGAGCACATCTCTAGGGAAATGAATGGCCAGAATGTGGCGTGTAGAACAATGACAGATTGTTTTGCTGGTGGAGTGAGTGGATTGTGTTTGGGTAGGATTTTAAGGAAGGAGGCTGTGACCTTAACCCAGGACAGGATGGATTCATCTAGAAGGAAAACTGGGAGCCACCGAGAGGTTTGAAGTGAGGTATTGGCATGATCAGAGTTGTGTGCTAAGAGTGTCTGGCTGCTGAATGAAGATTGGTGAACACCAGGCTACCGGAAATGGAGGCAGCCAGAGCCCTTTGCAACTCTCTAATAGATGGTGACTGTATGGTAGGGGCAATGGGGTGCATAGAACAGGGACCTCAGAGACCTCATGGATGCCACAGAGCCTGGGAACTGTTAGGGTATGAGAGGGGGTGAGGTCAAAATCCCCACCTCGATTCCATCTTATACCACAGGAGTGGAGCTGCCTTTTGTGCAAAAGTACATAGAGAACAAAAAAACATTTAAGAAAGTATTTTATTTACAGCAATTTACTGTTTTATTAAAGAGGCAGCATGTATGATTATTAAGATCACAGGCTGTGGAGTCAGCCTGCTTACGCTCACATCTTTGCTCACCACTTTAATGCTCTGTGATTTTTGACAAGTCACTTATCTTCTCTGGTATTTAGGTGTATTATTTCAAATGGTCCACAGGACATCAAAGCGAGAATACCGAGTCAGTCAGTCAGATATGGGCTTAAGTATTAGTTGTGAAAGTTGAAAGTTGAAACTATAAAATCTGTTCAGCCCAACCCCTTCAGTTTAGGTGCAAAGAAGTGAATTCAGAAAAGTACAAGGAATGTTTAAAAAAGCACAAGCAGCTTGGCATCCTGTAGAAAAGTGATCAAAATACTGCCAACTCTCTTCTATTGTACGTGTATTGTAAATATTCAGTAGTGTGCATGTATGTATGTATATATGTGAGTGACAATGCTTTTTGATATGTTGGAAATAGGACTGGATCAATCTGGCTGGGGGTCCTCTACTCAGGACAGAGAAAGTTCGAGAACTTCTTTCAAATCAATACCTGATGGGTATAGAACCTAGATAAAGTGTGCAAAGGATCTGGTCCAGGCTTGGGGTTGAGATGAGACTGTGGCTATTCGATGTGGCTATTTGAACCTCAGCTGATGCAGGCCCAGGGAGTGAGAGAAGTGTCAGAGCACGGGCACTCTGAGGGTGGAAGTCTCTAGAGAGGGCCACAGGTTGGAGGGGACAGATTGTAGAGCCGGCATATTCCAGAGATTCCAGGTATGGAGAGTTGGGCCTTTTATATTCCTTCTGCTTTCAAGTGTCCAGAGACACTGGTAAGGACAGCTCCATCATGCTTCTGGTGCCCACGGGGCTTCAAGCTTGCTCAGGAGAGTCAGAAGGCAAAGCAGCAACTGAGGCTTGTGGACTGGGGAGGTCATGCAGGGCTTTGGACAAAGGTAGGCAACAGGGCTGCCTGGAAGTCCACCATTCCCACCCCACCAAGGCCTCCAGGAGGGGTGATTCAGGAGGGAACAAATGGAGAAAACTGAACTGTTGAACATGAGGTACCTGAGGGATGTAGACCTGAGACTTAGGGGGAGACAACCCAGTGGGATATTTGTACTTACCATCTAGTGAAGGGCAGGACAAACTGGTGCCTTATACTATAAAGGGAGAAGGATTTATAAACCCCTTCTCTCCTTTATGGGAGGCAGCTTTTGTCCTTTTTATAAATGAGAAAACTAAACCAAGGTTCAGGTCCGTTAAATGTTTTGCACCAAATCACGCAGCTGGAGGGATCCCAGTTGGAGAGTGCTAAACCTGACGGACCGCTGGACTACAGCAAGGGTCAACTACAGATTGGCTTTTGCTGCGTTACTCTAAGCCTGCAACTGGGCCCATGCCTGGCTCTCTTGTTCACGCTTGCTCTACAAATGTCTAATGCTGGCTTAAAACTGGCGTGTGATGAGAAATAACTCAGTTGATTTGACCATTTGTATCATCCCGAGAGCAAAGGGGCACAGTAGAGCACCCCACCTCCTGTTTCCCCAAACCTCAACAAACGAAGGGAACAAGGAGGGCAAGTCTGGGCCGAAGCGTTCAGGTACATTTTACCTTGAAGCACTCTGGCTGTCTTTTATGCACACTGGGAACTTGGACAAGTTGGTATTTTCTGTAGAAAGCTACTTTCTTGTAAGTGAACCAAGACAGTTGATCCTTGGGATGTTGGTCAGATAAGGAAACTAAGCCAATGAATGGTAATGACATCACTGCTTCTGCACCCTGACATAGAAAGTCCCTCTCTGAGTGGGGACTGGCGTGGAACTGAGGGCACTGTGGAAAGGATATTTGTCACTTGTCCCGCTGTCACCTCTGGACACCCTGTTGCCCCTGAACTCTTCTTGGAGCTGCCACTGATCTCTCCCAAGCTTTCACCAATAAACCACGCCTCTCATGCTGTCTCTAGGTGGTTTCTCTGGCCTGTCTGCAACCTTGCCCGCCCCCCTGGCACAACAGGGCTGTGGACTAGACACCATATGAGAACAACATCCAGAGAGTTAGGGTGTGCTGAGGGAAGGAGGTTTGCCGAAAGGGTGCTACCTGGAGGGAGTCAAAGGGTGGCGAGTGTTGCTGTGGCACCCTCTGAGGGTTGATTGGCACATCAATATTCTAGTTGCTTCCAGTGCTTTCTGGAGCTGCATTGGAGCCCTGGGAGGTGCACCTGCGAGCAGCTCCTCCAATATAAACGGTTGAACTTTATATTATTTTTAAGGTTGATGATGAAACAAATCATAGGTCTGGGAAGCGAGGGAGCCTGAAAGTTGAGGAGCTCTGAAAGTCTTACTTCCTCTGGGGAGGATAAAAGCTGCGGTTCTTTTGTGCGATAATGACAGACTGTCAGTGTCTGCCTGTTTGCCTGACTCCCAGTCACTGAATAAATGCTGGTAATTGCTAATTGCTTTCAGAAGAAAACTGACTCATAGCCTGAGAGTGACTTGCATATCAATGTTTCAGAGCCTCTCTGCTGGTTTTATCTCAGGGCAGGGAACAGGGCACTAGAGTCTGCGCACTTGCATCGCTTGCTTCCTCAACAGTTTTGAGTTCGACTGATTCTCCAGTGATTTTTGCCAGGAGATAACATCACTGGCAGGTTTCAAAGGTGGGCAATGGGAGTAATGCTCTTGGTTTCTGGTCACCTGGGCTGCAGATCAGATCAGATCTCCCGTTGCATACACAGCAGAGAAGATGAAAGGCATTCAATCATTTCTAGCGAGTTAGTTGCAAGTTACCACACTTGCCAGGGGCGTGTGTCTTTCACAATGATTGCTTCTCTGAAGATACATCAGCCAAGTACAGACTGATGGCTCCGTGTTTACCAGCTGCAGCCACAGCCAAGCTCTTTCTTTCTTCGTGGTAACTAAACCTCAGAGGGTATCACCAGGGACCTTGCATCAGGGGCCCCGTCTGACATGCCAGGCACATCCGTGAGGATCGGGGTATAGACAAGGCACCACTCAAAAGGCCATTGCTATTGCTTGTTCTGTCCTTGGGACACTGCAGCCATTTAGATCTGTGTAGCTTCTGGATTGTAATATGCTCCAGGTTGAAAGAAATTTTAAAGGCAAGAGATTGCACGGTGGAGAAGCTCCAAAGAGTTTGAGATATTCCCTAAAGGGGAACCATTTTTTAAGTCCCCAAGGAAAAAATAAAGCCATGCTCCTGACCTCTTCCTTTCTTTTCTACTCCATTCTTATACCATTTACAAGAGTAAGGAATCATCAATATCTGGAGACCCCTCCCTCCAAACACATAGACCAAGCTACTCATTCTTTTCAAATGCTCAACCCAGAAAACACAGACATGGGAGTCACATGATGGACTTTTAAGGAGTCCTCATGACCAGGTAGCACCCTTAGGTTCCCAAATGATATGATTCATCTGGAGCCAGCCCAGGCATGGTTTTTATTTTTATTTTAAAGCTATCAGATGATTCTAATGAGGACTTGGATTAAGAGTCACCTCTATATGAAGACATTCTAAAATGTCAGTATCATTAAACACCCACTTTTTTTTTTTTTTTAAGGAAAGCTTTCTGATTATTGTCTCATTTAATCTGCATGTTAACTAATAGTGATTTGGGCTGGGTAGAAACAGGCTCAGAGAGGTTAAAACATCTAGTAGGTAGACATGGAGATGATCTTTTTATCTCTCTGTTCCCAGTGCTCAGCAGGATGTCCAATGCTAGTTGGATATGAATGGATTCTGAATGTTTGTGAGAGCAGGGGCCTCACAAGAGGGAGGATCTTAGCCTAGAGGTGCCTGTGATCCTGGGCCCGGCTCTTGTGAGTCCCTCTTCCTCCCGTGAGTCCCTCTGTCTTCTATGACTTTGATTTTAGTCTCCTTCACTGACCTCGACTTCATACTGTGAATTTTTCTTTCTTGGCTTTTCTTTTTCTAATTCTCATGGTAAATAAAATATATTGATTTGTGACCTTTATCTACATTTCAGTGGAAGGTCCCTATATGCTTGGGGAATGAATTTTGAAAGAATTCCTCTAATGTGGAGGTGGAGAGCACAGTGATGATGTAGCTCATGAGCTGGGTTACTGTGGATACTGTGCTCCTTCAGTACCGATTTCTCCATCTGTAAAATGGGATTCTAGTAATGCTGCTTGATAAGGTTGTTGTGAAGATTAAAGGAGGTAATAATTTTGAAGAACGTAGTGTGCACAGTTTGCACTTGATGAATGTTCGCAATATCATTATCACGTCTTTGTTATTAAAAGGGTGAGTGTTCTCTGTTAGTCAGCTTTGTGTGACTGTGACCAAAATATCCGAAAAGCACGATTTATAAGGAGAAAGGCTTATTCTGGCTGACTCTTTCTGAGGTTTTGTCCAGTTTAGGAGGCTCCAAGCCAGAAATATGATAGCCAAAGGGAATAACAGAGCAAAACCCGTGGCCAGGAAGCAGAGAGAAAAGAGATAGGAAGGGGCCGGGGTAAAATTATTTCCCAAGGCCCTGCCCCAGTGACCTACCCCTTCCAGCCATGCCTGATGCCTACAGTTACCACCCGGTAGTCTATTCAAACTACTAATCCATCAAATGGATTAATCCATTGATGAAGTTACAGCCCTCATGATCCAATCTTTGCATCTCTGAACCTATCTGCATTGTCTAAAACATGAGCACTTTAGGAGACAGTTTAGATCTAAATCACAACACTCTTGAAGGCACTTTTTATTTTCAAATAGTCATAGGGTCTTTTTTTGACAGGCAGGTGGGATCCCTCTACCTCCTACTCTGCTTACCTTGCTGTTGAGCCCTTCCTCTGCACGTGAGCATTGGAATCCCTTCCAACCTCAGCTGCACCCATGTCACATGGTGGGTCATGCAAAGCAGCTTCCGGTTTCCATTGTTCTCCATGTGATTGAATTTAAGGAGCTATTTGTTTTTGTTGTGCTTGAACTTCAGAATGTGTCTTGGGCATCCGCCATGGGGATGCTGAGTCGGCAGGAGAGGAGCGCTCAGGCCCGAGGCTCGGTGGCTGAGGGACCAGGTGGGATGTGAGGGCCCCTTGCCTTTCTAGAGAGGAAGGAGGGAATGATAGACTTAGAGAAGCTCCTCCTGCAGAACCCCTTGGCTCTCTCTGACATCTCTTTCTAGATTATTCAGCTGAAATATGATCACTTTGTTTTTCTAGAAGAGTTGAGGACAGTTTAATGCCATAAATTCCCATAGGGATTTCTCTTATTTCTCCCTCTCTTTTATCTTGGGCAGAATGTTTGTCATTTTAAAAAATTGGCCTTAGAATGGATTAATGGTGCATTTAGGATGGAGGGACAATGGGAGGAAGCATCACCCCAGCAAAAGGGCACTTGGGAAGGCTGTGACCTAGGTAGGACTTTTTGTGGCAGCCAGAACCTAACAAATTCATTCAGCTCTTTCCATGGAACCAACCAGACATTTTCCTCTGGGATATAATAATTCAGGCTTTCCAGATGGGCACAGATGAATTACATTTTTATAAACCTTAAACCCTCAAAAGATAATGGTTTCTACACTCTCAACATGTACTCAAAATAGTGAGAACATTAAAACAAGGAATATTAAATATCAAATTCTGTCAGTTTTCTTTATCTCCAACTTTTGGTGTACTTGCTTTGATTTTACGCAGAACACCCCCATCTAGTTTTAAAGAGAAACTAGCAGCTTTAGCCCTGATGCAAGCATTAGGCTGTGCTGGCAGAATTTGGATCGCTGCCCAAAGCTACTACTGCCTCCATTCCTTGGGAGCCTCAGCATCCGCCAAGGCTGAGAGAAGTCTGCAGATTTGGATATTAGGCTCAGGTAGCTCAGAGAAGTTGGGCATTGTGGCTGGCTCAAGCCTCCCATATGCTGAACATGGAGCCTGATGCTAGGGAGAACATAGAATTTAAAAGACAGCTAATGCTACCCAGGTCAGAGATTAATTGTATCAGTATTCTTTAGGATGGGAGCACAGGGTACACCAGGAAGATACCTCTTCTCGTGCACTTTAATTCGAAACTGTTTTCTTTTTTGCAAAAGATATCTCCAGTTTTATTCTATACAGTGAATAATAAGTGAAAATAAATCTTGTCAGGACATGCCCTATAGGTTTGACTAAAGTTCCAGGACTTGGTTGGCCACTAGTCTGCAGCTGGGAGTCCCAGGATCTCCTAAGGGATGGGTAGAAAATAATGAAGATCCATGAGAATCACCTATTTTTGGTAACTGGATATTAACTACTGTTCTCATGTTGACTTCTCAAATAGTGTTTTTTTTTGACTCATCCCAGAAGTGCTTATTAATTTTTAAATGAGCTGCTTGGCAAATTAATTTTTTTTAGGGGAGAGAAGTCTGTACTTTTGCCAGGTGGCCCAATTGTTCCTGCTATCTGGGTCACAAGTCCCAGGAGGAAGAGTCTGAATCATGGTTGAACATTTTTGATGAGCTGCTGCTTTCAGTTTTGTTGTCCACAGTGCGGCTGCAGGATGTATCATGACTTCAGAACTTTCAGTGCTGGGTCTGCTTCTTGCCTCGGCCTGGGGACTTTAGGGGCTACATGCATGTGTGTGCCGTGTGTGTGTGTGTGTGTGTGTGTGTGTGTGTGTGTGTGTTGTGTAGGAGTTGTTCAGTGTGCCTCTGTACCAGAGCTCTTGTACCTGCCATCATCATCTGGCACATCCCAGAGAACTGCAGGTCTCCCTGCAGACGTAGGCTCAGAGAGGTTGGTGTTCTTGTGCCTCTCAAACCAAGACTTGGATAGAATGCTGGTGTTCCAGAAGGGAGCGTTACCTTGGCTTTTCTCACTTGGGAAGGTCTCTCCCCTTATTTCTGGGGGCAAACTCTTAGCTCTGTAGTTCTGGAAGGAGTGACTTACTCTTAGCACCTGGGTATGAATATAACTTTGCACTGAGGGTCGTTACCTGAGAATGTCAGTGGTTGGAGTCTAGCATGGGGGCTGCCATAGTGGTCATTCAGAACACAAATCTAACCAGCCGACTTCCCTGCCTCAGTGTTGACCACTGCTCCCTGCTGTCTATAAAGTAAAGTAGGACATGCTAAGTTCTTTAAAATTTGGCTGTGCCTAGGCTTAAATGTTTTTCCATTATTCATCTCTCAAAACCTCTGCCCCAGTCAACCAAATTGCAGGCCATTCCCAGCGGGCAGCAGTTTATCTTTATCCAAACCCCTTTGGCCATTCCTGTCGAAATTTACAAATGAATAAGATGAAATATAAAGGGACAAGAACAGTAGCTCAATCTTCATATCATAAACCTCATCAAAGCCTTCTTCCTATCGTACCAGAAGCAATTTTCAGATGGATCATAGACTGAAAGGTAGAAGCTTCCAGATGAAAAGAATGTCTTTTTCACTTTCTAGGAGGCAAAGATGTCTTAAAGAGGAAATAAAACAAACTGTCAGTGAAAAATTAGATTATGTTAAAATCTAGCACTTTCATTCATCTGATTATACCTTTAAAACAGTAAAAAATTTTAAAAAACAGAGCGAGAGAAAAGATACTTGCAAAAACATATTACAATGAAGGATTGTATCTAGAAGATCTAAAGAACTGCAAGTCAAGAGAACATAACTAACAACCTAATAAATAGTAGATAAAAAGTGTACACAGTCACTTTATAAACCCAAGTGTCTTAATGCCAATAAAGGTAAGATGGTCAGCATAATTGCTATCAAAAATGTAAATTAATCCTTAATAAAAGATCACCAAATACCACCAAGATGGTTAAGATTGTTTAAAAAGTGACTATGTCAAATGTTGACCAGGATGGACAGCACTGGGAACATCTCACATATTGCTGGAGGGAAGGTAAATGAGTTAAATTCCTTCAAAAAACCACTGGACATGATTTACCCAACCACTCTCTCCTGAAGATGTGTATGATCATCTAAGACTATGAAACAACCTTTGCATCTATCAGTGGCAGAGTGGGTAGGTAAATCATGGTATCTCCACACAAAATATGAAAGCCCTTAAATGTCATGGGAGGGAATTGGAAATCCCAAGTTTTCAATTTTGTCCCAGGAAGTCTGTGAGTATTTTAACAAAATTAGCATGGATACATGAAAATAGGTCTGCAATAATAATCTATAGTTTCTACATCCTTTAGATACATTTTCATATATATGTATATTTACACATATTAAATGAAAATATTTTCTAATTCTATAATTATTCACCTAGTAATTTTTTCAAAAGAATAGAACTCTAAAGACATGGTATCCTTTTCAAAAGTTACCATGAATGGTTTATTTGCTGCTCAATTTAAGTTTTTATAGGTGTCCCACATCTGGGATGAAGGAGCCTTACCAGTTAGTGGACACTGTTTAAAAGTTGTGATTAGCAGAGCAAGAAAAACAGAAGAGGGTTTTAAGAAGTCGCATCAGATAATGTTCTGCAGAAATGTGCTCCCATTTGGATATATTTTTTTTCTTTTCAAGAGGTTCATGTTGATAACTCTTCATAATACATTACCTGGAGTCATCCAATGTTATTTTAAGATAGTCCCCCCACCCCAGAATGTTTTCATGTTGAGATTCTTTTATTATTTTAAAATAGTTTTTCCCCCACAGAATGTTTTTATGTTGAAATTCTTTGCACATTGAAAAAATCACACCTAACCACTTATTGTATACTCTAAATGTCACCTATTGAACTCCTTGTTTTTTGCAAAATTTTTCATTGCTTAATATATCAACAGTACATTTATTTTTTGAAAAGTGGACAGAAGTGAATTTATCTGCCTGTATTTTCTCTGCCTGTATTTATAGCAGAGAATTTTTCCCCTTTATGATTTCATTGGATATTCTAGCTTAAGAAGTGATTGATGGTTATTAAGGTTTAGGGATGTTTTGGTTCTAAAATTAGAAATAATTCATGGAGACAGAAAGTCCATTTCTTTTATTCCCTTCGTCATGTTTAGTATCAAAGACATCTGCCAGCATAATTCTAAGTTCTTTTCTACATTACAGAGTTTACCTTAAGAAACTTCTTTCTAAACAGGCGAGTTATCATACAAGAATAAGAAAGACAAGGGAAATTAGACTTGCATCACTATTAGGTTTTCTTTATTAGTCATATATGTAAATATCATACATTACATGCAAGAATATCACAATACAACCCAAAATGTTTATGGGTTCTGGCACATCAAGAGTAATGCAATGCAAACATTTATATTATTTTTACATACAACTGTATTAAACAGTCAAATAGGAATGATGTAAAAAGAATTTAATGATGTGCTTACTGTTTGATATTCTAGTCAACATTTTGATCTGCATATGAGACCATCATGATGAATCAGGTAATTCTTTGAAAGCTACATCTGAACATCTTGTCCTACCTGGAAATGTGCATAATGATAAAATGATAGCTTAGTCTTTACTGAAAGTGAAAGTACTTATGTTTTCAATAATAAAAAGACAGTATGACGGGGTTAGTATCTTAATTAAAACAGAATAAACAGAATATTGAAGGAAAATTTCCAGACATCACGATGAAAAGGATGTTGTATGTTTTTAAATATTATTCTTTGTTTATCAATACAATGAGCAATATATGTATTTGTCTCTCATTTTCCTGGTAGGGGCATATAGATGAAACAGATTCCCAGGGAAGTATTTTTGAAAGGTAGATGTGGGAAAAGGTCTGAAAGACAAGCACAAGAAACAAGTTCTGCTCATTGTTAAATCTATGGATTTCATACTATGTTTTGAAAAATGTGGTTATGTTTTCATTCATTTGGATACAAACCCGTCAAATACGAGCTCTCCTAGAACTTTCTTATGCTACTAGTTGGCATTTCTATTTGCTCTTTAGGTATTTGGACAGATGTAAATTAAAATGTTATCCTGCCGTGGGGCAGGACTCCAGTTCTCATTTTACCCTGTTGTTTTCAAAAAAAGAGATCAAATTCTGCTCTTCTGTCAGACCAGGAAGGTATTCGAGAGATGCATGGTTCGAGGACTGATTGGTCATGTTAGGTTTAACTTGAAGCTACAGAGTAAAGAAGGAACAATTCTGTTGCCCTGTCTGTTGCTGGGGAGGAAGGTAGTTTGTGGGCATGAATCTGTTTAGAATATGTGAATTTAATTATGACAGACTCTAACCAAGCAGATTCTTAACAACAGTTTTATTTTATTTTATTTTTTTGCCACTGAAATATTATTGGTATATCTTAAAATTAAATGTTATTAGTTGACTCAATTTCAAAAGTAATTAAAAACTGACAGCATACCTTCTCTTTTCTAGCAGAAATTATCATTGGATAGCAAAAAATGTGTCATGAATATTAAAAAAAATTGATGACAAGTGACATAGCACCTAATGTTTAAATTCACACTTTAAAATAAAACTTGTTTATTTGCTACATTTGATAGATTTTGAAGTTTTTTTTTTTTTATAAAGCTCTGTTTGCAAAATGGTTTCTTTCTTCATATAACAGCAAAATAAAAACAAGATCACTTGTCATTTTGGTTAGAATTATTATTTACTTAGGTCAGAAGTTCAGGATATGTTCTGCAAAAAGAGGAATGACTTAGTGGAAACTCATTTTTTCTTTAATTCCCATTAAACTAATGAGAATTTATATGCCAGTATAAAGTGTATGATAATTATTAATACATTTCCATTAATATGAAAACAAATTCCCATTCATATCCATATACATACCTATAGTTCTTTTATCTTTAATAAATTTCCATAAAACAAGGGCATATGTGGATATGTGTGTGTGTATTTTTTGGCATATAATGGGAATAAATACACTAATATTTATAACTTAATTCCTACTAAATTGATGAGAACTTATATCCCAACATTCAAAGTGCTATAGTCAACACAGACGTTTTATGATAGGATTATTAGATTATGAATAGTAACATTAAATACTATGGATTAATATTTTATGATGGTTCATATTTTCAATGAAGTTGATGGCTTGAGTAGAGATAATAGAATGATTTGAACTTCAAACTAAGATTGAAATAAAAAAGGTATGGTTGAAAGCATGTTGAAATTTCCATTTTATTTCCAGAATAAAATGTAAATTATGAGTTTACAAGTAACTTATTGATTCTAGACTTCCAATTAAGGAGGTAAGCCCTTGCTGATTTTTGTTCATTGATTACTTTTTACTTTGATCAAATTTACCACATGGTTTCTAAGGTTTTAGTTCACCATGTTGTGCATATGTGTGAATGTGCATGTATTTGGCATATTGTGTGTGCATGTATGTGAGTGTGCATGAGTGCACTCGTTCATGCACATGTATGTGTTTGCACGTGCCTCTGGGTACGTGCCTGTATCTGTATGCATGCATGTGCATATATGTGTGTACTGCATGTGCATGTATGAATGGATGTGCATGTAAATGTGCATGCATGTGCATGTATGTGTGTACTGCACGTGCATGTATGAGTGGATGTGCATGTATATGTGCATGCATGTGTGTGTGTGTGTCTGTGTCTGTGTGCTCAAACATGTGTGAGTGTTTTGGGGAATGGTGGTAGGTATTTTAAGGTATGAAGATGCGTAGCACCTGATCGGTAATGGAAAATTCAACCAAATCAGCCATTTGAAAAGACAACAGTGGTCCTTGGATTCTTGAGAGGCTGCAAAGCTGTTCCCACTGGTCAGAGGGGACATGGCATGGGTTTTTCTGGCTTTCAACTAAATAAATATGTTTAAGAAGATATATAGAACTATTTTTCCAATGAATTTAGATGTCTTTGAGAAATCAAATTCACATTTAAAAGTGTTATCAACATTTTAATTTCCATTATGGATTTTTCTCAAACCATGGGCACTAAAATTCCAATGATATATGTATGTGAGTCTCAATATTATGAGATCTCTGCTTTAAAATATAAAAAGTACAGGGAGGTCAAAACCCCTATTCTATTTTAGCATTGAAGAATCAGAATGATTTATGTTATAGGTCCAACCCAACATTAAATTTTCCTATTTTTTATGAACATATTTGTGCCTTATGCAAAAGCAGAGCTAGAAGCATCACTTCTCATTTTTAAAGCGATGCCAGAAGTACATAACCTTTAGCTGGCATTGCCAATTCCTGGATTTGCCTTCGCTAACTCTCAGTTCTGCTTGAAGTACCAGGCGGCCTTCCTCTCATGGTGCCTGTAATTGCTCAGTTTCAAGCTGTCTCTAAGTGAGAAATTAGCTAGGCAGACAACAGCCAGCGTGTGGCTTCAACTCTCTTCAGAATCAATAAGAAAACAAGTAGCCAAACTGATCTCTCAATTTTCTACTGGAAACTTCAGTCTCATTATGAGAAAAAGGATACTTTAAAATAGAGATATCCATATTTTTATATGCTTATCCATGCACATGTGCCAAGCTGTCAGCATCCTGTCCCTGAAACCTCAACAGACCACTTCACTTCTTAGATTTCACTGGGATTTATTGTAGTGAATGTTGCTGACAATGATAGACATCAGCCATTGAAGGAATTGTATTAGGTAACTTAATTTATAGATTTGGTTATGATAAGATTTGGTTAGAAGGGATGAGTTCATTCTAAAAGTGAAAAAGAAATCATGTGATCAGGATTAACTCCACCCTCATGTTTTTCCTGCAAATAAATGCATGGGATCTATTTAAAACAAACAAAAACCAAAAGCAATGGAAAGTTTTCAGGTAAACTCAAATTTTTCTTAAGAATTTTTTTCCCCAGCCTTTGCAGAAGTTATGCAATTGATTCATAGATAGAAAGGGGATTCTGAGAACACTTGCCCAACTACTCTTTCCAATACCAAGTTTATAAATCCTGAAAATAACCTGTTATTTGAATCTAATTTTATAGATGCAGTAGCTTGCATGGAAAATACCAGCTGCGTAGGAGGCCTGTTGGCTTTCTCTATTCCCTGGTGGAAATAAGGGCCCTAAATTTCCATAAAGCAAATGAGTTTTGAGTTAATACAGTAGTGATCAGTAGCAGCTCCCCACTGAGTTTGAGCAGGGGTGAGCCTGGGGGCAGATAGGAACAAATTGTATCATAGCCAAAGGAGTAACAGGAAGCCTTGTTATTCTCCTGTTTTCCAAGTGGACCCCTGCAGAGGCGGGAGCAGGCAATTGGAGTCAGGTTTTCCCACCTGCAGAGAGGCAGGAGAACAAGAATCAGCTGATGGGCTTCTAGTGCTGGTAGGATATTGGACATTGAATTCTGACTGGCTCTCTATCAAAATGATGGACAGAGGGATACCTCAGGAGGAGAAATGGGACTGTAGGTGGCCTGCTATGGTGTCAAGTCATGGCATAGGCACCTCTCAACTGGTGGCATTGACCTCCCACAGAGGTCACTGCAAAAGAAAATCCATTCAGGAGAGAGAGGAAAGGCTGTTGGGTCTTATTCTAAGGAGAATATTGTCATGTGATGAGCGGCATTTTAGGGAGAAGGGAAGAACTCTGAATACAAGGACAAATAACAAACAGCATCCACCTCAAATCTCCAAATCAAAAAGGAAACAAAGAACCACAAAAACCTCTCAAAAACTGGGCAACTGAGGAACAGGCCTTTGGAAACCCCTAATGACTCCTTTTACCCAATGCACATTGGTAGTCAAAATCCTTAGACAATAATGCTCAGTAATCTTAAAGTAACATGTCTGGGAACATGGCAAAAGAAAAGCCCTATGTACTGTCTGGGGGTGGAAGAAAAGCACAGAGGTTAATACTGCTCTCAAGTCTGTGCTGTGTAATGGTGTTTTCTCATTAAGGGAAAGTGAGGACACTAATGTCACTCAGAGTCCAGAAGGGTCCCCTGGCTCACCTCTTCTTGGAGAACTTCAGAGGGCTCACAGAGGACCCAGCACCTGCCATTAGGCTTCCTAATGCAGAACTGCCAAGAACAGGGCCAGCAACTCCACCCAGACTTGCAGATAGAAAAGGCATCTGCTAATTCATAGGCATGGTTGTTCTGATGTCACAGAAGTGAAGGGTGGTGACATGGCCACCATAACCAGATATGAACTAAGAAAAGCATCTCTAAACCAGAAGCCTGTCTCCAGAGGCAACCAGGGCAAGGAGAGCCCTGCAAATATCATGCAATGGTGGGGCACATCTGCTACCCTCCGAGGGGAGAAAAACAGTGGCTGTTCTCTTTCTCAGAGTCCTCTGCTTTGACTTCTTGGGTAGGAAAATCACAGCCACCAGGTCACACACATGTAACCTCCTCTCCCTTCTCTCTCGTATTCATTGACCAAATTAATTAAATTAACGAATCTCACTCTTGCTGATGGGCATATGTGTCTATGTTCAGTTTCACTTGGGATCTTAGCCATCACCTCCACTCTTCCTCTTCTACTTATTTCTTTCTCAGTCCATACCACTTCTTCTCTCGTCTCCAGTTAGTATTACGTAACTCTGGTATTCATGGGAAATTTCCTAACATTATCGGGTAATGCAAATTGAACACTTATGCGTTTAAAGTGAAAGGTAAATAGCCTGCTTTAAAGATCTCGGTCTTTTCGAAACCCCAATTTCAAGACCAGAAGGAAGTGGTAGACAATATTTTAAACAACCTTTCCCTGAGACACCTTTTGTGGCTAAACATTTTTATTATGGTGCATGCCAAGAGGTGAATTTCCCCTGTCTCCAATGTGCTTTGGCTAGGTTCCCTCTCTGAAATCTTAAAACTAATGCATTTTTCTTTATAGGCAATGCATATATTGCTAAGAAGTTAATACTATTAGTTGGAACTTGAGCAGTTGATCTCTTTATCAATGAGACAGGCTAGATTTCACACACATGATGGCGGGCTGAGAAGTAAAGTACATTTGATTTGAAAAGCAGTTCTGGGTGACCATAAGTGATTAAGACATACAGAGACAGAACTTCAATTACCACAAAAATGGGTTATCCTCCTTTGTGGGATATGATTAATATCACCATCGTTTCAAAACCAAAAATGAAGACACATCACCTGAGAATAGAGTTACTTTAAATTAGGTAGAGGGGAATGAAAGGAGGGGAGGGGATAAGTAGGTAAGAAGGATAGTAGAATAAATCAGACACTCTATGTACATATATAATTATATGACAGATAGGATTCCACATCATGTACAACCAGAAGAATGAGAAATTATATTCTGTCTATGTATGATGTATCAAAGTGCCTTCTACTCTCATGTATAACTAATTAGAACAAATAAAAAAATAAAATAAAGTTTTGAAAAAGTCAGTTGAAATTTTTTTCTAATTAGATTCAGTTGGCTCCTGGACAGATGTTCCACAGTCAGGCCCTTTGATGGGCTTTTGCCTTTGACCGTGATGACAGTATTCTTAAACACAACCTGGTTGAATTGAAACATCTGGAACTATTCTGATCAATCTTGGTAATTTTTAAAATACCAGAGGACTAGTTTAGCTTCTGTGGTGTTCTAATAAGAACAGAACTTTTCCTGAAAACTGGGTCAGTAAAACCACCTAGTGAAGCTGCTGGTGCTCCAATGTGGCCCTGAAAGATCAGAATCTGTGCAATTTTGACTAGATGGCTACCTACTCTACAAAACATCTGAGTACTTTTAAAGATGATTTCTTTGGATAAAGGGTGATCATGCCAACTATTTTCTTTGAGTGCAGTAAGGTGTGAAGCTAACTAATTCCAAGGGGAGGAAAATAAAAATGGCAAGTGCTCCCTTCCTTTCTTACCCTGCGTTGGTTCTACTGGGTTCTCCATTCCCATTTCCCAAATACACAATCCTGCCTGCCTCAGACCCCATGGTGTCATCTAGGAGCATCTCACTCGATTGCAGCAGAGTTTTAATTGTCTCAGCGTAATGAAATGCTCTCGGTTGTGAATGGATCAGAGACACACTAAATTTCTAGAGTTTGAGAGATAAACGGGAACTGGCTTCCCTGGGTGCCGAGTCCAGGACTTGCAGATATGAGCATTTTAAGCATTATTTCCAGGTGGTTTGACTCTGAAATGCAAACCTGAATCTCTCAAACTGCAGAAGAAGCAGGAACTGTCCCAACTTCCTCTGTAGCTTTGTAAAGTATAAGTGCAATTCCATGTGCAGACTTCAGTGAACTTCTTGGTTACGCCAAGCTAAGAGGAAATGCAAAGTGAGTTGAAACACATGTGATTAAATTTGTATCCAGTGTGTGATGAAAAGAATGCTGGAATATTAATTTACCTTGGAATGTGTGCCCAGGGTCTAGAAGCATCCATTCGTATATTTGAGTTAAGAGGTGCTTCCTAAGATTGATATATTTAATTTTAATGTTTGCAGAGTGCCAAAAGTTCCTTTAAAATGCGTACACAGCATTTATTCAATGTTATTTGAAAAGTACTTTTTTACTTCAATACCCACTTAATCCACTTCTCCTTGTACTACATCTCAGTGTCAGTGGTGCCTAGGTTCTTTTATTTGTGATGCACCTGCACATGGCACTGTATTGGATGAATGAAATTAACTTGACCATCTGCTTCCTCGTTTAGGAAGTGCCATGACAAGAACTTGAATACTGCCACACACTGTAGCACATGGAGCGGTTGGCATCTGGGTTTGCTTATTTCTTTGCTTATTTATTGATGTTCATAAATCCTTATATTTTAAACATTTTGATGACAATGGAGAGCAATGACTGTGGGTTGAAATTTTTTTCTGATTAAATTCAATTGGCTCCTGGCCTGATGTCCCACAATTGGACCTTAGTGATAGTCTTCTTAAATGTAACCTGCCTGCCCTGTTCCCTCACTACGATTCTGAACCATCTCAAACAGGGAGAAAAGGAGGCACTTCTCAGGGTTTTGTGCCAAAAGTGATCAGAGATGGTTCCCAGGGATGATTCCCTTGAGGTTTCATCTGCCTATTGTTTTCTTCCACGTTGATCGTTTTCATTTATGATTTTCACGACACACAGGGAGCATTTACTACCTGGTAGGCCAAGCTTTTTATATACGTTTGTTATGGTTTGGATGTGAGGTGTTCCCCAAAAGCTCACGTGGGAGACAATGCAAGAAGGTTTGGAAGAGAAATGATTGGGTTATGAGAGCCTTAACCCAATCAGTGAATCAATCCTCTGATAGGGATTAACTGAGCGGTAACTAAGGTGGTACGGTGTGGCTGGAGGAGGTGGCTCACTGGGGGCCTGCCTATGGGGTATAGATTCTGTATCTGGTGTATATCTGCTTCCTGATCATCATGTGAGCTGCTTCTCTTTGGCCATGATGTTCTGCTTCACCTCAAGCCCTGAGGAATGGAGCCGGTCTTCTATGGATTAAGACCTCTAAAACTGTGAGCTCTCAAATAAACTCTTCCTCCTCTACAATTATTCTGGTTGGGTCTCTTAGTCACAGCGGCAAAAATGTTGACAACGTTATCTTCCTTGATCCTGATCACAACCCAAGGAGGTTGCTGTTATTATCCGTACTTTTAAGAGAGGACAGAAGCTAGAACTGAAATATACTGTTCAAAACTACAAACCCAAACACTTTCACAGCGTGTCTTCAGATGCAGATCTGAAGTACCTTAAAACCCAAGCTTTTAGTGTCTTCACAAACACATATTCCATGTCAACCAATTAAGATGAATCCAGAACATTCCAGCAAAATGTTTAAAATAAAAGTGTGACCAGTCCCCTTCTGAGCTGCTCCCCACAGGCTTCCTTCATGGATCCCTGGAGTCACTCTTACCCCAGCTGGGTCTCCTCCCTCTCTTCTTTCCTTTCTAGTGACTGGTAGGGAGAGAAGGACATGGGGGCAAAACAGCAGTGAGGTGAAGGCGGAGACGGAAGTAGAGGCCACCACTGCTTTGGACACAGCCAACTAGCCCTCCTACCCCAAGTACTCAAAGTAGCAAGACTTCTGCTTCCTGTCTGCAGTCTGTGTCCCTGGGAACCACCCTAGGAAGCAATCCCATCCCTAAGGGGTGAAATAAGAAGGAAGAACAGATAGAACCCCGTGTTTTCTGTATCTTCATATTTACAAGGAGCTGTAGCCCACCTAAGTTGGGGTGGTTACCTCTCTGCTTGTCATGAATTTTACAACAAAAATGGTTTTCCAGGCAAAACGTCAACAAGGTGTTATTTAGAAGGTCCTGTTTGTAAGATGAAGCCCTTCATTGTGCGTTCTATGCAGCATCTAAGAGATGGCATGGAAGAGCCTTTTGCATACATATGCGCTTGTAGGAAAAGTTGGACCAAGTCCTCTGTCAAGACTGGACTGCCTCAACCACGTGCTGGACAATTCATACTGAGAGAGGCTCATTAGGCAGAAGGAGGATGGCTGAGAAGCAGCCTTCTGAGCAGAAACCATCTCTTGAGGGAAATCCTATTATCATGGCATGTTCAAAGCAAGAATCCTCCTCCCCAGTACTTATGTACAAATACTTCATTCTCCCTTAGTGTGCTTCATTTGCAATTTTCTGCTTTAAAACTCTAAATCTTTTTTTCAGGCTCTGATTTTAATTACTTTTATCAGAAAATGTGAAAAAAATTTAATCATTATGTGTTTCTATCTACTTGAGAAATGGAGCTCACCAGAGACCAACACAAGGCATCGTCAGGAGGAAGCATTAAAACATTTATCTTGGCTTTTGTTTTTTCTCCTGGAGTGGATCCTGGGCTTGGGCCCACATGATTACAGCTGGCAGGATCTGAGATGGAAAATTCAGTCCTTCTGATCCCTGACAGCTGTCTCCTGTGTGGATGTCTGGAGTGTATTTGTGTCTTGTTAGATTGATGAAAGGATACACATTTTACATTCGAGTCTCTTAGCAGCTCATGGGCTCCATAACACTTGCAAGGGAAGCAGGGACCGTGTTTTGTAGATAACTGCAGTGGCAGTGCACTGGATGTATTTAGACAGACGCGCAACGTGGCTGCTCATCAGGGCCGTCCAGCTTGCTGTCTACACAGATCAAATGAAACGGGCATTCACCAAGTCTCTACTGGTATCGCACAAAGAAAGCCTAGGAGAGGAATTGTCTTAGAGAAACCACTCAGAGGACTGATGTTTTACAAAGAAAACTTGACCGTTAGCAGAGCTCAAAAAAGACCCAAATATTGGTGATGATATTATTACATAATTGCAGTGTTTGGGGAAACGGTTTGGGGCCATGGCGAATATTTCACATCCAAGTAATTAAACAAGGTTGGAAAGCAGATTGCCTGTTTTCCTCTGTGGTTGTTGGAGTCTTTCATGTTTTGTGATTAGGTTTATCGAGTCCATATTTTTTTAAAAACCACTGAAACTATTCTGGCACTCAACAGAAACATCTGTCATTTTATCACACTGATTCAAAAGGCGTCTGTATTTTGAGCTGAGTTTTAAAAAAGGAAAACACGGTGTACAGCGTGGAGAGAGGGTTGAGAAGGGAAGCATGTGTTGCAGCGTTCTGCTTTCTTGGGCATGAAGCGATGAGTTGGTGGGCTGACTGCTACCCTCCGTGAGCACTTAAATGAGAGCCAGCGGGCGAATAGACGACAGCCCAAGGAACTGTCACCTCCTGTGACTCTCAGGAGGTGCTTGCCCTGTGGGAGATCAACCCTTCTGCCGCTGGTCCACACATTACCGGATGAGCTTTTCTGTTCATCTCTTGCCTTTCCATTATGGTACTCGGTGAGGCAGATGGCGACTCTTAGACGACAGGAAACCAAGACATGGAAGTGCAAATGGTGTCTTAACCAGATGGCAATTTTAAGGTGGACATTAGGGTCACAAATAGATTACCTCACAAAAGATTAGAGAGACCGGGACTTTCCACGAGACGTGCGTGGTCAGAGGTAGCGTTTACTTTATGTGTCACTGTGGTGGATTTAACAATTGGTGGTTTTTCTTTGACCGGGTCATAAATATTTGCTGGCAACAGAATAGTAAGTACAGAAGGGTCACCCTCAACGATGACCCCAATTCACATACCACGGCAGACTGCGGTCCCCTTGGGCGACTTCCCTGTGATTATGTACACAAGCCGGGATCATGGGTGTGATGTACTCTTTTCCTTTCGAGGGCTTGATAGAGCTTGCATGTCCCTATAAGGTGCAGAGTGGGGAAGCCAGAGAGGACAGACTGGAGGACTCGGAAGCAGGCGCTTGCCTAGGAATCTCGGGCTCCTGTGCATCTCACAGTGACTCGTTTCCACATAGATAGAGGCTTCGAAGCTCAGGGAGGGTCTGAATGGCAGGAGGCCCCATTAGGGCAGCGGAGCGGTTTCTGCTTCCAGATTTTCTAGCTGAAAGGAGAGAAAAAGCAAAGACGGTGAACACTTTAGATTTGTTGTAGCACATGTTAATTGAGCATCTTCTGTATGTAAGAACTGCATTGAGGGCCCTTATGTATACTTTCACCTGGAACTCTCGGATTTTTCCTAAATGTCAAGATATCAATTAATCCTTTCAGTCATTAGGAATACCTCTTGGGTCAGTATGAATATGCTTTAGCATTTGTGTGTGCAACTGAAGAAGAACTTATGCTGGCTATCACAGGGCTATTGTGGATGGTTTCCTTGAGAGAATACATATTAAGCCAAACACATTTTCTCCCTCTATTCTTTACTTTCTTCCTCTTTTCTTATCTTCAAATCATTTATGACCTGACCAAAATTTCTAAAGGAGAATCAAACCCTTTCTGTACAATGCTTTTAGGATTTTTATTTTTATTTCTAAATAAAATGTTCTCAAAATTAATGGATTTTTCCTTTGAATAACTGATTCAAAGTGCATCTGCTCCCCACCTTTACAGTAAAGCCAGCGTATGTGTTGAGAATGACATCTGTTCAAGCACAAGAACATGTGGTTTGGTCTTTAAAAAACAGGAGAGAAACGCTGTGGAAATGAAATGTCTAGCAATTAGCAAATAATTGTTGACACCACTATTATTGTAATTTTGGTGAGAAGAAAAGGAGATGTTTGCACAGTAAGCAAAAAGGATGCAAGATTATTATTTTTTAAGCTTTATTTTCATAGATTTCAAGTTTTAGTAAATGTGCAAAAGAATTCTGTGGGGCAAAGAACACTTTTCTACCTGATGTCCTGATTCAACTACTACGAATGTTCACTTAACTGTTGGCTTTCTCTTTCACCGCTCCCCCCCCACAACAATTGATACCAAGGTGACCCTTTACCCCTAAATATTCCGGTGTGTATTCCTGAGAATAAGGAAGATTGGATCACTACCACATCAGGAGAGGAAGGCCACCAAGAGCCGACACTGTCTCTGTACACACTTAATGACTATGTCCCAAAGCCTGTGACACTGGCCATCTCTGCAGCTAGGACACGTCCAGGGAGCACAGCACTGACCCCCGTGAGAGTGCTTGGTCCTGGAGAAGGCTTCTTAGGCTTCTTTATTGCTCCCCCAGGTGCTGTGACTTTGGCTCTGGGTCTCTCAACTGTGACAGAGCCATTGTGTGTGTAGCTGCCATCTGGCTCTTTTGCACTGCCCTGGGGTTGCAGGCGTCAGGGGAACTGGCACCACTATGCTGACGCTTCCCTTGCTCACTCTGCTGCCATGGACAGTCGTGTGTCTTCCTGCTACAGTCTCCAGAGTTGCAACGAGACCACCTGCTCATTGCTTGGTCATGTCCTTTAGAGTCTTGTTACTTTTTGCCATCTCTTGAGAGCCTGGGCTTTTTTCCCAAAGTGGCATAAAGTTCAGAATGCCAAGGTAGGTAACCCCTCTTTGGAAGAAAAAAGGCAGAGACATCGGAAACTCCCCGGGGCTGCTAGCAATTGTTCTTGCCCAAATGGTACAGAAGCAGGCTGGAGATGACCCACCTCTGTCCGACCTGTGGAAGAGCACAAGTTGGAGGCTCCATGGATGGGACTGGAGGTGAGGGATGACATTTAATTAGCTGCCCTGGTGGCACATGCTCTCCTGTGGGACGATACTCACAGAGCATTCTGGGCCCCATCAGAGAGGAAAGCATAATTGTGCCAAGTTTTTTTTTTCTGCAACCAAGAATATCTGGAGGGCATTATGTCCCACAGAGCACATCCATTATGAGCGGGGAAGGAGGAAAGTGCAGGGGTGCTGTCCTCAACACCCAAGAGCCGTCAGAATCTGGGCTGAGGTGGTGGTGGGCGGAAGGAGCGAGAAGGTGGTGCTTCTTGGGTCAACAGTAGCACCCAGGCTGTGCCATAGGGGACCCTGTGCCTTAAACCCCTGTATAGATTCGTCCATGGAGACAGATTCATGCCTCAGGTGGTGCCTGCTCTTGTAAATGTCTGTTTTGATGACGACACATGGCCAACCCAGGAGGCTTTCTTGAAGTCAGTAAGTTGCATGAAACACCACAGCGAGAGCAATTCAAAGCCTGAGGATGCCACTACGAGAGATTCTGTCTGTCCCGGCCACCAAGATCCAGGCCACAAAGACCCCTCACCAAGGGCATGACTGCTGAGTTTTTAAGACTGCCCTCCGCTCCTCAAGTGGAAGACCCCATTGCCCTTGCGGCTGGAGATCCTGAACTGGGAGCTCTGCTGACTCAGGGCCATTGAAGGCCAGGAGAGAGGGGGCAGGCTGGAACCCAGGCAACATCTCTGCTGCCCAAACAAAGCTCAGGATGCAAAACCTAGTCCCCAAAGGCCCCAATCACAGGGCAGTGTGGATATGCTTATGAAGGCAGGGCTTCCCAGGGAAGAGACTGACAGTTGATCTCCAAGAAAAAAAAAAAAAAAAAAAAAGCATCAGATTTCAGGCTATGGTGAGTCCTGCAGATGTGGTGTGTTCACAGATGAAACCACCTGCTTCCGTAGAACTGGATTCCTCTGAGATTAATCTCCGTCTAATGGAGGAACTAGGAAGACACTGGGCACTTCACTCTGCTCCCCCAGAGGCCCACTGCCTGACTCTGCAGAGATAGGGGCCTTATATCATGGGAAGGCACAATGGAGGTGGGGGGTGGTGAAAGTGAACTTTTATGTCTCTTTTGTTTGTTTTGGTAGTAGGGATTGAACCCAGGGTCACTTAACCACTGAGCTACATCCACAGCCCTTTCCATTTTGTATTTTGAGATGGGGTCTTGCTAAGTTGCTTAGGTCTCACTAAATTGCTGAGGCTGGCTTTGAACTCATGCTCCTCCTGCCTTAGCCTCCCAAGTTACTGGGATTACAGGCAGGCCCCACCATGCCTGGCTTATATCTCTTTTCAATATTCCTGGTCAGACACTAGGTTCTGTTGAGGGGCAAGGACCATGCATTTAACCGTCCAGATTAGAAATGGAATAAAACGGGAAAGGAGGTAACTGTGATCATTGGGCAGGACTGTTTGGACCCCTGTGACACCCTGCTTTTGCTGTTTCCGAGGCTGACTGTGTAATTGGTACTGGTGATTTAAGTGCTTGTTCTGTGAATGCTTATGATGTCCAGGGGATTTTTTTTCATGTTTTTCAAGAGCCGCTTGTAGACAGATGATATGTGCACGACAGGTCACAGCTTGGCTTTCGGCTCCCTTCCACGTTTTAAAAAGAAACAATTTAGAATTCTAAATTCCAAGAGGAAAGGCAACCACAGCCTCGATTAAGGACTAATGAAAAAAATGCAGTATCTCTTACAATGGCCCTGTGTGGCCAATAACAAAAGCCGATGGGACCTGGAGGCTTAAGATGGATGATTGTCAACTGGATTCACATTATAGTTCTGGCTGTTGCAGATGGTGGCCTGCAGTCCTACTGGGTGTTCGGACACCGTGATTGCAACGAACTTATTGCTCAAGATGACACCCGCCTGGACACAGGTCAGCTCATTCTTTTTTACTTGAAGATAAAGTCCCTTCTCCTGGTTGAGCCTCCAAAAATACGATGCCATGCTGCTGAAGAACTACTTGAATTCTCCGGCTATTTGCTACTAAGGGATGTTTCAAAACACAGGCCAAGTCTCTTTTTTCTGCAGGTGAGTTGGTCCTACTGAGTGAAAATATTATATTGAGAGGCCACAATAAACAGTAGCTGCTAGATCACATGAAGTCTCCTGTGGGAGAAGCTCATGTGACTTTGTCTGACAAAAACACAGGAGTCAGCCATCAGAGTCAAAAGTCTTAAAAACAATGTGGTCTGATCCCAGAGACAGTTAAGAAAATGTTCTTTGCCCTGTGGTTCGCCACTGTCATACTGGAAGCCTGGCACTCAGTTGGCCTACTGAGATATCAGAGACAATCTGTGATTTATCTGGTATCCATTTTGTTGAGTTGTATGTATAAGTTGATGGAAAATTAGTCAAATTTGACTGGGGACCTACATAGCAGGTGACATGGAATCAGGGGACAGTAGACCAACCCTGTGGCCCTTCTGGGAAGGAAGTCAGCTTCCATCTGGATGTATCCCTAGAATTCCAGACTGGGTTCCTCTTCGGTACCACTGCCCAATTCATTGAGGGAAGGAATACGTTAGACTCCCAAAGTGTGGGAGAACAGAATAATTAACATTTCTTTTTTCTCTTGAATTCCTGTCCCTCAGTCTGGCAAAACTATCACATGGTCCACCAGAGATAAGCAGCGGCTCTGACAGTCCAACTGTGCCACTATTGGATTTATCACCTCCATCCGTCTCCTGTGGGAGAAGCTCATGTCGGCCGGCTTGGTCCTGAATTATTCTACTGTACCTGATGTTATCAAAAGAAATTCCTGAAGATGAATCTCTCTTGTACATGTAGAAACACTCAGAGGTAACTTTGTGATAATTAAGCTCATACAAATTCATGTGCTTCCCCTGACACCTGAGCACCTGGGGATTATGCCATGTATGGCTGTCCAGGCTACAGGTACTTGGTGACTCTGCCAATCTGATTTAGCAGAACTAATGTAATGGCTATCTGAATCACCTTAATCAATAAATCCTGGGAAGGAGTAACTTGTCTCCTTTCTGCTTCTATGTGGGAGAATAAGCCACAAGATATCCCTTCAAGGGGGCTGATTTTTGGCTCATCTTTGACTCCTTGCAATTATTGGCACTAATCCTTGGGTCATATTCCCTCCTTTGGGCCCCAGGTAAAGAGGGATGTTCTACTTGAAGGATACAGTTTTCTGTTTCCATACAGCAGTAGGAGTTACCTGTTACCTGGTCTCAGAGAACACATTCTAGAGACAGATCAAAAATCTCTGTTTACATCTAATCATGATAACCAATGAGATGGAACCAACCGTAGGAAATCAACAAGTCTGCCTGCACTCCCTAATTGTAGATGGATCCTTGATTGGCCTTAGATTACATCCTGAGCAGCAGGGAGGGTATGTATCCGTCTCAACTGGAAGAATACCAACAGGATGGTGGCTCTATCCATGAGTACCCTAAGGAAGGAAGCTACGTGTTTGTCTGAAATAAGACTTATTAGTCTTTTCTGGGACTTACTCACTTGATCCTAGAATACTGGAGTTCATGATTAAATTCGATATTTCAGATGGCCCTCATCCTGTGGATAGGATTCTGTTGATAGTAACCTTAATCCACGATTGGTTGAAAAAAAAAAAAAGGAAGAGATTTGGTCCTAGTGTTCATATGTTTAAAATAAACTGCTTATGGGGTAGCCAAATCATATGAATATTTAAATTCAACTAATCATATGCTGGGCTGACAGGTGAACTACCGGGAGACACAGTCCCCTGAGCATGGGATGCTGATCCTCTGACCCAGAATTGTTTCTGTAGCCGGTCACGTAGTCAGTTTAGAACCTTCACTCCCTGCCTGGCCACATGAAGACGATCATGACCCATTGTGACTCTCACTTACGAGGGAGGAGAACTGGTTTGCTTACTGCCCACTGCAAAGGCACTGACTCTCAGGTCTGGGCTCCTCAGAGGCCGTGCGATGCACTGTGTGCAGCAGCGATCTGTCTGATGCGTCACACAGTGAGATGTGCCGGCAAGGAAGCTGGCATCACCATACTAATGTGCCCGTTGTTTGTTGTGCTGAAATAAACTCTTCTCTCTGGTCCACTGAGTCAGATTGTCTGTTTTTTGGTCACCCATGGAGTAGTGACAAGCCAATCTGCTTGCTTGCTAAAATAATACTCCCTTTGGAGTCATGGAACTCTCTTCCATTTTCTAAGGCTGGGTTTCTTTCCCCAAAATAATCACAGTGCAGTCACACATTTGGTGGATTTGACATTTGACATTAGATACCATACTTACTGCATTGGATACATAGATATAATACGATTTCCTACCAACAGTTTTCCATTTTTTTCAGCAGTTTTTTTAACTATGATTTTTTTTTCCAGAAAGTCAACAAACAAATCCTTTTGGGCTATCTTTTGGTCTATTAAAAAAATAAAATGCTTGAAAAGCTTTTATGCTTCAAACTGAAGCTGATCTAAGGTACTTTTAGTTTCTCTCCACACAAAGATTGATGTGTTCTTTCAGTTTCAAAGCTAGAGAAAAATTTTAAGAGATTATATTTTTTAACTTTATCAATCTATGGAAAAGACAAAAACCTGGAGAGAAGAAGTGACATGCCCAAGGGTATTGGGTGAAAAAATCCAGCTTAACATTATTAGTTTGCAGTGACTTTCCTGAACTTCCGTTTTTTTCTTTCTTGTTTGTGATGCCATCCAAATTTGCAATTGAAGCCAATCACAGAATTGGGCACTGTTGAAGCTGATCAGAATTTCAGCCAGTAATAAGCTTCAAAAATCTTATTCATTACAGAAACCAAAAACCAAATCAAAACAAAACAAAACAACAATAACAACAAAAATAACCCAAACAACCAGAAAAACCCAGCAGAGCTTCACAGGAACCCCTTAGAATTGCTGACTCAGGGCGAAGACCTCTGCGTAGCCATGTAAGAGGGATCTCAGCCCTTCTTTCAAGCTCCATCACCTGAAGCAGACATATTGGGATCCAGAGTAGAAGAGTCCGACTTCAGTTAAGGAGAACTCAGGAGATGTGGAATAATTGGTATCGATCCAGACTTGATTTGCCATATGCTTTCTCTTGCTTTTAATATGGACTTGTTGTGTTCAGTATAATAAATCTTTTCTCTTGTAAAATAAAGATTTGGTGACTATTTTTGTGGTCCACTACAGAAACTGGCCTCCATAGTCTGAATGGGGCAATCAATCAATCCCAAATTATGGTCCTAATTCTTGGGCACTCAAAAGAAGCTAAGAAAATCCTACTTAGGAAGAGCTCCTTTAAGCTGCCCCTGGCATGAGATGCCAGACTGCCACAGGGGGTCGTCATTATGGCTGGCACCAGAACACAGGTTCCCTGGCTTCAAATCTTGTGTTATTTCATAAGAAATTATTATAATATTCAACCTTTGGTATGCTTCTGACAGTTTACTATAGAAGCCTTTTCAAATAAATGTTTCCTCCAAAGACATTTTATTCAAAACAAAAGAATATGTCAGTTCTAATGCTTACCCTTAGCAATGTGTAATTTAATTCAATAGAAACATATCCCAAAGCTATATAGACTCTTTCCCTTATAATTATAGCCAGAAAGTGGCAAGCTTCAAAACAAAACAAGAGTGAAAACCCAAACAAAACACAACCCTCTCTGTTTTCAGAGAAATGACTTTTTAGTATTTTATTTGTATAAAGAAGTAGGCAGACCACTTATTTTATATGAGTGGTAATAAGAGCTCAATAGTTGATTTTAGTATTCTTGTCAATGTCATTAGACACTGAACTTTGAATAGATTATTCATAGCTAACTCGGAGTGATGGTCTACAGTAGATTTTTCTAAATGGCTTAGAGAAATAATTCTGTGAGATGGTATAAGGTGTTCTGTGGAAATCTGGACCTTAATTTGAGAAACTTGACTTAAAAATGAAATACACACACACACACACACTGAGAGAGAGAGAGAGAGAGAGAGAGAGAGAGAGGGAGAGAGAGAGAAACAGTTTAAAACACTTAGAATGCTAATACACAGTAACAATCCTCATAACTAAATAAAAGCAACCTTCTCTGCTTTTTCTTCAGGATGGTTCTCCATGGACTACTTTACATTTCACTATAGTCACGATCTGCAAGAACCCAGTGGAACTAGTAAACCTGAAAACCTTAAAAATCTTAATTTGGAGAATCATTCCCTCTGATTTCTTAATTGCCAAATCTTAATACCTGACCTCTCTCTCAATGCCCCTTTTATATAGGCAAAATGCTGATGTCTGAATGTTAGAAACTTCTAGTAACAAGGAACTATCTGTATGTCAAAGTAAGAAAAGAAAGTCCTTTCTGAACCCAACAAATCATATACATTAGGTAAGTATATCTTCCTGTGTGTCAATCACACAACAATAAAGTGGTTTTAAAAAAAGAAAAGTTATTTTGGGTTGTATTGAAATATCTTTCCCTGTAATTTCTACCCTTTGGCTTTAATTAGTGGGGTTATGTTGGAAAGGGCAACATAACTATTTACGTTCCTCTAAGTGTGTGATGACTCTGGTCCTCCGGGAGTCTCTGTTTCCTAGGTAGCCATTGCAGTTCTAGTAACTCCCTTGGCCACCTCGTTTGTTCATCTCTGAGCACAGTTTAATTTGCTTACCTCATTCCTGAAGTGCGAGATTGGTCTGAGTGAGGCTAATATTTGATATATTCTAGACACAGAAGTTCTATTAAAATAATCAATAATTCCAAAGGTTTGCATGGCCTATAGCAGTCTGTTGTCCATGAAGTAAAATAACCATGTTTCTTTTTTAATCTGTTATCACTCATATTCTATGCTTCTATAGTTGAATTTTTGGATTAAAATGTTTCTCTAATAATACATTTTTAGTTTTGCCTTATTTTCTAGTATGGTTAGCTCCCTTTTCCTATTATCTGGGTTATTTAGCACTCCTCCATTGATAGAGACTTAGGGCAAGAGTCAGTTAAGTTTATAAACCTGCCTCATTGTACCACTACATGCCGATCATGACTAAAGACAGCACAATCTCATGGAAATTAACGAGAGCAAATCTCGTGTTGCAAACACTGTTGATATTGATGCTAACTGGTCTCCCTGGCCAGGGATTCTATATGAAAATAAAATTTGTTTTGCCATAACTCATCCGATCTTGCCTCTTAGAGGCTGCTGGCTTCCTTTCTGAGTGCTCTTAGAACAGTTTAATCATTGGATCTGGGTTTGGTGGCGGTGCGCACAAAGCTAGCTGTTCTGTGGTCTTCCGTTGCTACAAATGTTCCCATTCATCTTGGGGCTCTATTTCTTTGGGGAACTTTCCAGGGCTCCTCTCATTCTTTGCTTCAGAGATTCTGATTTGTGTTTCATTAACTATGTTTCATCCACAAGTTCTCTAATGTCTTCATATTGCAGGAGATTTGACCTCATTCAGGGCCTCCCAGGGTTCTCTAGCAATATCTTCACCTTTATCGGCCTTTAATTCTTTCTTAATAATGTTTCAAGCTGAAGATCACCTTCTCTGAGAGAAAAACCTAAAGTAACACCTGGGTGGAGGAACTGTGCCTTCCTTCGGCTTATCTTCCATGAATACTGGGCCTTTCCCCCACGCAACTGGGGAGCATGCCCAGGAAGGCTTTCTTTGGAGAGATCAGTGTGATGTCTCAGAGGAGGGTTCAACTAAAATCCGGCCACCCGAGGTCTAGTTCCAACTCTCCCAGGCATGGATTTGATGGCATCACGACTAATTTGGACCTTGATGCTTTCCATCTGTTCAACAGTTGGTCAGGTTGTATCAGTGGTTCTCCCTGAGTCCCCTCATGTCCAGGGGACAGTAGGTAATGTCCAGAGACATTTTGGCTGACACAACTGAGGGTGGGTGGATACTACTGGCATTTAGTGGGTAGAGGCCAGGGATGCTGCTGGACTTCCTGCAATGTATGTCTGCCAAAAAATGTCACTAGTGCTGAGGTTGAGAAGGCTTGGCTTACATCACCAATTGGCTCGTTATTTCATTTCTTTGAAATATTCTTTACAAGAGAATCAATTCGGTTATGGGAAAAGGGAAAGGAAGAGGTGAAAATAGTAACACCTAGCCAAGTGGCTTGACATAGTAGCAGCCAGTTACCTGGCCTTTGCCCGATCATCAGATGCCAAGCTCACATCTAGCTTAAGCACTGGCCACTGTAGTCGTCACCATTCTTACAGGTGGGGAAATTGAAACACAGAACATTTCAGAAAACTGCCCAGGGATACTCAGAAGACCAGTGGCAAAGTTTGGGTAAACTGAGCCATCTAAATTATTTTCGAGATTCTATACGATTCATGTATGTTGTTCCTTATCTAATGGTAAAGTTTCCTTTTCCGTTTTAAATTTTTAAATTAAATGTACATGCATGCACCAGAGTATATGTAAAATCTAATTATCTGGGTTTTTTTTCTTTAGTTGCAAAAGTGTTCTTAAACTCAATTTGGTGTCTTTGGAAAAACTTCATTATCATTTTTTTATGTTTAGAGAAAAAAGGCACATATTGAAAATGTGTTTCTGGGCTACAGTTTCCCCATTTGTGAGAAGAGGTGTGGACAAGATGGGCTGTACTATTTTTTTTTTTTTCAGTGCCAGTGTCTAAGCAATGTGACTGTTTTTGAATCTGCTTGATAAATCCAGTTGCATTTTTGTCATTTAGATGTTGCTATTTACTTATCCTGTAGCCATTTCAAAATCTATTTGTCTCACTGGATTTCTGAGGCAATCAGAAAAATGTCTAGTTGGTGAAGAACGTGCAAGCCCTACGGCTACTCTCATTTGCAACAGTGTGAAATCCTGTGAAACACCGACTCTTCCATTTCCAAAGAGTAGCTCAAAAAAAGTTTGTTTTTTTTTTTTTTTTAATATTGATCATTTGAATCTGAATAAGTCTATATTTAGTTTTATTGAGGGATTTTTGATCATAAAGCTGTCTTAGCTGATGTGATAGAGAAACAGGAAGAACAGCAAGAGTAATATATTCTTGCTTAGTTGTAAATTATAAGATGGGTTCAGTAGGTGATTTTATTGTCAAATATATGGTAGTCACGTCCCATTCTATATCCACTATTTAATGCATTTTCTTGTTGTCAAAAGTTTAAAAACTATTTCAGGTTTTCTTAGCTGAAGTGTTCTTATTTCATAACGTCATCTTCCTTAGACTTTGCTTTTCTCACACACGTCTTAGAGGTACCCATTTCATCACAATAAGAAATCATCTATTTCTTCTCTTTAAAGGACTTGGGCATATCACTGGGAACTCTGGATTACACAAGTAATCTCATAAACATGTCTTCTTATTAAATTTTAATACTTGGTAATATTAAAAAGTAGAAACAATCCAGCTTGTATTTATTAGATTATTTTATATTTCTTGTATTCCTGAGACTTTTGGTTTCTGTCTGGAAAATATAGCAGGGAGAAGTAGCTGGTTTCAGACACAAAACACTGGCAGGTTAGCTCTTTCCCTTTCTCCCTCTCTCTTTCTTTTTCTTTCATTCTTCCTTCCTCCCATCTTTTACTCATATAAATGACCCAGATTGTTCCTCTATATATTTATTCTTGGATTGAAAGGAACATTATTTCAAAATGTGATGAAACTTTCAGCTTCTATTTATTTGAGATTTAATGGTTTTATGAAGCCAATTTATCTGGCTTATTATTTATTTGCATGTGTTCCTAGTACGTTCAGGAGCTGTAGAAAGAAAAAAAAATGGTCCATTTTCTTGATTTATAAACAGTAAAGCAATAAACACCACATTAACTTCATACTTATCTACCATCCAGGTAAGGTTAATGCTCATGGATACTCACTCCCTGAGCCCACGTCACAGGCAATGGGGGGACCAGACTCATGTGGGAGACAACATGAGACCTTATGACTTCCATATATCATGAAAATAATTCATGTTTTGAAAAAGTACTGTTTAAATTATTTAGTACTTGAAATGAATCCTGTTTCTAGCCTCTCTCACCCCCCATACACACATTATATAGATACATACACATGCATACACACACGTACACACATGTATGTATTGGAAAACAATATAGCTTTGATATTTCTTTCATTGTGAAAAGTTTCCATTCACTCCAATCCCATGAACTCTACTATAAAGGAAATATGTGAGTTTGCTAGGAGAGAAGGCTGACCAAATGTGTGGCTCCAGGTTCTTGATTTTCAGGTAAACAATTTGAAAGGGAAATGATCAGTTGAACATATTTCATTCAGCAAATCTGTAGTTCTCACGGTGTTTTTCCACATAACAATTTTTTTCACTTTTTAAAGTCAAATTGTGTCAACTCACAATTATTTATTTCAGCCTACCAAAAGATTGGTTGTCAGAATGACAATCAAGAGTCAGCTGGGTTTGTGATAGACACACTCTTTCAAATGGTCATTGAGTTCAATGTGAGGAAAAAATGCAAATATTAAAAAGTACTAGGAAATTGCATTTCAAGTTTTTGGAGGTTTAGAAGTAAAAAAAAAATATGTGGTGTCATAGAAAGTTAAAAAGGAAAACTATCTACCTTTCATAGCTTCCCAAACTATGTGAGACAGCAAATAAAGATTGAGGCATTTCAAAATATTAAATCTCAATAAATGAGAATGTTTTCATCATAGATGGCTATAAAATAAAAATTCACCACCTATGTTTAGTCAAATAAGAAGATATATTATTTTTAATTACTTTTTCAAAGAAAAATAGGCTGCTGTATTTTATGTTACTTAACATTAATTGGAACAGTGAGCACAAGAAAATTCTGTACCAATTTTATTAGTTAACTCAATCTTTAAAATTGAATCTCCCTAAAAGATCAGTGATCACCCAGAGTGAAAACCAGACCAGGGGACAGTAGAGCATATTGAGTAAGAGCCTGGTTTATAAAACCCAGGTTTATTAATCCTCAGCCACTACTTTTTAACTATGGCTTTGGGCAAGTGACTTCCTTAAACACTGCTTTCCCTGATTGTAGAGACTTTAATCCATCCCTCATGTGATTGAGTAAGTATAGCTTCAGCTACAAACTGATTAATAGATGCTATTAGTAATATTCTTAGAGCCAAATATGTTTTGAGAAAAGAAATATTTCTAGTTTAACAATATTTTACTCACTCAGATTATAGCTAATTAGTAGAAAACACTAGGTTCTTATGTTATTTATGAGATATTATTTATTTCAAACTTAAATATACTGTAATTACAATTGCTTAAAGGCATACGTGTATGTGCACACCCATAACATGTGCACACTCGTGCACGCGCACACACACACACACACACACACACACAAAAAGGTCAGATGATTGGAACCAATTTCCTTTTAAACCAATGAATTGACAGAATAGCCATTTGGGGTTCATTCACAAAATAGGCATTAATGTGGTCTAGTGCTGTAATTTTGAAGCTATTCTCATTTGGGGCTTTTGTCACGGAAAAAAATGTCATTAAAATAATTTCCTTCCCAAATTAGCTCTCCACAGATGTCTTGTAAAAAACCAATATCCAGCTTTTGTGAGTGATGTGGTTGATTTTAAAAGTCAGACTTCTGCTTTTAGTTTAGCTGGGAATAATATAGTTTTATATTTAATTCAAACACAAAGCTTCTGCTAATTTCCTGACCTGCTACTTGCATTAAAATGTCCAAAAAAGTGCTTTAAAGATGGTAACGAGAGGGTTTAGGAATGGACTTGCCATATCCATGAAGAGGAATGAGCAGGGCACAGAGTGTTAAGTTGATTGCTGTTATATACTTTGTCCTATAAGGCTCAGTGACAGATACATTAGAAAGTTAAGACTTTTTCAGGGATAATTACATTGTTTTGCAAAACTCATAGTTTATTTGGTGAAGAATTTATCTCAATCAACTTGACGGGAAATAATTACCCGGGTCAGAAAATAGTAAATTTAGTAGTGTTTGAAGATAAAGTAACAGTTAAATCAGAATTTTTGATTTTGTGTTTTATTCAAAATGCAGATTCTTGGCTTCTGTCCTCACACAATGAGCTGCAATTTCCTAAAGATAATCTTAAGAATTTACGTTTCCTGGAGTCCATAGTAAGGTTTGAGAATCTCTGGCTGCAATCATATAATGCTAATTAAAAATGGCAGAGCGCAGGCAAGTGGAGGAAGGCTGTGGATTGATGTTTGTCTGGACTTTGCCTCTTAGAGGTTGTTTGATCTATACAATTGTTTAACCTCCATGAGCAAGTTTACACATGTTTACACATCCTGATTGTTATAGAAAGCAGTTGTGATGGTGCTCATTAAAGTACTTTTTAATTTGCACACTGTCATAAGTATGTATGAGAACATTATACTAAGGTTATAGTTTCATTAACTGCTTGAGTAATAATTCAACAGATGCAATTGAGTGGTTCTTTTCCTATGTAATGTTAAATATTTTTAAAGATCACCTCAATGCTGAGATAGGAAATGCATTGTAAGTATGATTGGGCTGGAAACCAATCAGGGAAGGCTGGTGAACAGTGAGCAGGGTTTTCAGGTCTGGGTTGTGCCTGGATGGATCAGAGTGTTGGGAGAAGTGTTTTGAAGCACACTAGAGTTCAGTAGTCAACAGCAGGCTGGTGTGCTGTGTGGGCAGAGAATTCAGTTGCACTGAGAGCAGATGGAAAATGAGTGTCTATGCCTGAATGTACCCAATAAAGATCAAGAAGCCATAAAGACAACAAGTTGAACATGAATCAGGCAGGCTTCAGCTGGAGCAGAAGCTGAGCCCCGGAATGAACAAACACCACACGAGACCATGTCTTTCTGTCCCCTGAACACTCAACCTGGAAAAGACCTCTTTAGGGCACCAAATCAGCTCTTGGTCTCATCAAAACCACTTGTTAGAAATAAATTTAGAAGAGAAGCATACATATACCCAAGTTTTAAAAAAGTATAACTTTTGATCCGAATACCAATGGCTGAGCAGGAGAAAATAAAGAAGCCTGCCTTGAATATTTTCCTATTCGAACAGAGTGAGCCGGAAACTATGCCAGAATCTGAAGCCATTGTCGCATTGTCAGTAGTCTGCACCAGAAAGAGGTCATTCCCATGTGCTCAGCATGCAAGACACCATGAGCTCACCCATCACTCATTCATTCAACAGATCTTTCTGGAGCACCTTTTAATGTGCCAGACACCGGGCTAGGTCGATTCTGGAAGCCCAAGAAGAAGCTTGACAGATGAGTCCCTGTGTTACCAGCTCCTGCATCATATGTCTGCTGTGGATTGTTAGCAAAAGTGGCCACAAGTATCCAACCCTCCCCGTCCACAGCTGTTTGTGGGGTCACTGCGGCTCCTATCAGCCCCCACCATTGAATCTAGGTTGGTGCTGACTTTACCTCTCCTCTAAAGAGCATAGAAATGGCTTTGTGCCACTTCTGGCCCTGGGCCTCAGGAAGCTTTGTTCTCTTTTCTCTCTCTGAGTCCCTGGCCACTGGGAGAACAAGACTGGGCTAATGAGGACAAGAATCCATCTGGAGCCGGCCATTCCTTCTGAGGTCAACCCAAGATGGGCAGACAGCTCACTGGTGGGTGACACTGAAGTGAGCCCGGACAAGACTGGAAGGGCAGTCCAGGCAAGCCTGGCCCAAGTGACTCATGCGTCACAACTGTAATCGAGACAAGGGGTAGTTTCAAGGTTGGAATGATTTGTTAGGCAGCATAAACTTTACCTACATAAGTCTGACTCCAAGTTTATTTGGGGCATAGCATTTTCTCATATGTCTTATCAAATTACCTTGATAACTGCCACATCGCCACTTCACTTTGCGCTGAATGGACGTGGCCACAGTGTATAGTTGTCAGAAAACAGACACCCTGGGAAGGTTTGATATTGGACCTCTGATCTGCAGAATATGAAGTCGACTAACGTGTTTGAAACATGACATATATAGCATAATGTATTTCTTGGGGAAAATACAAACACAGAAGGTAAACCTGTATAACCACGGCAAACTTGTTAACACGCAACTGAAAAGTTAACGCAAATCCAACGAGCTTTGTTTCCTTGCATGACGGCTCATGATGTCAAACAAACAGACAAAAAGATCCACAATGAAGACCAAACACCTGTTTATCAGATTCTGAGTGGGTACAACAAATCAAACAAATCCTAGAGGCAAGACCGTGAAATCTCTGATTTCTCCTTCAAATCTAATTATGTCAATGTAGCCCTGAAACGATCACTATGGGCTTACATATGGTTCTAGTTGTCTGCGTGTAACTGCCTTCGTTCGAATGGTGACATGTCAGTCGAGATCAGTGAAAGGGATCTTTGATTTATCTTGATTTTTCAAATATGTCAGGGTGTCTTCCTCTTTTCCTGGCAGCCTCCTCTCTTTCCAGATCTCCCAGCTGGGCATTTGGGAAATGGCCAATTCCGGGGCTAATGTGTTTCTGCTGTTATCTGATAATGATACTGCTTCCCAGAGGCAGCAGTGAAGAGAAGTTTTAATTGGGTGTATTTTTAAAGCAAACCTTTTAGTTACTTAACCAGAACTTCTCCAGTTAGCTGCAGTCTGGCTGTGCAAGAGCCACGCCGATGAGAAAAGCTGAATTTGGAAGGAAGTCAAGGGGAGCATCGGGCTGGGGGCGGTTTCCCTGTGAACAAGGCCAGTGAGGTGGCCGAGGCCCAGCAGAGGCCTGGGGTACTTTACCAAGCAGCTCGGCCCTAAAGGGTCTGAAAGAGGGGGTAGGTGTAGGCACTAAGGGAGAAGGAGCCAGCACTTTCTAGTTGACATCCTTTGCCCCAACAAAATATAGTACTCTAAAGCAAATCATCTGAACCCTAGCTTAGGACGAATTGTTTTATATGTTATCCCCATATCAGAGACCCCAAATCCTTCCAAGTGACTCCTAAGATTTTGAGAACCACTGAAAAGGAGAATTGCTTAGAAAAAGGAGCAGGTTTAGAGGTCTTGATGTGGAAAAATGAGAGAAGAGAAGCAGAGTAGAAAACCATTTCTTTCTGGCTTTTTTTTTTTCTGAGATGCAATTAAAAGTGAGACATGATAAGTTAATCATTTCCTTCTGGCTGGAGGTGGTTCTGCACCGCTACGGCGCGCTCTCCAGGGTGCCAGTTCTTGGGTTCGTTTTAGCATCTTTCCTATCAGGGTATGAGGATTAATGTCCCTTGAGCAGATCTAGCTGGGCCTCATTACGTAAGTCCTGGGGTCCATTAGAAGGGTGAGCCTGGGCTGGCCTGAGTGGCAATAATGGGGACCCAAGGAGACAGTGAGAGGGAGAGATGAGCCCAGGGCTGCCAAGGCCTCCCTCTGGCCCCTCCTAGACCTTGCTTCCTATTAATTTTTATGGAACTACTGTCCCCACAAGCCCTGCCCCTTCCATCTAGGAACTTTATCCAAAGTTCTGACCCAGACATTTACTTGACCGGAAGTTTGAATTTGAGTTCTGGGTTACAAAGTGATACCTACTGTGAGTTTCAGATTCAAGGGTGATTTGGATGGGATTTTTGAAACATTTATTTATTTAAATAAATATGAGTATTTTAGTTATGTGTTTGATCGACTTTATAGGTCAGAGGTCAAATTTTGCAAAGCAGTGACTTAACAAGGGGATACTGTCTTGGAGACAGCTTTTTCTCTTTCCTTGTTACTGATTCCAATACTGTGTGTAAATTTTGAATCTTCTGTGCCAACCCCATCTTGTCATCTCCTGGGCCTAAGAATATACCTCCAAAATACAGTGATTCTTTCAAATGTCAATTCCTGACTGGTTTGACTAGTGTTACACAAATAACTTAATTCTAACAATTAGGTAATATGTTTTATATTTTTTCTAGAGTTCAGATATTAACATCTTCTAACAAGAGTGGGAGTTGGCCATTTTTTCTCTTTTGTTGTGACACTGCTTTTCTGGAATATTTTGTGTCCCTGGCCATGTGGACAAGGCTTTTCACCCACAGAACCCAGCAGGACTAGTTTTTGAGAAGCAACAGGGATACTGGAAGGATCTTTGAAATACAGAATATTTCTGGAGAAAATGAGACAGATTTCTACATCAGGATCACTTCCACAATATGGAAAGGTCATTAATTTTGCATAGAAGCAAAGGCCAGGAAGATAGTGATTTTTAGCAGTTTATGGGTTTCTGGTTGGCATACTTCTTAGCCTAAATGAGCATATACAAACACAAGAGCACATTCTACCACAAAGCTCCTCTCTGCACCATGATCCCATTGTGTTCCCTCCTTCCTCCATTCTCCCCCTGGTTACTGATGTCCTAAGGCTCGCAATCTCGGACCAGGACCAAGAGCTATAATATTTACATCACCCCAAGAGGTATACCCGCTAGAAAGCGCGTACCTGATGGTTAGTCCTATCCACCGTATTGGCTGTGGAGGGGTGGTCTCTAGTGTTCTGACGGATTCGAGTGGAGTTTTGTTGCTCGATGGTGGAAGAGGTTGGGATACAGAATTCTCTGAAGCATCGTTTGAAGTTTTCATCCAGAAATGCATAAAGGACTGGGTTCAGGCAGCTGTTTGTGTAACCCAGAGCAATGCAGAAGTGCCAGGAGACCGTCTGGAATGTGGTTTCTGGGATTGTGATCAAGGCCTTGATGATGACGTAAATGTGGATGGGCGTCCAGCAGACGATGAACACTGCCACCACCACCAGCACCATCCTGGTGATGCGCCGCAGGTTCCTGTCCTTTTCTTTGGAGCCTGAGAGCATGCGGACACTCTTGAGGCGCAAGATCATCAGTCCATAACACACTGTGATGATGAGCACGGGCATGATGAAGGCAAAGATGAAAACACAGATCTTCAGCAGGTTCTCCCAGTACCAGGTCGGGTGAGAGAATGTCAGGGTACAGTCTATGGAACCTGGAAGAAAAGCGGTTTAAGAAAAATTTAGCGCATCATCGAGGTCTATCATCACCTTTTAATACTGCCATTCCGCTCATGCGTTTACAGCCTTGATCAGGGCTGGGTTGAGGCAAAACGGGGTTGAGGCTATCACTAAGCAAGCCACCAAGGATAGATTGAAAGAAATGTGCAAGAAACTCAACTCTGCTGATTTTCAGGGAAAAGTTAATTTTTGGGGGGTTTCTTTTGCAAATTTCCCATTTTGGTGTCTACGTTGGGCATATTATGCATTCATTAAGTGAGTGATTATGGACCTTTCACCAGAAACTAGACACTCGGTGGGGATTTGCATTGATGTAAAAAATACGAGCATTGTCCGAAGTTTCTAGGAGGTTCCAGCAAATGGATATTATCATTCCACTTTGAGGAAGATAGGTCATTATTCTGCTGTTTGGTCTAAAAGACAAATTTGTCATGTGGGCAACTGCCTGAAATTCTACAACAAGCCTCAGTGGAATACTTTTGGGAGAGCTACTTTCATATTTACTTCCCACTTTGATAAAGTAAGCCCAGAGAAATCAGAAACAAATAGATTATATTCTTTTTAAGATGTTTAGTAGGCTTAAAATTACAGGGGGGCTTCCCTCCTTAAAGGAATTTTGTTAGAAAGAATAATTAAAATAATAATTGGAGGAAGACATTGGGCCACTCCATCCATTCTACTTGGCCCATGGCACTGCCAACATATCAAACTATTAGCTTGTACTGCATTCAGGCCTGCAACTCCACTTACCCTGCCTGTATTTTGTTGTTGCCATGAACATCACAGGCAGACCAATGGCAGAAGAGAGAATCCAGTTGCAGATGTTGACAATTTTGGCATTTCGGGGAGTACGGAAATCCAGGGCCTTGACCGGGTGGCAGACTGCGATGTAGCGGTCCACACTCATGGTGCAGAGGGTGAATATGCTGGTGAACATGTTGTAGTAATCGATGGAGATCACGATCTTGCAAAGGATGGTGCCAAACGGCCACGTTCCCATTAGGTAATTGACACTCTGGAAGGGCAGGGTGCTGGTTGCCAGGGCATCTGCCAGAGCAAGGTTGAAAATGTAGATATTGGTGGCAGTCTTCATTTTGGTGTATCTGGGAGATGAAAGGAAAGCAGTGACAGTCAGTGTAGATGCCAGCCTGAAACTCAGGTGAGCGTCCAGCAAGAAGATTGTATGGATTAGTGGAGAACATTTGAGATTACAGATGCAACATTTTAGATACTAGCTTGACTGCTTTCTTGTGCCTTTGGGCTAAATACAAAATTTCTCTATCAGTTTTCTTATCTGCAAAGTGGTTATAATAATAGCAAACATGCTGATTTCATTGGCAGGGTTTCTTTGTTTGTTTGTTTGTTTTAAATGTGGTGGTCCCTGTCGTAGGTGTAATTGACACAGAGCTCTCTTTCAAGTTGTAGAGGCAGAGACTGAACAATAATTCTAAATACTTAACAGAACATTTTGCATATATATAGTTAAAATTATTGAACGCTACATAGTACAAGAGTATTGTGTATACACATACATATGCAGCACAAGTGCACATACACACGCACAGGCCATCATGGGGAATGGAGATGAGCATCCCGCAGAGCACAGGCTAAGGAAATCAGACGAGTAGAAGGGAAGACATCCTGGATGTGCACATGCCTGGGATTAGTCTAAAGTGTAAGAAAATGAATTAGAAAGTTGGTGGGAGGAAGTCATCTTAGGAAGAGAGAAAATAGTGAGAACCCTGACAAAGAGGTGGAGTTGAAATGGCATGATGTGTGTGTTGGGCACTGCAGGAGCGTGAACTTTCGCCAGGAAGAGGAATATTTCAGCAGGAATATGGAGGTCTGGATGTGCACAGATGTGTGTGCCATGGTAAAAGATTATGCTTCATCCAGCTGATGATAGGGAACCCAAATTTGTTTTGTTTTTATTTTTATAATAGTTGTATTGAATTGTAATTGATATATGATTAGTGACACATAAAGTATAAAATTTGATGGGTTTTGACATATGTACACACCTGTAAAACCACCATAATCAAAATCAGGGATCGGAAAACTACAGGTTGTAGATCCAATTGGGCCATTGCCTCTTTTCATAAATAGCTTTTTGAAATTCACTCACATCTGTTTCTGTGTACTATTTTATCTATAGTTGGTTTGATGCTACAATGGCAGATGAATAATTGTAGCACAGATCATGGGAACTGCAAAGTGTAAAATATTTAGTATCTTGTTCTTTAAAGAAAATGATGCCAGCCCCTGACCCAGTTATTTAGCATATCAGCCCCCAAAAGTTTCCTCTTAAACTCTTTTTTTAAACATCAAATTGTATACTTTATTTATTTACTTATTTGTTTGTTTATATGTGGTGCTGAGAATCAAACCCAGTGCCATGCATGTGCCAGGCAAGCAGTCTACCACCGAGCCACAAACTAGCCCTCCTCTGCAACTCTTTAATTTCTTCCTCTTGCCCCTCCCCTCCTCAACCCTCACCCCACAGTTTCCAAACAAATCACTTACATATACATTTGCATTTTCTAGAATTTCTCACTAAAAATTATTCAATATGTGTGTGTGTGGTTTTTTTTTTGTTTTTTTTTTTGTTTTTTTTTTTTAATCTTGCTTCCTTCACTTTGTGTAACTATTCTGAGGTCCAACCATGTTGTTACATGCACCAGAGTTCATCCCTTTCAGTTCTTTATCCATTCATCTACTCATGGGAATTGACTTGTGTATGGCTTTTGGCTACTATATATCAACTGTTATGAACATTCATGTACAGATCTTAATATAGTCATATGCTTCCCCCCCCCCCTTTCTGGCTAAGTGTCTGTGAGTATTATGTCTTCAAAGCCTGCAGAAAGTAGAACTACCAACTAGAAAGCTAAGCAGGTACATTTGCAATAGAAAATTATGTAGAATGGTGGAGACATGTCTTACAAATACTGAATATCTATTCTGTTTTACAGTCAACCTCTATTTAACCCGATTCAGTGACAGAACCTCCATTTCTCTCTGGAGGGAGCACTCTCCCATTCTCAGACCATGTGCTTTGTAACAGGTTCTATTACTAGTGCAGGTGGGAAGACATTGAGTGAATACAGCAACAGTGAGTGGTTGCGTCATGTCTCAGCTGAGCTATTATGGTTTGGATGTGGTTTGCTGCCCAAGGGTTCATGTATCTGAAGCTTGGTCCCCAGTGCAGTGATGTTCAATGGCAGTGGGACTTTTAATAGATACAGTCTGTGAGAAGTAATTAAATAATTGAGGTTTTGCTTCAAAAAGAATAAAGGCAGTTCTCTGATTAGTTTTTGAGAGAGAGAGAGAGAGGTTGTTAAAAATGAGCATAACTGACCTTTCCTTTGGGTCCAATAGCCATTTGCTATGATGTGATGCATTTAGAAGCCACCGCCACAGCTAACTCCATGCTATTTGGAATTTTAGTCTCCAAAATTGTGAACTAAATAAACTTTTTTTAAATATATATTTTACCCATTTTTGTCACAGTCATGGAAAATGTACTAATAAAAAAAATTAACAAGACTTTTCTGAAGGGGTTTCTAGAGAAAGAGTATGTGAGTTTTTCCCACAGGGCTCAAACCTGATAGGAGATATGGTATGTAGTTGCTGGAAAAGCCTAACTGCAAATGGACCCAACCCAGAAGATAGAGAATTGAAAGAACAACAGAGAATCCCATACTTGAAGCCCAGTCTTCCTTAGACTTTTTATTTGCATAATACACTAAATTCTTTTAAACTTTAGCTAGTGCTTACTGTTTTTAAGTCATTATGAGGTTAAAAATCTTAACTCATTGAACCCAAGGTGGTAGACCCATTGGTTTAAGATCTTAATTCTATATTCGAGGAAAGCATTTCGTTTCCAGTGAACACCAGGAACTCAAATTATAATGGATTGCATGAACCTCCTATGGGGTAAGAGCTTGGAATTATTTCTTGAGCTCTAAGACTCAGATCTTGTGTCTATGCTGCAATACATGGATGGAAAGTCGCCTTTACCATCTGAGGGGTTTCTGATTTTCAGTTCGGGGTTTTCTTTTGTTTTATTTTGTAAGTTACTTTAGAAATTTTACTTCCTTAAAGTATTTTAATGGGAAAAGGTAGGGAAAGTCATTTAACTTGATGATATAAATCAAAGTGATTTCAGTGAGGGCTATAAATAGGCAAATCTAAAAAGATAATTTAGACAAGATCATTCAAGACACACAAATAAGCAGAAACCAAAATTAAATCTGACTTTAAGCTTTTAAAGCAACTGAGATTTCTTGAAATTTAAGAAGTTTAAACATTTTTTATTTTGTTTATAAACAGATGGTTCTTCCCCAAAGCAAAAATAAATAAGTAAAATAAATCACTCTTGCTAGATTTACTACTGATTGTAGACCTGTCTGATCCAAAGACACACTCAGCTGCATCATCAACCACAATTGACTTGTGGGCGTCCTATTGAGAAGCCCTCACATTTCACATCTGATCTTCAATAGAATGTTTTATGTTAAATAATTGGGCTCTTTAGGGTCATTTTTTTTTTTTGATTCATCAGACTTTGAACCTTCTCTTTTGGCTTGTCTGAGCCTGAGGTCTTCAAAATGTATGCTTATTTCAATTTAATAAAAATCAATTCTTCTTCTGGAATGAGGTATTTATGAAACAAAATTAGGATAGGGCCCATGATGACAGGAAAAGTGAGTGAGTGCGTATGTTGATCAGCTTAATTTAGACATTCTACAATGCAAATGTATTTCAAAATGTCATATTGTGTATATATATATATATATATATATATATATATATATATATAATTTTATCTTTTAATTAAAAATAAAATAATACAAAGTGAATATCTATTGAAACTATTTCAGTGATCATTTTATAGGAACAATGCTGATTTTTCTCAAGTTATCCATAGAGCCTTCCTCTAAGCATACTGATCCCAATTACACATGCTTTGAGTCTTAGCAATATATTAAAGAAAGCTAAGCTGTTTTCTAAATAGGTAAAAGAGAATTATACAAGATGGGAGGTTTAGGAATTCAACTGGACAAGGGGAAACGGCATTCAGCACACACAGGCTTCTTGTTCTGCCCTGCTCTGATGTGGTGGTGGGAATGTTGTCCCTGGGAAGCTAGATGCATGATGAAGACCCACTAAAAAATGTCCTAAGGGTATACACTTGGTGTCAGCAAGTGGGCATAGGATTTTGTGTTCATCTTACCTGAGTGGGTCTGAGTAGAACCATTGGAGATTTCCATCCTCTGTGCCCACTCCTCCCCTCTTGGAAAGTATTGTGCTACTCCCAGAGCCTTCCTGGCATTGGCTGCTCCCACTATACCGCTTGAACTGGGCCTTCTAAGCAGTGGCCCAGGCTACTTTTTAGTCACTAAAATTTTTTATAATAGATATTTCTTTAAGTTTGTTTTAAATGATTAACTTTTTTGTTCTATGAACCCCAAATAATTACCAAATAATTCTTAAAAAAAAACAACAAAACAACCTTGGGTTCTTCTTAGGACCTTCAATGTTTGATCCAGTGATTGTACAGAGTACAGGTGCCATGTTGGAAAGAGGCTTCTCGAAGCCTCTTTCATTGGAAGCTCACCAGTACGCTTGGAGATGTCCATCCTTTTTATGTGTTTATCAAATCATTCCTATCTATCATTATATTCATTCTTCATACAATCTCTCAAAACTATTCCTACTTTCTAAAAATTCATTGATTTTGACCAACTTTTACCGAATGAAATTCCACTGAATAAATTATGTGGTCTTACCAATGGACAGTTTAATTTTGTTTTGTTTTTGAGCTAATTCTCCTAATTTTGATGACTCTATCTCAGTTCAATAACAAAACTAACAAAGGGAGCCTAGAAGAGAGAGAATATGATTGAGAATCCAGCTTGGTGGTTTTATACCAAACCACGCCCTTCATGCTCAACTACATTTTAGCCCGTAGGATATCCGAGACTGTCTCCTTGTGCTTTTTCTGCCCTTTCACATCTTTACCTAGTTGAGTGAAAAAGAAAGATATTTCACTTACTAAGGGTTCAATGAGCCTCTTTTATATATTCTGCATTGTCCTTGGACAGGCAAATTGCTGCCATGACTTTTATGTCCACTTACCTTCTCATAGAAAACCATATTTTTGATGCCGAAAGCCCTCTCTGGAGTATCTTTTTAATTCTCATGATTAGTTGGCGAAATCCATTTTAATAAAGTGCTTGTCCTACATTTTAGGGACATTCCTGAAGAATGTGCTCAAATGAGTACCTTTCTGATTTCTCCATATTATATCCCAGGTATCTCTGTGTCTGTGCACAGTGTGTGTGAGTGTGTGTGTGATGCACGTGTGTGTGTGTGTGTGTGTGTGCACCCCCAAATAATAAATCCAAAAGCAGCTAATGATTATACTCTCATTTTCTATTAATACAGAAAGAGACCATATATTAGTTTGTTATTTTCTGTTGTGCTCTCACTAACTCAGTGATGGAGGGAAGAGAGGATTTCGCAGTTTGCTGTAAAATATTCAGACAGATTTCATTTATATTTACTTCAAAGTGGTGTCACGTGTTACCACTGAGCACAAGGAGCTGACACCAGCAAAGGTCGTCACCAGAGCAGTGGCTTCACACACCTGAGCCATGCAGAAGGAAAGTGGTTATTGCTTGCCCGTTTGCCTCAAAGGAGAAGAAAGTTGCTAGTGTGCTTCAGAAGGGAAGAAAGTAGAGCCTTCCAGAAAACGAGACGCAGAGGAACCACCTTGCCGAGGTCAACTAGCTGAGCTCTGTGTGTCACCAGAGTGGATGGTCGATAGTCTTCTTAGTCGAGTGTTCCTCTCTTTATCTACATCCTTTTCAACTTTTTTTCTCTCCCTATTTTCTCTACTTTCTTCCTTCTCTGTCTATTTTTGACAAGTCATGAGAAAATTATCTTTCAGACAGAGCAGGGGAATGTTGTGCTTTTTTGGAGTAAAGATGAGCTTTATACCTGGAAAATGTACAATGAACAATTGATCACATTTTCATTTTTGTACTTGGTATTTGAAAAAGTCAGCAAAATTTGATTCCTCTGAATAATTGTGAAGAACCTAATGGTGCACATTGCTGTCATACTCACTCTCCTGCTAATTTCACCACTCAATTCTCTTTTGGTTTCTGTTTGCCTCTTTTCTTCAATTCCTTTATTTTTATTTTACTGTATACCTTTTTTGATGCCCTCTTTCTGGAATTGGAAGTTGGCTGGAGGCTGGGGAGGGCACATGTCTACATGTCAATATACCATCCTCTTGGACATAGGGAAGGAATTTAGGAAAAACTCTGCCCATTAGGCCCCAAGACCCCCCAAAACTGTTCTTTGAAGAGCCCATCTCCTGTTTTATTTACTTTCTGAAAATTTTACATCAGGACATGACTAGCACTTGCCTCATTAGAAATTGATATGAATAATCATGTTTTGCCACTTTGATTTCTGTATTCTGTGATATTTGTATATTATAGAAAGGCATTACTATGTTATATTCTCTGATGGATACAAACAGTTATAAGTGCATGAAATGTTCTTATCTGTGACTTTAGGCTTTTGTTTGTAAATATATAGATTATTACTTTTGGGTTTAAATGACTTTGAAAACAGCATCAGAGTATTCATTTCTGGAGTTAGAGCTTTGTGGTTCATGGATAACCATGTTTTGCTTTTATTCTAAAGACCTGTCTTTTAGAACTTAGATACAGCTTTCAAAATTAGAACTTCTAAGAGAACAGGAAATATATTTTAGGATATGAAAGTTTTACACATAAGAAATAATCAAGTGTACATTATCAGCAACTTCAAGTAATGGCATCTTCCTGAATATTTCTTTAATATTTCAGGAACAGTAAAAAATGTGATGTTTTTAAAGCATATGATAAAATAATGCCAGAAATATTGACAGAATTTTTTTAAAAAAATACCAACACTGATATCAGAAAATTTTTGTAGCAGCTTTTTGAAGCTCAAATGTATGCTGTAGATGATACATATTAGAAAGCATAGACTGTCCATAAAACTTTCTTTTCAACTTAATTTAACAAACACAAGGCTTCAGATATACTTTTGGTGATAACATGGTACCAACATCCTGTTTGGTGATGATCATAGTTTGGCAGTGATGTTAGCAGTCCATATAAGTAGAACAAACAGCAGCATAAATAGAACATCAAAGCAAACAAAAACAAAGGGTACTTATCTGTTGGGCACAAAAACTAGCACAAGAATAGTATCAGCAAATAAATGCTGGTTGACTGGAACTGAGTAAAGAAAGGAATAAGATTTTTTTTCCCAAAAAAATTTATTGTGGTAAAACTAAACAGGTATTTCTTAGGGTATCAGCAACTTCTGAAGTAAAAAGAAAAATGGACTTTTTTTTTGACCTTGATAAGCCATGGTCAAGTTAAAAAAAAAAAAAAGAAACCAACTCCTCTGGTCACGGAAGTTCATAGAAAGATGAGAGGGAGGATCCAAATGACGGTCTAGACCTCTTGTCTAATCACTGTATTTGGGGGCAAAGGCCCTGAGGCCCAGAGAGCCACACATATTCACAGCACCCCTCTGCCCCCACAATTTCTCCAGACTCCATCTGAAACTGAAACACATCTTCTATAGTCTATTGTGAGCCATGCATATTTCTGAAAGTGCTTTGCCAATAATGTTACAAATAGCTTATCCCAGAAGAACTCTGCCCACTGTGTAGCTAAGCCAAGGCCAGAGCACCAAGCATTTTTATCTTCTTTTCAAAGATGGCTATGTTGAATGCATCCAGGACATCTTGAGACGTTTTCTCATTATAAATGTGAAAGGATGCTTAAGAGAAAATACAGCCTCAGCAATTCAGAGAGGCCCTCAACAACTTAGCCAGACCCTGTCTCTAAATAATATAAAAAAAGTTCTGGGAATGTGGCTCAGTGGTTGAGCACTCCTGGATTCAATCCTTGGTACCAAAAACAGAAAAAGAAAAAGAAAAAAAGAACACTTAAGGAGAAAGTATGTAATGGAGAGGGGAGGGCCCAGGTGAAGTAACAAAGGAACAACCAGAAAATTTAATAAGAAGCCCAGAGCTGGGGTCAAGGAAGTCAAAGAGGAAAGAGTCTCTTGAAATCCAGGGTGGTCGAGTGTGCTGAATGTTGCAGAGATATTGATAGGTCCCTGGGATATTGAGATATTGACAGAGATAGGTCCCTGGGCTTTAGCAAAATGCACACCATTAATGATCTTGACAAGTTCTATGGTGTGGTGGGTTATCAAATCCATGATAAATAGATTTGAGTTAAAAATCAAATGGGGAGTGAGTACCTGGAATTGGATGCTCTAGAAAACTTTCAAGTATTTTGGCGTGAGGAGGGAAGAGATAACTGTGACTTCAAGAGACAAATCTGACGCATGAGTTGATATATACTAGAGATGTATGTATGCTATGGAATAATGATGTAATGGTGGAAAACTGATGAACCAGGAAAAACTGAGGATACTAGTATGAGTGATGCCTTGAGAGACTGAAAAGAGATGGGATTCATGGCACAGGTGGTTTGAGTGGTTGGTCATTGTTGGTTATCAATGGCAACAAGGCTAAATGTATGGCCCAGAAAACCACTTCTTTGCATATATATATACACATACATATATATTATTGAAAGCCCTCTCTTGACTTTATTGTCTGATTTGTGATTCCCATTTCTGTTCATTTTTTCCCCCCAGCAAAGCTTCTAAAAAGAATCCATACTCACTGTCTTGGATCCTATTGTGGAGACACACAAAAAACATTGGTCAAATGAGAAAATGAAGACACTCCCTAGAGCATCAATGAAAGGAGGTGGTAAAGCAAGGAAGAGGGATGTCCAAAACGGAAGAGGACAGGAAAATACATTGGTCAAAGAAGCATTTGTTGGGCAGTATTAAGGGTTCATTTGAGGTTTGTAGTTTACAAAACTAGATTTTAGGATGTTGAAATGGCTGTTGGGAGGGGGCATCAGAAGAGGGTCTGCTGGACTGAAAGGGGGCCATTCTCAAGGGGGAATTTTGGAGTTACTGATGATGACAAGTTCTAGGGTGTGATATGGGAGGCTGATCCAAAATTTAACTAGAATAAAATATCATGAATGAGCCAATTCAAATACGACTTTTTTCTTGAGGTCTCTTGATAAATCCTGTGAAATTTCTCTGCACTGTTCTCCTAATATTGCTTCTGTGATCACTGCCACTACTGCTGCTTATTCTTTTTGTTCTTGTTCTTGTTCTTCTTTCTTCTCTCCTTCTTCCTACTTCTGCTTTTCTTCCTTCCATTAAATCTGCTTTGCATTTTTGTTAGATGTTTATGATATCTCCTTAACACATGTAATTCTTGAAAAACAAGTATTATTATTCTTTTTTAAATCCAACCTTAAAGTTTAATTTTAATTAATTTATGAAACAAGCTCCAAATAAAACTAAAGACCCATTTTAGCCCCAAGTTCAATATCATGTGGATATTTTCCTCCAAACACACGCACACATTCATTGTGAATCTGGTTTGTTATTTTGCATTTGTAAATAACTGTAAACATATATATGTACTTACAGAAAATATGCAGTGCTGCATGGTTAATATTCTGAACTTAAATATGGCCAAACTTTATATATTATTTTTGAGTTTAATTTTTTAGTTAGCAATATCATCTCGTGGAATTTCCATTTTAATAATCACAGATTTGAGTTATGATTTTTTGTGGTATGCCTCAGTTTATGTGATGTTTCTGCTGATTGTATTTACAATGTTCATTTTTTCAACATTCCTAACCATGCTAGAATGGATGTTGTCTGTTCTCACATTCTGAGGGAAAGTCATTCTCTGGGCTGTCCTTAGGAGACCACAGAGGACTCTCCTTTTCTGATAATAGAGGGCTACCTGAGTCACCCGGTTCAGTGGTTGTATTCCTACCTGTGGTCCAGGCTTGTGACAGGTGGGTTAGTGTATTTCACTCTGGGATTAGAATTGAGAAGCCTTTATCATGCACAACTAAGCCACATACACCAGAAAGATATATATCAATAGAAAAGCTGATATTTCTTGTCCATCTACTAGTTCATTTTGTCTTCTCTTTTTCTTTTTCACTCATAGCCAAATACATTTATTGCCTAAAATAATAATGCATTGCATTCATCACTTGTGTTTCTCAAAAATGTAGAGATACCATAGATTAGTTTTTGCTGAGACATTTTCTTTTCCCCCACATTTTCTATTGGTGCATTAGAATTGTACACAATGATGGAATTCATTGTCACTTATTCATGCAAACACATGATATAACACTATAATCTGGCCAGTATCTCTCTCCAGCATTTCCCTGCTGCCTCTCTAGCTCCTACCCCCTGGTTCTTTGCCTCTTTTGATCTCCCTTGGATTTTCACGAGATCCTCTCCTTTCTTTTACCTTTTCCCCTCTAGATTCCATGTATAAGAGAAAAAATACAATACTTGACCTTCTGCATTTGGCTTATTTCATTTAACATAATGGTCTCCAGTTCCATCCATTTTTCTGCAAATAACAAAATTTCATTTTTCTTTATGGTTGAATTGGAAATAACACTACAGGGTGTGTGTGTGTGTGTATGTGTGTGTGTGTGTGTGTGTGTGTGTGTGTGTGTGTATGTATGTATATATATATATCACATTTTCTTTACCTGTTCATGCATTGATGAACACCTGGTTCCATAGTTTGGCTATTGGGAATTGTACTGTATAAAGATGGGTATGCAGGTATCACTTTGGAATGCTGACTTTGCTTATTTAGGATAAATATTGAGGAGTGGTATAGCTGGTCATATGGTGGCTCTATCAGTTGAAGAATTTTCATTATGAGATATTTCCCAAATTATTCAAAGATGGTGTATTGTCATCTCTTCATTGGTCCAAACGTTGGCAGTGTAAACAGGCATAACCTTCATGAGTGCCCTGTAAAATGCCACACCATCCAATAAGAATTTATTTCATCGTTTTTATAAATTTATATATAGATATCATTGATACATTAATTTATGTTCCTTCAAAAATAATTTTTAAGGTATTTTGGACTTTGAGGGCCCAAGAACAGAGTTTTCTTAAAAGTGAAAAATTGTATCAACTTTAAATAAGCATTTAGTTTGAATAGTAAACCAAGGCAAATCTTGTGTTATTAATGAACTTGAGAATATATTTCAACTTTTGTTTGCTTGCACTTGAAATCTTAGTGCTGGGCAGTGTATGTAACAATGGCAGTAGTCCCATGTGCTTGGTCACATAGTCTATAAGCATCATCTGCACTGCAGAACTCCATTCAGCCTGCCCTTTCCTACCTGCATCACTACCTGATTGCCATGATGTTCTCCTGACCCTGACACTTGCATTATTCTCTCTTGAATTATGATACTCCTAATCATCACATAGTCCTAAAAGACTTTTCTCCTATAGGAAGAATCCTACCTTCCCATCCCATGTCATTTTACCACTGCTGCGTGGATTCTTATTTTTATCCCTTCTCTATGCCAGAGGAGAATATGAGAAGACATATAATGGCAGTGAGGTTGAGTAATAGAAAAAGAAAACTTAATTGCTGAGAGTCTGTGTTGTTCCTTTCCATAGAATATACAGAGGATTCTCCATAGCTGTGATGTGACAAGATAGAACAAGTCGACTTTATGAGCAGGCCTGCAACAATGACCATAAATACTAATTAGTCTTCTAATTAGACCTAGATAAGAAGTTGTTGATAACCATTCATCAAGTTACCCTTGTTTGGGACAACGTCCCATCTAGATAGAACTTTGCTTCCTTCAATTCGGTTCCAGATCATCAAATATATACTTAAATCCCTGTGGCTCTCTGTCTTCCTTTCTTCAACAAGCTCAGTAAACCTATTTTCCCCCTTGACTATGGACATATTCCTTGTGGGTTTTGGCTGGTGAGTATCAATGGTAGAGTGTACTTGGAGAAAACAATGAGGATCAGGAGGTACCAGCATCAGCGGGCTGACTAAGTTTACAATTGGAGTGAAGCATTAGGAATTTTCTAGTGATGTTCACCCACAGGTACAGGCCACTGAGGGGCGTGACAGGTCCAGAAGCTGCTGTTTGATTGGTATCTTAGCACCTAGACCTCCCAAGGTCTTTCTGTGGTGGACATGGGGGTTATAAAAGCTAGTGTTATGTACTATTTCACTTTTTTTAAGAATTGCTCTTCTCTTTCAGAGCTGATGACCCTGTGCTGTGCTGGGGCTAGGTACAGAACATGCTCAAGGATGAGGCACTGCATCCTGTCAGGTGTTAGCTGATGGGCTCTAGCCCTAGAAGTCATCACAGGAAATTTGATGAAATTCCCATAGCAAAGGGAGAGGGAAGGAAGGAGATATTATTTAAATGAAGACCTGCTTGCTCATTCAGGATCAACAGATTATATTTACAGGGAGAAATTTTGATACCTTCTGGGGATATTTTACATTTTACAGTGACTTTCTAATAATTCATTAAATAAAATATTAAATGTTGGGAGACTGAAGACGAAAAACCTATACCTTTGAAGGTGGAAACATTGCCTGAGTCATACTAGCTGCACTCTAAGATCAAGGCCAGCCCCACTCAAGTGTTATGAACCCAGAGACAGGGAGTAATAAAAACTACCCTGATTTTTTAAATTTCCTCTAATTTGGCTTCTTAATCAAGTTAGGAATAAAACACTCTGGTATAGTCTAATGGGAAGAACATTGGGTTTGAAATGAGAATACATAGTTCTGAACACTGTCTGTGACACTAGCTGAGTGGCTGAGCCTCTATTCCCATAACCATAAGGTGATTGTATTACCACTAATGTTGTCACTAGAGTGACCTACATGATGATGGAGATGAATGCTGGTTTTTTTTTTTTTTTTTTTTTTTGGAGCATTATAATCACAGGCGACATTTGTTGACTGCTTTACTGTGTTAGGCATTGCTCTAAGGAGCTGACTTAAATTTTCCTTCTTAATTTCTGTTTCAAATTTATGAGACACATATTATCACTTCTTTTGTGGATGAACAAACCAAGATTCATGGGGACTAAATAAGTGGCTCAGGAATGATGGTGGCAAGGAATCTGTGCAGATGGCTGAGTAGGAAGCACCAAGAATCTCTCTCCCCCACCTAGATAACAATCGCACTGGCATAATCTGTCTTATGTAAATATTTTGGAACTTCAGAGCACATTGAAAGCTTACAACTACCAGAGAGGAACATTTGGGTAGTTAACTGTAGTTAATTTTGGTCCATTGCAGCCCTTAGCGGGCCAGCAGCTTCCCAACTCCCACCCTTAGGCTGGTGGTAGGCATAAGCTGAAGGACCAGCTTGCACATAGCTTTTGAAGAGTCAGGCTAGGCAATAAGAACCCTAGACACCAAATATCATAGACTATGTTCTGATGACTGACAGCTCCTCTGATCAGAGAGGCGCAGGCACAGGGACAGACAGCTATCATTGTACCCTCGGAACAAATGTTACAAGTTCCTTATAGCTGAAGCAACTTCCAGGAGGTTTAAAGGGTCAAGGCGTTTCCCCTCAACTCTAGTTTTATTTTTCACTCCCCCTTTGGGAACTATATATTAAGGATGAGGACTTTCAAACACAACTGCATATTCAGGGAAAATAAGAAAAGTCACTTTGTATGCCCAGAGAAAGGTGCAGGCTCAGAAAAACATGAATAGATCTTAAATTTATAGTTCAGGCTAATCCTTACAGAGATAACCTACAAGGATCAAAATCAAGACAAAGCAAACCTTTGCTTTGTTAAATGGCAAACCATAAGGGAGGAAAGATTCTGGAATTCAGAGTGACCTCTTTATCATATTTAAGTCAGGTTTTTAAAATATTTAATTTTTAGTTTTAGGTGGATACAATATCTTTATTTTTTATGTGGTGCTGAGGATTGAACCCAAAGATTTAAAAAATCAGGTTTTTTTCCAACAACAACAAAATCACAAGGTATACTGAAAAATGGGAAAGTATGACCTATTCAAAGAAAAAAGAAAACACAAAATTAGTGAACAAAATGAGTGAAGCTCACTGAGGGAGACTAGATCACAGACCTACTAGAAAAAATAAATTTGAACAACTGTCTTATAGATGCTCAAGAAGGATCTATTCAGGTCCTTGGCACATTTATTGATTGGGTTTTTTTTGGTGTTTAGCTTTTTGAGTCCTTTGTATAACCTAGAGATTAGTGCTCTATCGGATGTGTGAGGGGTAAAAATTTGCTTCCAGGATGTAGGCTCTCTATTTTGCACACAGATTGTTTCTTTTGCTGAGAAGAAACTTTTTAGTTTGAGTCCATCCCATTTATTGATTCTTGGTTTTAATTCTTGTGCTATAGGAGTCTTATTAAGGAAGCTGGGGCCTAATCCCACATGATGAAGATTAGGGCCTACTTAGTCTTCTATTAGATGCAGAGTCTCTGGTTTAATTCCTAGGTCCTTGATCCACTTTGAGTTGAATTTTGTGCATGATGAGAGATAGGGGTTTAATTTCATTTTGTTGCATATGGATTTCCAGTTTTTCCAACACCATTTGTCAAAGATGCTATCTTTTCTCCAATGCAGGTAAATGGATGGCACTGGAGAAGATAATGCTAAGTGAAGTCAGCCAATCCCCCTAAAAACAAATGCCAAATGTTGTCTCTGATACAAGGAGGCTGACTCATAGTGGGGTAGGGAGGGAGAGCATGGAAGGATTAGATGAATTCTAGATAGGGCAGAGGGATGTGAGGGAAAGGGAGCAGGCAGGGGATTAGCAAGGATGGCAGAATGTGATGGACATTATGCTAAAAGGAAATAAACTTATGACTGAAAAATAAAGATGGAATGATCCCACTTACATGAGGTACACAGGCTAGTCAAAATCAAATCTGCAGAAAGTAAAATGGTGATTGCAAGGGACTGTGAGAAGAATGGGAATTACTGTTTGAGGGAATAGAGCTTTCATTTTGGAAGATGAAGTGAGTTCTATTTGTGGTGGTGATGATGGGGGCACTGGTGATAATGAATGAACTTAAGGCCAATAGATACTGTGTTAAAAATGTTCACAATGGCAAATGTTACATTGTATATATTTTACTCCAACAACAGAGGTGTTTGTGTGAAAAGAAAAGAAGTGATAACAAAGACAAAATTTAAATGCATATCTGTCACCAGGTTTTGTTCTTTACTACTATAGTGAAATTGCTGCAACATATGTACTGTGTGAGACATGAGCTCCATGATAGACAGTTTTTAAAAAAATACAGTATACAAACTTCTCTCCGTACATTTGTACAAATTTATGTTCTCAAACCCTAGCAGTAGCTAAGACAACTGATTATAATTTCTTCTTTAAAAAGAAAATAACTGAAGCATAGAACAATTTTCAAAAACAAGAATGTTTAACATTGCATGTTAAAATAGATGGTGTTTATTGCTATACAAGCAAAATATATGGGTAATCAAGATGTTTAATTTGTGCATGGGCACGTGTGTGTGTGCTATGTGTCCTGAAGTTACAGCCATGTGCTGTATTTAATAATAACACACGATAATAATTATGTATCAGGATAGATGAGCAGGGGGGTGAAATTGAAATAAAAATGTTCTCATTGCTGCTAAGTTTTGCAAGAGAGTTTTAATTAAGATCCAGGATGACTTAATTTCAAATTCTTTTTGCAGAAATGGTTGAGAATTACCTTCTTATTCTTTTTTTTGTGTGTGCCATGGTACCTGTTGATACATAAATATTTTGGCATTGCATGAATGCTTTCAACAGGAGCTTTCTGAAATCTTTCAGGTCCAGTCAAAAGAAAAATAAAAGTAATGGAATTAGCCCCTGCAGATCTTGATTTATTCATAATTGTGTATTGATGAGGACTGTTTTTCATCCAAGAATTATACAATCCTTTATAACTGAACTCTCCTGCTGACCTGAGATTTTTCTAGGAAACAGAAACAACTTAATTGAGATCTTTTTCTAAGTACTTTTAAACAGAGACATTTTTTGGAAGATATTTTCCTTCCCCTGTGGTGAATTCAATAGCATTTGTTAGGACAAAATATAATTCATGTATAAACTAGCAATTTAGCAATGCAAATAAGTCCCATTAGTTTTTAAAGACTGAAATTTTAGTCTGATGGTGCAATAAGGGTTATTAAATCAATATAGAGCTGTCTTCCAAGTTGGAATGAACTCATTTGGCACTAACAAAGTTTTCAGTCACAAATTAAAGTATGTAACTCTGTTTTTAATGGTAAAAACTTCAAACATGTCCTTGATTTATATTTTCTAGAAAAGCTATCCAGGGCAATATTTTATATCCTTTTAGTATCAACTACTATTTTTGAAATTCCCCTTTTATTTGTTTTCATGTAACTAATTGTGTTCTTTTGCTCATAATATCATTGCACGTTCATTTTTGAAAATTTGAAAAAATACTGAACTATATAAAACTAAAATATAAATCCCTGTTAACATGAACAAACTCTGAGAACATCTTGGTATACTTAATATCTGGGTTTGTGACTAAAGTTATAAACTTCACAACTTCTAGTGAAAGATCAAATTTTTACTGCACTTTATGTACACAACAAATCATCTTAAATATTATGGGCATGCTTTTAATTTTCATAAGGTAAACATTTTTATAATTACTTTTGTTTCCCATGAAATCTTCTTAGTGCCTACACTGAGTCAGATATTTATCTAAATATCCTTCCTACTTTCATTTTTGGTGGACATTGGCTCTCAAATGAGATAGGTTCTGCTGCCTGTGAGCAGTTTGTTGAAAGATCAGAACCAATTTATTTCTAACTTGTTTATTAGATATTATTCCAAGTTTGGGGGGAGATAAGCAAAGGCTGAGCAGAGTAGCTAAACCACATTTAGGTGGTAGAAATTTTGCAATTATTAAAATTTGTTTTCATTACATGGAGAAGGCCCAGAGATATTCTGTTTGCTTCTTGGGGTCATATGTCTGACCCAGTATGCCAACTTTGTCTGTAGGATGGTAGGAAGCCAAGATCAACTCCAAATAAGCCCATTTATTGTTGTTTTCCAGAAACAAATGTAAATCTAGTTTCTCTGATTAGCTTGTCATTGTTCAATTACGAGAAACAAACTAAACATCTGTTAAATATATTTGAATGCACACAGTTTAATACTCATTTCTCTGATTATGAAATTTTAGTACACTTTCCTGACAGTACCTTTTCTGCTCTGTGAAGGAAGGCTTTCTTTTCTTGTTTTAAATTTTGCACGTTTAGATGTTTGTGAAATGGTTGGTGAACAGTAGAAGCTAGAAAGTTCCTTCATCACCTAGTGTAGCCTCCTGTGTGATATATCTCTCAGATGAATCTAAATTCTGTAGTCACACATTATTTTGCCACTTCTCTCTTCCCATTTCCTAGGGAAGAATCCCTTTTCTATTATCCCTCTTTAAGGCACATCACTCCCATCTTCCTTCTCCTGGTGAGGCATAAATCCAGGGGGAAAAATTCACAGCCAAGCACTCTTTCCTCAATATTTGTCAGTTTTCAGTCTATCATACTGATGCAATAAAGCAGAATCCCATTTAATGAAAATATCCCCAGATACCACATTTTCTCCAATCTGCCTCTCAGCCATGGAATGCAGAATGAACTGGAATAGTCTATGGCAAGAATGAGCCTGGGATTTGAAAAGTTATGTTTCCATACGTTTCCCAAGTGACTCCACCCACCATTTGAGAAGCGAAAAAACAGTTATAGGTAAGAGGCAGGAGTGAGAAAGAAAGATTTCAAGTACTTTTGATGTCTGTTTATGCTCTGGAGTGGCACAGACATGCCCCGTGACTTTCTCTTGGAAATAATTCCAGCCAAGTCGCCCCCAGCTTGTCCATCTGGTGTTTTGCTCACTACAAAGGCAAGAGCATGAAATAGAAAATCTTTCTTCAAATTTAATCGGGTGGATGCTTTAGAAAAATCCTTGAGTGAATTTTCCCCTTCTTTCAGACTGATTCTTCATGATTTCTGCAGATTCAATTTTTGTCAATCAGTATTATCTCTTCAGAGCTCTCTCCCATTTGTACTCATTGGGACAATGAAGTAGGGGGAGAAAATGGCAGATACTTTACGGGCTCATTTTCTCCTCTCAGTGTGAATGTGGAAAATAGCACAAGAATTTACCTTTGTTCCCAAATAGGTGGCTAGTCCTTTTGTAAGAGTTTTTCTTTTGAGAATTCCCAGTTTCTTTCAGCTATCAGCTTTGGAGGATCAGTAATATTTTCATAGTCCAGAAACAGGATTGTGAGATATAAGGGCTTAAATAAATGCAGCATTATAATTAGTTCAATACCAGATCAGTTCAGCTGCCTTCTGTCCCTTGAGCATTTATTACTCTATTGGGTTCTTAGAGTGGAAATGCAAAAATACAGTGTCTGTCCTCAAGGAGCTTACATTCTCCAAAGTGTAAATTTTCTGTTTCCAAATAATCTAGAAATGCATCACTGATGTAAAAGGAAAAAAAATGAAAATGTCAGAGTGCTTGGCTGAATAGTGGACTCAGAGAGCCTGACTACATCTTCAGCCCTCAGCACCCAGCCCTGCATGGTGGCTGCCTTCTGACCAGTTTATTAACATGAATTATTAGCATCCTCTGTCACAGCACAAGAAATGATGCTCTTTGGGATAGTTACGAGTAGGAGAGTATCTTTGGATCGCACTGAGCTTTTGTAACTAGAAGCTGCGCAAATAATTAATGGCTTCCATTTTTCTAGGCAGAAAGGCAGATTCAATTAGAAGCCTAGATCTAGTTACCCAAGACAAAGGGTCAATTAAAAATGTCATAGCCTGATATTAACAAAAAACTCTAGATTTAGACTTGTAAGAAGACAGATTTCCTATTTCCTCCATTCTCATTTCTGTGAAGCAGTCCTATCAATAAATGGAAAGTCATAACAGATTGCCTGTTAGGGAGTAAGATAGAGAAGCTGTAAATAATATACCTGTCAGTTCTTCAAATGAATTCTCAATAATTGGCTTGAAAATCTTTCCTTGATGCAATAGATTTTAAGCTTTTTTTCTCTTATTGCTATAATTTTTATTAGTGTGTTAGAGCTATACATCATAGTGGGATTAATTTTGACATTCATAAATGCATATAACATTGTTTTCTCCATTTCAAATTCTAGCACTTTATTTTTCCTTCCCTGTCTCCCTCCCCAGCTTCCCTTTCTATATTAAAATGGTCTTTCTTTGATTTATTTTATTATTTATTACTACATTGTTTTCATATATAAAATTGGAATGACTGTGATACACTCAAACATGCCGTTTTGAACAATCCGTTTTACTGTCATATTGACCTTGATTTGAATATTAGTTCCATCATTCATTAGCTAGACAGATATGGGCTTACTACTTAAATTGCCTAAATCCTATTTTTACCACCTATAATAGTTGGGAAATATTAGCACTTTCATTAAATCATTGTTATTAGGATGAAGAATTTTAAAATGGTAGTGTATTTAAGAATTGTTAGTGTGGAGTCTGGCATGTAGTAACTCCCCAAAACTAATGATGGCAACGATATGGTGATGATGATGATGATGATAGCCATGATGATGATGTTTATCGTGAGTTTTTAATTTAATAATGCAGACACATTCTCCAAGACAGATTTTTAGGAACCACGTATTTGATTTGGCTCATGTTTATTTGCCTTCAGAGTAAAGGCCCATAACTATATTTACTGAATGTTCCTTTTGTTTTGGTTTTATATCATTGTCAATAGATGTTATTCATGTGTGTTAAAGATAGTTAACACAACCTGATATGTAATTGTTCTGAAACCACAGCTGTTTTCAAAGGACTTCTTGCCCAATTATCTTTCAGAAATTATTTTGATTTTTTTAAATTCCATGACTTCATCTATTTCAACTAGAATGCTAACCAACACCATTTGCTTTGAATATAAACTTCAAACCATTGTGTGAATTAAACACGGCAGCTACACCAAAGCACATTTTTATCATGGTACTAGAGTTAGAATAATTTTTGATATGGCCTATCAAGTATAAAGTAAGAATAAAGGTAGAATATATTTAAAAGATACTTAAAAACAAGGGTATGTATTCATTTATGTATTATTATTTGAAGTTCCTAAGTTGCTGAGAATAATGCTCTTTTGTGGGATGCTCATTGGTGTGGTTTGTGTGTATACATTATTCTTTGTGGCATTGACAGTGTCTCCTCAAAATATGATGCATTTATTTATGTGCAGGCTCTTTCTCCTTTGTTAAGAACAAGAATCCCTTTTTAAAAGATGGCATTGATTTTTTTTCCTTTAACATTTATATCTTAAGTTTCACAAAACTGATAAAATAATTTTAAAAACAGAATTTTCAAGTCTGTTTTCCAGATGGATCTTTTCTCCTCTCCTGCCTGTGTTCACGGGGCAGGGTATTCACAAGTAGGCTGACCATTGTTTCAACAGAGTGATGTGCTAATTAATGAATGTCCCAAAAGATTAAATTTTGAGATTTGTTTCTTATGCGTTCCATATAATCAGTACTCTCTATTATTCTATTGAAATACACTTATTTGTAAAATGTTTACAATTTCGATTTTGAGAAGAATACTTATAAATTATGGTTGATATACTCTCTTTAATTTTTCTATGAAAATTAACCAAGGCCCTTTCCACTAATTTTTCCTGTCTAGTCTCTGATTTCTAAATAAAATCTTTAACAAAATTTTGGAACTCAGATAAAGATTGATAGAGGAGTGATCCCATTAATGAGCTTGGTAATGGAGGAAGATGAACTACATCTTGAGCTATCAACCATCTTGAGAATAGGGTTTTTATGATACTGTGGTTGGAAGAACCTAATGTTCTAGCAAGGATGTAGTCCTATCTCTGGCATCTATTAGCTGGTGACATGACTTAACCATCTTCTCCACCAGACTGAGCATTTGGAGGAGGAAGGGCCATGTCTATTCTGCTTACCTCTGTATATGGAACACATAAGAAAGTGCCCAACAAATGTAGCAAATGTGTTCAATCTTCTTTAGCATTAGTCTGGTTAACAATTTCTTCCCTGACTATACTCACAAAAATTTAATGAGAATCAAATTACTCAATATAATGAAAAATTTAAAGTTGTATGAAATTTTAAGCAGTATCTCTAGTCCTGAGATATTGGCTTTGTTTATTTTACAAAGAAATTAATTAAGCTTCTTTTTGTTATCAGAAGGAAAAGACTATTCCGAAGATCTCAATTAGTGCTGCCTGTTTTTAATGGGACCACTTATTTCAGTGGACTTAGATCACCAACATGGTAAGAAGCAAGCTCATGTTTAATTTTATTCGACACATGTGGTTTTCTTTCCAGAGCTGATGGGGGTTGAGTAAGTATAAAATTATACTGTCTGTCGATAATAATTTCCCTTGTTCTTCTTGGCAGCACAATCAGGTTCTGATGTTTGGGCTGTATTGCTGGCAACATTTTTCAATTAACATTTCATCCTCCCCCACAAAAAGCTCAACCTCTCACTGGCCCTGAACCCAGTGTTGCAGTGGGAAAGTGTTTAGAATCAAAGAAGGCCTCCCTTGTATTGATCTCCTGTTCCCCACAGCTTCTGTACTTGGAAGAGATTTAGTTCTCAGAGGGCACTGGAAGCCTCAGGGGTGTCTTTTCTGCCTGACACTCTGCACTTGTTTTATTCACAGAGTTTATTGCTGTGATTTTGGAAGTTGGCAGACATGGTTTTGCAAGTCCTGGAAAAATCCATTATGAAGGTGTTAGGAAGACACAGACATGTAGACTCGGAGGGTTGTCACTCATCATCTTTCATGGTGAGTTCCATCTTTTGACCAACTTTACTTTGATTAGAGAATCAGACTCACCATAGGTCAGGATGATGAGTTGTGGGGTGGAATTTTAAATGCCTAAATTTCTAAAGCCAGAGTTCAGAGAAGACTGAACTTCTGAATCAATGAAACAACATTGCTGGGTAAATAGGAGTTTAACTGCAACACCCATTTGAAAGTGAAAGATTTAAGTAACGAAAATAGCTGTTTTGTCTCAAAAAAAAAAAAAAAAAAAAGGTTTGCATCTCTTTCCTTCTGAATTTATTAGAAAATGTAAGAAGACTTATCACTAGGGGATCAAATAAATTGCATTTATTCATCCTTAGAATTTCTTCACATCATTGTGGCCACCAACAGATTGGTTTTGGAATGGCCCTGCACATTTGGACAGCACTGATGGGAATGCCAAATGACAACCAAACAATGGACCGCCCCCTGCACACCCCATCCCCTTCACCCCAAAACATATAGTGCTGTCTTTTTTTCACTGTAGAAACTGTGATTCTAAAAAATAAATCATAATTAAATATAATGAATATTAATCCTTACCTAAGGAAAGTCAAAAGTCCTGGGTGCATTAATATGGTGACTGATGTTTGAGAGCAGTGGAGAAGAGGACCTGGGAGCCAAGTCAGAACTCTTTACCGATATACGGCACTTCCAATTTACCACCCATTTTTACATAGCTTGTCTAATTTGGACCTAAATCCCTGTGAGATTGAACATTGCTATTATTCCTTTTGTGAGGGTTAACTAATGAGGTAGTTTGCATGCATTGACTATTATAACTAACTAGTAATGGGCAGAGATTCAAACGTCTCTTTTCATTCCAGGTTTCCTACCCTATCTGCTCCATAGGGTCTCCTCTGAAGGCAGCTGGTGAGTCAAATTCAGGAATATGTCTAAAACATCTTGACCATGGGCTTTTCTGAAAGGCAATTTCCTACTTGTTCTATAAACAACTTCTTAAAGTTTAGAGCAATAAAATATATCATCATGTCTTTTGAATCTCCTTCACAGGGACTCATTTTTTTCTTCATCAATAAAATGGATAGGGTCAAGCCTACCCTGTGCTTCTGGATATTGGTTGCATGTTAGAATCACTGGGAAAATTTTATACCTACCTATGCCCAGAAGCTATTCCCAGAGATTCTGATTTAATTAGCTGAGGCTGACTTGCTTTATTTTTAAGTTTCCGAGGTCATGATAGTGAACAAGCAGGAGAGAGACCAGCCACTGCTCCAGCATATGCGGGAAGTCCCTCCTTCTGTGTCTAAGCATCTTTAAAAATTTATGCAATAACTCTGATACTCCAGTAGGTAGGAATATCAAAGTTTATCATTCATTTTATAAAGACTGGTTTCCTTGCTAGAATTTGGATCTGATTCTCACTTAAGAGATTCTAGGAATGATAGAATTTTTCAGTGGATAATATGTCACCCAGTTAAAACTCTCCTTCAACTTGGCTTTCCTTGCAAACTTCTTCCTGGAGGCCATCTGGATAATCTAAAGAATTTCTGTACATGCCAGACGGTTTTCTCTGAGTACCATTGATCAAAAGAGGAGTCATTTAGACAGGGATGGATGGGGGTTGGATTAAAGATGTGGAGCCAGGCAGGAAGGAGATTTCAATGGGTTTTTGTGAAGACATTAAACAAAACCATGAACAGAAAGCCAAGAGATCACACACATCCTCAGAGCACTTGGGCCAACCCTCGAGCTTGTTTTGATCCATCTGGACAGTCTGAATTCCAAAATATAGGAAAATAATAATTTTCAAGGCATCTTTTGACAACTGCAGAAAATAAATGTTTAAAATATGAACAAGTTAGTTATCTAAGTCAGAAAGAAAGAAAAAGAAAAAAAATCTCCCAAGCAATGAGCTCTTGTGTTTGAAATGGCATAAAGAGAGATTAAGTGAGAACAAACTGCCGCTCACTTCCTGGGTGCATGTGGTGGGTGCATGTGGTGGGTGCATGTGGTGGGTGCAGCATGGCTGGTGGGCAGACATAGGTGGCTTCGAGGACAGATTTTGTATATGCGAAAAAGTTAATAAGCATTTTCAGATGTTTCAGCTTTTTTTTTTGTGTGTGAAAACTTCCAAATGATTGAAGATAGAAAATACTGTGAGAAAGCCTAGAAAATTGCACTGAATTGAGATAAGCACAAAGCATATTCTATAGAGAGAAATTCTTCAGAAATGCTCTTTCCTAAGACTTGTTCCTTAATCCCTGGCTAGGGGTAATAATGAACATTGCTAGTAATCTGGGCCAAATATAAAACTAGGGATTAGAGATAGGGTCATGGAAAAACGTAGGAAGAATCCTGTGTCATTGCTATTAGACCTCAACTTTAACATCAATTTCTAGAAAATCAATATTCTGTGTCAGGCAATCTATGATAACTGTTGGTTTGTATTAACATCATATGTGTATTTTATTTTCTGAAGTTGAAAAATTCTGGAAGTTGTTGAAAGGTCATTTTAACAAAATTCTTTATCTTTATCCATTAGACAACGTGTAATCAAAATTGCCAAAGAAAATACTATGTTTTTATTCCATGACCATGCAAGAACATAAGTTTTGTTTTGGATCCTCTATATTTGTGTTTGGCAAATGAGAGGTTACGGTTCAAATCTAACCCACTGCTTCTTTCTATGACCTACCAGCTAAGAAGGGTTCTGCATTTTTAAATGGTTGGAGAATAATCAAAGGTAAAATATTTCAAAATATTTGAAAATTATGCAGAAATTAAAATTTCAGTGTCCATACGAAGTTTTACTGGAATGCATTCGTGCCCATTCATTATGTGTTGCCTGTGTCTGCTTCTGATTGACAGGCAGGACTTAGTTACTATGACGGAGACCATCCGGCTGCAAGAACCTAAAATATTTACTTTCTGGACTTTTATAGGAAATATTGAGCAAGGTGATCACTCTTCATCCAATGTGTGTGAGTCATAGGTACTTCAAAATGGAGTAAAATGAGGTGAGATTCTAACCCTGAAGTCATTTAAATTCAAACTTTGCTTTAGCTAATGACAGTATTTTCTACATAAAATAGATTTTAATGGTCCAGATTGAATCCCTAGTTATTCGTGCATTCTTGGGAAGGATGCTAATCAGCAGACCTGGGGTCATTAAATTGTAGACAGAGCCCTTGTTGGTATACTATAAAAACTAGAATAAGGGAATCAACTTAATCTTGAGAATTTTATTTCAATATGGAAATAAAATTTCCAATTTTATTACAATGTTCCATACCTGTTTAAAATTTGTGGTGTGCCCAAGTGTCTGATGGTAAACTGACGAGTGAATCATTGGAAAAAGGATTTGGTTTTCAAGCTATTTCTTCTGATTATAATAAATGGTATTAAAAACATAAAACTTTCCAAAGTCATCAATTTGCTGCCACATTTAATGTGAAGAATAACTTCCTGATTTTCTTCTTCAGTTGTGTTTAAAAAATACAACCAGCTTTCTGTGTCTGGTGGTTCCAAATCCATGCAATTAACCAACTGAAGATCAAAAATATTTGCAAAAAAGTTGTGTCCATATGGAGCATGTACAGGATTTTTTTTTTGTTATTGCCTGAACAATAAAACACAACTATATTCACATAGCATTTATACTTCATTATAGATATTATAATTAATCTAAAGATGATTTAAAGTATATGGGAGGATGCACATGGTTTTATGTAAATGTCATTCTATGTAAGAGACTTGATCATTTGAGGATTTTGGTATCCACAGGGGTCTTGGGACTAAAGTGCCATGGATACCAAGAGTTGCCTACATTTCCTTGAAAGTTGTTGTGTATATATTCAAACCATATCATATGAGGATTCTGTATTTGAGACTTGACTAAAATGATTTGGAATTCCAAAATAATACTTGTGGGCTTTTGCATTTATTCAAGGACTTGTGTGGACATGTGAAAGCAGTTTAAACTGCTCTAGGTTCAAGGTCCCAGGTGTAGTCAGCAGGGCCATGCTGTGTCTTCTGGTTCTGCCTCACACTGGGAACAAGCGTCCTTTCTGCCATCTAGGTTTTGCAAGGTTTGTTGCATTGTAGTGTTTTTGTCCTTGATTTCACTGTTTATAATAACCCCGAGCACATTGTTAAAGTTCTGTCTAGTGTTCCTAATACACATTAAAGAGAAAGTATGTGTGTGAAATAAGCTTTGTTCAAATAGAAATTCAGGCGCATAGTATTGATGCTGAGTTCAGTATTATCAAATCAACAACCCACATTCAATAAGGATCTTTAAACAGAAACACACATGAAACAAATTCAAGGATTGAATAGTTGGCTCAAAAGTTGCAACTTTTACTTTCTGTTTCCATTATAAAAATAAACAACCTATTCCTTATTCAAAGTTTATGGAGTTATATACGGGTGCACAGATGGATTTATACATCTGTATTCGAGTTTCTGATTTGTAACGTCAATCCACAATATGAATTATTTTTCATGACAAGTGAGAAAAAAACTAAATAGGTATGAACAAAACAATGAATTGGGAAAATTATCTGAATTAGCATTTACAACAGATTCATCTGAGGTAAATTTGAATTTCGAAAAACTTTGAATTACATTGTATTTTAGAGGTGCATCATCATGTTGGCCAATTTTGTTGAATTTCTTAGCTAACATGAGAATATATATGTAGTTCAAGTCTTCATGGACTATCGAGTGACATTTTAGAAGGCCTAGAGAAAATGAAAAGATTTTTTCACAATAGTAGTAGATATTTTTGGTTTCACTACAGGAAAGTTGGTCCTATGAGTTCTGTGGTGAATCTCCTAAAGGAATAGATTATAGCTGGAAATTGAAAAATAAGAAAAATTTTGATAGGAAAAAAAGTAGAGAAATAATGTGAGTAAACAGGAGAAAAAGTTAAAAAGAGAGATTAAATAAAAAAAGAAGACAATGAGTGGATCAGTTTAATTTAATTTATTCAGACATTACTTCAAATTATACTAATACTTAGTATTTTTGAAAGGTTGTATTTGTATCACTTTAAGATCAATTATATCTCCATAAAATACAGGTTTTGGAAACCATCTCCAATCTGATGGTACTTAGAGGTGTCTCCTTTGGGAGGTAATTAGGTCATGGAGATAGAGAGCTAATGAATAATAAGTGCTTTTATAAACGAGGTCCCAGAGAGCTCCCTGGCCACATTTCCCATTTGAGGTCACAGCAAGAACATAGCTGCCTGTGAACCCAGGGTGGACCCACACCAGGTAAGACATTTGTTGGTGACGATTATCCTAGAAGTTTATGGTGTTCTGTTGGAGCAGCATACTCAGACACCTATTTACGTAGAACTAATGAGTGATTCATTAATTGAATTTGAAAAAAAAAAGAACAGTACTTGACATTATTGACATTTTTCATGTCTGGATAGAAACCCACCTAGAACAGAATGATCTCTTCTTTTATTAGAACCCCTCACACAGTGATTCATGTGTAAGAACTCTGACCATATTTCCTTGGAGGTTCCTGGCAAGAACCTCATCATGGCTGCTCAATAAGAAGACCTGTAAACAGAGGCCCCAGGTTAGGGCTGCATGGATGCCTAAGAGCATAGTCCCAGGGTGGGGAGGGCATGGCACACACCCTTCCTCCTTCTGCCCCTTCTCTTTTTAACTCATGGGGGAACATTTAAATGTTTGCTTTCATGTCTTAGTTATATTCTGAATTTTGCATCTTAAATTGATGCAGAGAGTTAGTGGGCTTCACCAGATCAAATTAAATGGAACTTTGTAAACCAATTTTTCGTAGGTCAGTTGAACGTTTTCAGGAGAAATGATAACCAAGAATGTTTGGTCATTGGTTTTTATATTTGTTCTGTTTGATATCCAGCTTCTATCATTAATTTGATCAAACTAGAACTACTTGGGGTAAATAGTAAAATTATGTTTAGTAACTTTGGTGTTCACTACACTACCAATTATAAAGTTATAAGAATGTATAAAAAAGACAACTTGTTTGTGAAAATACAGATATATAATACAAATATGCATATAAACAATTACCATCAAGTTCACAATAGTGGCAGTCTCATGGGAGGGAGGGTAATGAAAGCAAAGAAAAGATTTCAACTGCTCTCTCTCTCTCTCTCTCTCTCTATATATATATATATAAATTTAATATAATTGTTGATAGTTTGTTTAATAATATATATGTAATATAATTAGTAATATTAATTTATATAATCATAACACTATACATACAATTTATACATAAATTATTAAAATATATTTATATATTTGGTGCTGGGATTGAACTCAGAGCCTTGGGCATACTAAGCTAATATGTAATTTTCAGTACAGGAGAGTCATTATATAATTAACACTGTTTTATGTTCAAAACATTTCAAAAATATAAGGTAGTTTTTTGAAGGAAGAAAATAATTGAGAGAGCAAGAAGAATTTAGAAAACTTAATTATGCAAATGACAAAGTTAGTTTCCAACTCAGGAAAATAAAAGCAACTCAATGTATTCAGGAGACTTCCAGGAAGAGGGTGAGGTGTTCCCTACAGAATTAATATCCTCTATGGAAAATAGCAAAGTTAAAAATGTAATAGATATCAGAAGCTTTCCATTGATGAATGAATGATATGCAATTAAGTTGGCATACTTTGATATTAACTATTATGTTAAAATTAGAATTTTATTTAGGAGTTTTTTAAAATTCATTTTATAATCCATCTTCTAATTAAGATATTTTTGTGGTCTGCAAAGTGAAAGAGAATATCATCAATATTTGAATTTTTAAATAAGTAATCATCTTTATTTTATGAAATTCACTAGTGAACATATTCAGTGACATACATTTAAATTAACTCAAATATACATGTATATGCATGTGTGCACATACATCCTTAAATCAAATGAAATATTATTATTCCTGTGTTCTTGGCCGTGTTGATATGAATTAAGTCTAAAATATGCTTTGTTCTAAAAAGTCATGACTGATACTTTGGTAATTTAAACCTGAGCCAAATATTTAGTACATGGAGCAATAATAAAGTCTTAAGATTTTTTTTTAAATTAGAAATATATTTTAGGAAAGGAGAATAGCAATGACATTTTTTCATAGCTTTAAATGGTATTTTCAGATGTCTATTCATATTGATAATTTAACCAAGTTAAGAATCAATCTGAAAGATAAGGCAATATCATTTGACAATCCTTTCCCCCCTCTCCAAACCTAGGATTTTGTATTCACTGTACCCCCAGTTCATTTTGTCATGACTTGTTGAAATTTTACAAAAAGAATAGTTTCCATAGTCCATAGGAACTAAAACTTTCTAGTCCTCCATTATCTTCAGATGTCTGTGCACAACAATTTCAAAGGTACTTTGCTAAGTCTCTTTGAAAAGAAAATCTCACCAACCCATCTGGAATTCTATTAGTTTTTTAATTATAGTTAATTCGATAGTTCACATAATATCTTCAGTAAGTAAAACATCTCTGTTGGCTATAACTTTGTATAGTATTTTGATATTTTTTATTAAGATGCTTGTCAGTAATGTCATCCCATTTAAAACAAATGCTACTTTTCACAGTATTTTTATCTTTACATTTTCCCAAATCTTTGTGTCATTTCTTAATAATATTATCCTGAAAGTGTTTTTTTTTTCTCTTTAAACCCCAATATACTTTCAGAGGGTGGCTACTTGTAATATTTCTTTTTTTTTTAATGTTGCCAGTGTGATTTTATTTTTTTTTAATTAATTTTTATTGTAGGTTGTTCAAAACATTACATAGTTCTTGATATATCATATTTCACACTTTGATTCAAGTGGGCTATGAGCTCCCATTTTTACCCCATATACAGATTGCAGAATCACATCAGTTGCAGAACCATTGATTTACATATTGCCATTCTGGTGTAATATTTCTTTTGTTTAACATCTGGATTTTAAGTCTTTAGATCATAGGACACTATGCCTTTCCCTCTCTTACATTACTTAGAACAGCACTATGTAAAAGTCCATTTAAGTTTTTGAAGCATTTAATAATACTGTTGATGAAGGTGGGATGGTGGTGACGGTGGTGATGGTGATGATGTTAGGAGACCCAGAACACAGAGGCCTGACCACATTTGTAGTACCTGCAGTACCTGTTTCCATAGTCATCTTAGTCTCATGATTCATTCCATATATCAAGTTATTCTTATAAATATTACCTAAATTTGGCCTGAAAACTGTACTTAATCAACCAATATTATTTGTTAAATGTTAGGGAGTCAAAAAAAAAATGAGCATTTCTCCTTAATACTTCAAAAGAGAGAAACATTTCCATCCTTTAGCAGGGCTCGTAATAACCCTGAGCTGATCATTTTGTAGTTAAAACTCTGTGGCCTAGATACTATGAGTAGGATATCCTCAGCTAACTGGACGAAGACCTCCAGTCCTCAGCTGCTTTGTCCATCCCTTCATCTGTCCCTGAACTGCCCATTTTGCTGTTTCACTGTCAAATTCCCCGAGGGTTATCTGACCTCGGAATTAAACACCCAGCCTGCCACAGGTGGGTGTTTGGGTTGATCCTTCAAATAGTACTGCATTTTGTCAGAACTCTCAGTACAGAGAGTAAAGCATAATATCATGTTCCCAGGAGGAAGCAACGTCACCATGTCTCTCCCAGTGAACAATAGGTGACAGCTAATGCCTTTAAAGCAAACTCACTCAACCAGCAACCTCTTAGACACTGGGATGGGACCAAACTGCTTACTTCTCAGCTGATTGCTGCTCTATGGGTTCTCTCTTTACAGCAAAACAAAAACTGAAGGGGAGGAAAATGATGAAGGAAAATGCCCCGAAGTAATAACAGAAATAAAAGATTGTATTTCAAAAGGCATGATTTTTCGATGCTTTAGAAATTTCTTTCTCATGCTTTTGTTATTCAGGATTGCATACATACATTTGGGGGTTATTTGTTATTCCCACATTATTACTGCAAACTAAACTCACTCTGTCAACCTAATTGTTGAATTAACTCAAATCATGATTTGCTACCATAATAAAATAAGAAAATTATGTTATCTAAGAGACATTCAGTGACATTGAACTAATGAAACATCTGTTCTTGGACAAATAATTTATACTGTGCCTCAGATTACTCATCTATCATAGATGATCTCTCATCCCTTCTATTTCTGTTAGCTTATGATTCTATAAAGGTCTTTTTTTTTTTCCGGAAAAAATGAAAAGAAACATTTTATTTTGTAAGACAGGCCTTTAATTATGCTTTTTATTGTCATAACTGCAGAATAAAACTTGTTTTAGTCTCTGATATGAGTGTTTGTTTTGAATTACAGAAGCTAAATGTTTTCAAAGCTAAATTCTTTGAAAAGAATTTTCTTTTCCTTTTTTTTTTTTTTTTGTATTTTTCTCTCTGTTGTTAGCTTTCCTTTCAATAGATGGTGCTCTTTTCTCAGAGACACTACTGTTCTTATTTCCCATCAAAAGATCAGGAAAATTTGCTTTACTCTTTAACAATTATTAATTAAAGAAATCAGACATAGAAGCAGAAAGAAAGTAGAAAGACTCAATTGCATGCAATTTACAGCACCTTGGGGATAAAAGCGTAATGGGGAGACTGATAAATGATTCAAGAGCTCCATCTAAATCTGCAGTATTTGCTGAAAAGATGAAGCAAATATTGTAACTAAATATGACAATGCCATGTTCACAATGTACATATAACCCAAAGTGGAAGGAAAAACTCAAATCTGGAGCCATTTTGAAGTGTTAAAATTTTACCTACTTTAACAAAAGTGAATGTGTTAATATTTTACATTCACATATAGAATTGAATAGACACGTCAATGTCAACACAATCAGCATCAATCCAAGTATTGAGAGTCTCAAAACTGAGATTGTACACACTTTGCCAAACACACATGGAACATCTGGGCAAATAACATGGACCATTAACTCCTTTGAAATAATTTTATTAGATAAATACACTTTCTTTCTTTTTATTCCCCAAAGCACCTTGTACAACTTTCTAATAATAGTCTGTAATGCTGATTTCTGCTGCTTTTAGTCACTTCAACTTGTGGAGACATTGAAAAATAGTTTTGTCCTGCAGTTCTTCTGAACCATCTTATGTGTTCCAGATGCAATTTATCATTCCTCTAATAGATCTGCAGCTAGCAACTGCAAACTCATCTAGGCAACACAACTGTCATATTTGCTACAACAAAGTACAACTACCTACCAAAAAGAAATGCCAGGGAAACTCCCTCTCCCTAGTGTGGCCTCAAGATGCAGAGAGAAGGACATGCAGGATTCTATGACTGGGGAGAAGGGGTGGGGCTGTAGTACATCCTAAAGCAGCCAGTGTAGGAAAGTTGGCAAGGTGCATCTCTTTAAACAAGTGAGAAAATTCGGCAACTCAATTAGGGAAAAACTCCTCAGAATTCCACCCCCATTATTCACCAACTTTATTTATCCATAGCTCATGCAGAAGGGCAGACCATACATAGGACACTATACCAAGAGCCCCCTTGTCTCAGTATAAGAGGGCTTTACCAAAGAGCACCCCCACCCCACTGTTAGACCTTTAACAGCTTTTATCAAAGGAACTTCTCTGCTTTTGGGATTTGGGACTCTTTCTTGATCCAAGGGAGGGAAAAATAGGAAAATACTTTTGGATACACAGACAGCATCACTCTGTCCACCGGTGCCCCTGTTAACTCCCCTCTCTCACCCTCCCGCTTTATGGCTCCAAGTGTCCCTTTTTCAGTCTGCGCTCGGAGCCTTCCTTACCTGACGATCACGTACATGACCAGGAAGTTTCCGAAGAGCCCCACCACACACACGATGGAGTAGAGGGCCATGATGGTGATGGCCGTGATCATGGAAGGACTCCCGGACGGAGGGCACTGGCCGCCGCTCCCGCCCAGCTCGGTGCGGTTCGGACCGCATGGGTCGGACAGGTTGCCATCAAAGTGGGACAAGTTGACCCAGGAACTGGTGCTCGGTGCTGGGGGGCAACTCGATCGCGGGAAGGGGTCGCTGCAGTTGCTGGCGTTCGCGGGGACGGCGCTGCTGTCCATGGTGCTGACGGCCTGCTGGGGACCAGGACGCGAGGTAACCCGGAGCTCCCGGACTTTTCGCACGCGCCTCAGCCGCTTTCTCTCGCCGCTGCCACAGCTCCGGCTATTTCTTACAGGGACCAACTCTGGCGGAACCGGAGGGGAGCGTCAGGCAGAAGGGGGAAGCTGCATCTGACATGATCTTCCGCTTGCTGCCCCCTCCCACTTTAGTAGTACACAGAGGCACGTCCCCAACCCCACAGCGACAGGCGCGGGGAGGGAGGGCTGTGTGGGATGCGGAGTCTGGAGAGGAGGGAGAGGAGAGGGGCGGATTTTGCGCAAAGCAATTCAGGGAGTCCAGCTCTTCCCTGGGCACTGTGCTCTGCAAACACTTCTAACATCTAAGGGGGCGGTGGCAGAATGCAGAAGGGAGTTGGGGAGACAGGCTGGGGAGAGACACAGGGTTTCTTGGCAGCTGTAAAGCATAAGAAAGGGGGCTGACATCACTCCATTTTCCCAGCACCGTTTTCTCTCTCTATAATCAGACAGGAAAGACACTGTCCCACGCAACCCTAACAGCCCTTACACCCCAAGCCTCAATGTTCTCCCATTTCTACTTCCACTTCCCCTCTTGTGATATTCTTATTGCACCAATCCCTTACATTTGAAAAAAGGAAAATGGTGAGCCTTAAATTTCCAACCTTATAGACTTTTCTGAAACAAGAGTAATCTTTTTTTTTTTTCCTGAAAAAGAAATAAGAAACAAAAAAACTTTGTTGAGGAAACATGTTGCTTTTACCCCTAACTCTCCAATGTCTCCTAGAGTGAAAGCTCTTTTTGTCTTCGATTTTGTCTTAGTGAGAAAGGGGCACAAGAACTGGTTACAAAACCCAGGTTCACTAAAGAGAATGTTGATGCTCCACGTCTTAAATCTCAAGACCTGTTTGGAACAGACTTACTAGAGAGACATATGCTTCTAAGAAGGGCGATACAATTCAACAAATCTGCACTGTTTCAGTGTGTTTTCTAGTGTGAAACTCCAGGAGGAGTTACATAGGTTACTGGAACCAAAGTGGCCCACAGCAAGGTCCTTGAGGGACACTAATGGATTTTTAGATTTGTATCTCATTTCTAAGTTCACAGGTGCTTCTATTTAGAAATAAACTTATAAGTATTACAGGAGTAAGGTATTTTGTGAAGTTAATATTCACTAATTCTGAACTCACTCTCATTCCTACACATTTTTGTCTTTGCACATATCTATACCTTTTAAACATAAACATTGGAAATAAATATTCCCAATTGTTTGTGGAAAGTTATCTGTACTCTGTGAAGCAGGGAGGATGGAAGCTTGGAAGGAACATTTAATTCCAGTATTATTTTTAGGCATTTGTCTTAAAAACAGATAACTCATAGGTAAACTGTATTAATCATAGGTCATTTTGTCAGTGTTCAGTAATATTTTTATCCATTTGCATGAAAGGGTATAATTTCAACAATAAAATGTTTCAGAGATTTCCTAGAGACTAGTAAAAATGTCTTATTCTCCTTTGAAACAATGTATCCATTCACTTGTACTGAACCTGCTATTCACCCATCCAGTCCCTTGAGAACCCAAAACCAGTCTACACTGAACTTCATGTGAAAGACAAACAGGCATTCTGCAGCAAGCCCTACCCTTGGAGTTAAATTACTTTGTGACACAGATTTGTAATTTGGGGACTGTATAAATTTGAATATGTTACTTCATCTTAAGAGTGATAATTTTCTCATCAAAGTAAGAACTTGAACTTTAGGCTTCAACATATATTCTCAACTGAGATTGATGTTTTTCTTCTATTGCTCTTTCTCATGGTCCACTGAGGATAATTATTATCCTTTTATTTTTAAGGCAAATTTTCTGGGCATTATCATATGTCCTCCCTTAATTTATATTAATGTATGTGTCTCAGTATCTCCTAACCATTCAATATACCATTTGAGAATATACAGAACAAATTTAATTTCTCTTCCAAATACATGCACTAAGATAGTGTTGAGAAACCCAGATAAAATTTATATAAAAATAATATATTAATACCATCAATGTATAGCATGAAAAGATCTCAAATTCCAGCTTCTGTTATTTATTAGTTTTCTTCATAACTCCATATTTCCTATGAGAGTGGTCTAAAATCTTGTGAAAGTTTGAGTCTTTCATAAATGAGGTGGACTGAATAAATGAGTTGATTAACTATAATCCTAATTGTTTACTCTAACCTAGATTCTAACCACATGAACTTTAATACCCTGAACCTTAATAGTTTATCCATATAATAGGAACATCTGATTTTTTTTTGTTGAGGTTTCTTGCTTATACCAGACTTTCAACTTGAAGTAAGAATAATCTATCTAATATCTAATAATCTATTATCTATCAGTCTAGATCATTGGGATCAAGCCTGTATTATAAAACATTATTCATGAAAATAGTAAATTTCAAAGCAATGCATTTAGTCATCACATGGATGGATTCCAGGAAAATGCTAAGAGTCACTCCTCTTCCTTGAGTTTCAGAGTATACTGGCTTTTGTTCTTTATGCATTTGTCATCATCTTACACTTATTTTAATACCTAGGCCCTGATTTTTTTGAGTGTCTGTTAAGGAAACACATGATTAACAGCAATTAATGAGGAACAGAAGCATAGGTTCTCTGCATGAAACAAGTACAGTGGTTTGAAGCCCAGAAAAAAAAGGGGCATCCAAGGTTTGATTGGAAGAATATGTTATGTATTTGTTTTAGGATATTTTCTGTTATCTCAGGTTTACACGTGGAGAGCTAATGAGAAGGCAATTGTATTATGACACAATATTACCCTTGATCACTGGATTGCTGCATAATTATTTAGTAAAATAAAATAGCCACATTTTTTTTTCATTTACATGGTAAAAAAGAAGTAAGTAAATAAGAACAAAACAAGCAAAAAAAAAAAAAAATCCTCAGCAACCTCCACTGGTTAAAGCTAAGAGAGAGGAATCTGAGAGTGGACAAAAGCCCTGGACTTTACATCAAAAGGCAGTTTGGAATCCAGGCTCTGCTATTTACTTTCTTGTGACTTAAATTACTCATGCTTGTTGATAGCTGGTTCCTTTTCTGTAAAGCAAAAATGTAAGCATCAACAATAAAGGAGTTTTTCAGGACTATAGTATATGAAAGAACTTAACTTTTGCATTTTGAAAAAAATATTTTGTTGTATGTAGTCAGCAAATTATCAAGAAGAATTATTGGCAACATTAAATTACATAAATGATACAAAACTGACTTTAGGAATTGATTCTTTTAAGGAGCTGAAGGTGGTACCCCACTCAATCAACTTATTTAGTAAAGCATTTAAAGAAGTACCTTAAGTAATCCTTAGTTCTAAATATCTTTCTTAATATTTGGTACCTCATTTTCATTTAGGTATTGTTCTTTAATTTCTGTTTGTAGAGGTTTGCTGTTACCCTAGTATATTCTCTTAATCTCTTTATATTTAGATAAAGAGTTTCAGGATTTTTAAGCCTAGGATTCTTTGTGTGTGTGTGTGGGGGGGGGGAAGTGGGGCTTACTAGGGATTGAACCCAGAGGCACTCTACCACAGAGCACCATCCCCAGTCCTTTTTATTTTTTATTTTGAGACAGCATTGCTAAGTTGCTAAGGTTGGTCTTGAACATGTGATCCTTCTGCCTCAGCTTCCTGAGTTACTGGGATTCTAGGTGTGTGCTACCACACCCAGCATCTGTATGTTTGACTGTTATTTAAAGCCTTGGATCTTAAAGAGTTAGGTATGCACTTTCACCGGAAATGCAACATGTCCAAACTATTGTTACCTTCCTATCCAAAAATACTTCTCATAACACTATTGCTTTCCCCTAATTTCCCAAGCCAGAGTCTGTAGCTGTCCTTGGCACTGCTAGATAGGCAGCATTGCATAGTGGTTACCACCATAAATTCTACTTTCCATTTCTTGGTAAAATCCTGTTTTATCCATGAAAAACTGGTAAGACCATGAACAACTTAGCTAACTTGCTGATGGTCTTTTTCATCTTTAAAGTATTATTTCCAGTAGTGTCTATTTAATAGGGCTTTAATAGGTATTCGATGAGTTTTTCTTAATAAAGCATTTATAAGAGTCCTCAGCACATGTAAGGTGATATAAATATTTATCCAATGAAGTCATTGACTGTGTTCACTCCTTTTTCATTCCAGCATCCAATTATGATAATTGATTCTGCCTTTTAAATTTCTTCTCATTCTTGGTATCACTTTTCTAGTTTACACTTTTAAAGTCCATACAGAATTATGCAGTAAGCTCTTGGGTGATCTACTCCTTCTCCATACATTTACCCTATACACTATTGCTAAAATGAGATTTCAAAAATGGAAGTCAGACTGTTCCATTGCTGACCATGCTTGTTGGCTCTCCACAATTTGCAGGATAAAGTTGACTCTCCTGATATCGAAGGGCTTTCATGACCTACCTTTCTAACGGAATCTCTGGATACTCACTGTTTACATTTTATTCTCTTAATGACTGAAGAGCTAATAGTTTGCTCCCCATGAATATACTGACCTGCTACTAAAGAGCTTGCCAAACTCTCTTGCCTCTGTTTTTGCTCATTTTTTTTCTTTAGCCCACAGTAGATATTTAAGAAACATTTTCTGACTATGAGCATTGTTTCCTTTCATAATATAGGAGAGCTTCAGTCAGTTCTATAGCTACCAATTGGTAGACAGTGGTACAGACCCATTGAGTAGACATATGGTGAGGAAGATCTCAGAATCTGTGGACTTGTGCCAAACACATAATTTCCTTTAGGTATCTTTAGTAAGACAATAATTTAAAATTGCTTAACTGCCAGCATTTTTATGTTATTATTGAGACTACTCACCTCCTTGTTTTTGAGAAAAAGGAAAAGGAAATTTTATTACTTTGCTAGCAAAGGTGAAACCCAGGAGACTCCTGTTCCAGAGGCTGTGATTCTGCCCATCATCAGGAACAGGGGGTTTTTAAACTGGTGGTTCAAAGGCTACATTCCATGTGTTCTCTGTTGCAGTTGTAATTTACTTGTTAATTTGTGAGATAGCCATTTCTGAGATCTTCTGATGCCATCCTCAAAGTCTGGATTACTTCCTTTCTCTGGTGGGTATGTACTCAAGGACAGATATCTCTGTCTAGGTTGGGGAAGAAAGGCAATCCTGTTTCCTCTGAGATTAGAAAGGTGGAGAGATATGGGAGGATCAGAGAAAGAAGAAGAGAAAGAAATATTTCCGTTTTAAAATAAGTAGTAGTGGCAGAGCAGCAAGGGCTACATTCAAAGCATAAAGTGAACCACTGTTACATTTCTCCACTGTCAATTTCCACATTTCATTTCTACAGAAAAATGGGTGATGACATTTCCAAGGTGCTTCCTGCTAAAAGAGAATAAAGTTGGGGGAAATAACCCAAATTCCTTATTCTCTGTCAGGTGAGATGTGTACAGTTAAGGGTATTCACCATCATAGCAGTCCAGAGGTTCACATTGTCAGATGGCAGGTGACTGGATAAGGTATACATAGGGCAGGAATCATGCCAAGCCAACAATAAACAAGACAGTATTACTTTTTTGTAAGCAATTAGCACAGAAGCAATTAGTATTTTAGCCAGTCTCTGAAAACCATGTAGACAGTAACTCATAGTCATGTCAGTGGAAAACAGATTAAGTTTATCAATGTAGGAGGTTAGGAAGATTTGTTTAGGTTTGGGAAGATCAGGCTCAAATTAGCTCAGGACAAATTTGTGACTTTAGAGTTCTTTGTGATCATTATTATCAGGCACTCCCACAGAAGAACCCTTCCTCTGTAGCCTCCAGCTCTACTTACTTTTGGTAAGGCTGACACAGTGTACATCTTAAGTTTAAAAACCATTGATACATTTTGCTGGGCATGGTGGCATGTGCCTGTAATCCTAGTGGCTCAGGAGGTTGAGGCAGGAGGATCGTGAGTTTAAAGCCAGCCTCAGCAAAATTGAAGTGCTAAGCAACTCAGTGAGGCCCTGTCTCTAAATTAAAAAATTACAAACTAAGGCTGGGGATTTGGCTCAGTGGTCAAGTACCCCTGAGTTCAATTCCCAGTACCCACCCCCCAAAAAACACAACAACAACATTGTTTTTCCTTTTAAATGTCCATACAGGACTCTGCTTAGGCTATACTCTCCTGCCAGGTCCTTAAGACTAAGTTGGTGAAAACTGACCTATTCTTATCTACTCTTAAGAGTCAGCTGTGATTCCTCAGAGATCATCCTTGGGGATGTGTGCAAAACATTTTGGCCCCTTTATCTTTTCTCTATTAGTGGTGCCATCTACTATGATGAGTCAGAGTTCTGCTGATCATTCATGGTTTCTGTTAGAAGCATCAGGGACATTTCCATCTACAATGACCCTCCTCTTTGCAGAATGTGTACTAGTTGGCTTCCTGTTCTCTAGGGTCCTCTCAATCTCTCTGATCAGCAGATCAGGTGTCTCATCAAAGTTTCAGAGAGGGGTTCTGTCATTCTCTGAGTCCTGGCTGACTTTAGAGGGCAAGGAACAAAATGTTGGCTGCTCTTTCCTTGGCACTTTCACTTCCTTGACTTACATCTCCAAGTTTTTGATTTTAAACATCCAGTAGGCCAGTTTTGCCAGTTTTAAAGTGGGAGTAACAGGTTATAACTGCAGTATCTATAATTTTACAGATACCTCTTTCATTTAATTGGGTTAGTTATTACTGTAAGGCATGCTTATGTCCTATCTGTCCTATAGGTGATGGCTTATTGTCTTGCAACAATTCAGGTTGTTTTATTAGAAGCAGTACCTCTGCAAAAACACTAACAGGCAACAGTTATAAAGTTCACAAGGAAAATACAAAATAAAATTAACAGAGCAAAATCATATTCATTTTGAGTAACAGCTATGAACCAGGAAAAATGATTTTTATAATCTTAAACCTTTAGTTATATATTATATCCCTGATAATTTTGAGATCACAGTTATCTTTACCACAGAATTTGATCTTTTGAGCACAACTATAAATGAGCTCAAGTCTAGCCTGTTTTGGAGTCATTCTAAAATGTAATAAGGTGGGAGGCAGAGTTTGATCTCAGGTAATGTGGGGTTCTTGATGAATAACAAAATACAACCTTATATCTAAAAAATGAATCAAACAAAGGCTAAGAGAGATTTTAATTTTTTTTGTGTGTGGAAAAAGTGGCAAAATGCTTCCATGTTTTACAATGCCATCTTTAAACAGATTAGGCTCTCTTTATTACATTCCAAAGATACATTTAAATTTCAATTCCAATGTGAAGAGTAACACCAAATTGTATATATAACTTATTGACAACAGATTACTTCCCCCAGCTATAAAACATCAAATGATATGAACAAATACCGACCAAAATTGTTATTTCTATACAAATCTGAGATTATTGCCTCAGATAATTTTAGTCTGGAGAACAGCTAATTGGCAAAGTAAGCTTAGGAGAGCCTAAGCTCTAAGTTTAACTTTTAAAGTATAATTTAGAATCCATAATGTATGGATGGTAGCAATAAACACAGGTCTGCCATGAGTTAGCAAAAATCAAAGAGTAGCTTTATGTTTCTTATACATTTAGGAAACAGTGTTAATGATCAGAAATTGACTTAATCAAAGCAAACAAATATAAGGTCTTCAAATCACAGTGTGACACTTCTATGTTAGATACCTTGTATAGAAGAGAACACTTATTGGTTATCTTTCCAGTAAACTTTAAATACATATACCTAGTCACATATATTTAGAGTATCAACAATATTGTTATAACTTAAAATTGTTTGTTTAACCAATTACAAAGTGATCATTTAAGACTTTAAAACAGATACAAAACCCTAATTCCTTTAAACATAGTTTTCCCAAGTAATAAAACTTAACAAATACAAATACAAGAAAGTTTTTTTTGATAGATAAGAGCAGATCAATGTTTCAGACTTTGCTTTCATATCAGTACATTAAACTTCAAATAACTTTAACTGACTGTGCTAATTATAGTCAATTTAATAACAACCACAATCTTTTTGAGATGTATAGTCTGCAAATCTTCTGTGATTTTACTTAAACATTCACAACTTCTTTACATCCTTAGTTTTGTCCTCTTTCATCTTGAACTTTAGCACAAGAATATTACTTTATCAGACAAAATACTTTCTCATCCAGAAATCTTTCATTTACCTTCTAATTTTTTATACTAAAATATTTCCATACTTATAATTTTCTTTTTAGTCTTTTTAGTTTCAGACCCTTTCTTAAATTCATATTCTGAAACAATCCTTATGAATGTGATCTGTGCATGAAATCCACACAAAAAATTTCTTCCCAGGATAGGGATCAGACATTGGCATATACAAAAACTATTTCTTAATCTTTTCTCTTCCAGGTGGCATTCAAAGGGCTAGTTAGTTCTGAGCCTGACCTGTCTCCATTATCATTATCACAATGACATCAACTTTAAGTGAATTCTCCCCTGTCATTTGTACCCAGTGGCTCCTTTTGGGCCTTTTTCTCATACTAGATGGGATTACCTTTTTGAAATAAGATTTCAAGAAATACAAACCCTTGCTCACAGAGCTTTTGATTGAATTAAATTAATTTAGGAATTTAGAATTTTTATTATTGTTTGAATATAAACATGAGTTGAACCCCTTTGATAACCTGAAAATTAACTTAGATTCTTTGTGGCAGAAATTTCCACCCATTGCTTTGGATTATATATTCTAGCCCTCATCGGCATCCATTTGCAGGTGGACACAGCTGTGCATAACTTTGCCTTGCTTTTTGTTTGATCCATGACCCCTTTCTTATAGAAACAATGAAAGCAGCAAACACATTTTAATGTTTTCCACTCTGAATCCTTTTTATCTTCTTAGAATGTTTATTCTTTTCAGTACAGATATCACATAAATTTGATACATGTATGAATATATATGTACATGCATGGAGTATGTGTATATGTATATACATATGTACATGCATGGATAGGTATGTGTGTATGTACATATATGCATGTATATATATAGGTATAACACAATATTTTCCCCACAAAATTTGTAAAAAAGGGAGATGATATATATATATATATATATATATATATATATATATATATATATATATATTACATACCTATTTATCTATGTGTCTATAATACACACACACACACACACACATATTTATTAAAAATGAATTTCCCAGTGGGAAAACTGCATGCAGCCTGGTGCTGTGGTGTATGCCTGTAATCTCAGCAGATCAAGAGGCTGAGGCAAGAGGACTATGAGTTCAAAGCTAGTCTCAGTAACTTAGTGAGGCCCTAAGGAACTTATGGAGACCCTGCCACAAAACAAATAAAAAAGGGGTGGGGATGTGGTTCAGTGATTAAGTGCCCCTAAGTTCAATCCTTGGCTTTAAAAATAAACAAACAAAAAAAACCCAAACTTGAGTTCATATATTTGGTTAATATTATCTAGTCTTTTTTTATTGCTTGTATTTTTCTTTCTCCTCATTTTTATTAAAAGAGACCAGGCAAACAGTAAGACTTTGGATTAAAGGAAGCTCCCTTCTGATCTCACTCTAGACAATGCTCTGCTATAATGAATTTAGCTTTTTAAAGGAACATAGCCCTCTTTTGAATCCTTTTAAATTTTCTGGGTATAAATAATGTTCTGAAATCCAAGTATCTCCACAATGCTTGTCTTTTTTTTTTTTCTCCTTAATCAAATTAAGAACCTAACAAGGAAAAAAAAACAGAATTTATACTTCTTTGGAAGTATGTCAAAATTTTTTCTTCTTAAATGTAAATTTATACAGAGGGGAGGCTCAGAAGCAAGCAGTATGTCAGGTATTACTTCACTCTTTAAGGGGATGTTCTTGAGTATATGCTGTAGGAGGGGTATGAGTTCTCTTCCAGATTTCCTAGCAGGAGCTACAGTCATCAATTATAGCCCTTAGTATTCCTAGAAAACATCATCAGGAGGTGTGCTTCCTTAAAATTATTGGCATGTTTTTTAATTTATCTGCAAGTCTTCATCCTTTGAGGGTAGAATTTATTCCCTGAAATAATAAAAAGTCATTCAAAGCAGGTTTATGTATGATTTTATTTTGGGTTTAAGAAATAATTTAAGAAATAATCAGAAAAAGTTTGAAGATAAATCTTTAAAAATTTTGCCTTTAAAGTTTTTAGGGTGGTTTTAAGATTGGTTCTTGAAGCAGCAAATATTTCTAGAAATATATACTCATACAAAATTACAAATTTGAAAGTCAATTTTCACTTCAATATTTATGTTCTAAGCTACTTATTCTTTTTTTTTAAAGGGGAACATTTCATTTGCTATCATATTTCAGGTATATTACCTTAGAAAATGTCAATTTTAATTATATTCAAACGTTTTAAGGGAAGATAAAAGCCCAAAGGAGGCCCTTTTAAATGTTGAATAGATACTTGGGCTCAGCAAAGATCCCTATGAGACAAGGGAGCTGAAAGCTGGCCCACAGGAGATGGTGATGCTGTTAAGAGAAATCGAGAGACAGTGAGTAAAACACTGTGGCAGACAAATTTTGTGTTCAGAAAGAGAAAAGAGGGATTTAATGGGGCAGAGGGTATGGTGCTTAAGTGCAGAATCTAATAATGGTTGTAAAGGAGGTGGGCTTTTCACCCAATAGAAAATGCTTTATTTTTCAGGGATGTAGAACCATGAAGAGAAAGGTTACCTTGATCTGAAGATGTAGGTGTTTTAGAAGTTGAGTTCTCATTTCTGGACCTACAGATTAGATAAGAGAAAGATATTTTACTTACAAGAGAAGATTTAATGCTTTCTCCTGGTATAATGTAAATAGACTTCATCTATTAGTATTATTTACTAGAACTAGAAATAGATTTTAGGCTCCCACACTGTCAACAAGTTGGTCCAGGAAAAAAGAATGCAAATTATTGGGGCATGATATAAAAGGAGAAGGAACTTTAAACTTACAGATACATTCCTTATAGGAAAAAAAAAAAATCTCTGTTTACACCTGGGTGACAGTAGATAAAAATCAAAAGTTGGGAGAAGTTAGGGAACCTTTTATCTGCAACTTACCTGGGAAGTGCCAGGGACAGCCACATTACCCTTCAGGGTAGAGGGTTTGGTTTCTCTCAGAGGTGTGTGATCACAGATACTTTCTGCTGTTTGATTGACTGAGAATCTGATTTAGTGGATTAAGTGAACTGAGTGGTAAGAAGACCAGGGACAGAAGACCAGTCATATAATAACTGAACTCCTTCACTTACATGGTCTAGTTTGAATTTTGGTTGAATGTAAAATACTTTTGTTCCCATTTTTTTAAAATTCAGAGACCAATGACCCAATCATTTCATCAACATTCACATGTAGGTGAAATAGCTGAATAGGGACTTGAGGAAGAGATATGAGGATGCTTCACCACCCCTTCAGACTTCTTTTCTTCATTCCATCTCACAATTTATGAGTATGAATAAGTCATTTGTTTTCTTTGGAATTGACTGTTTCACACTCTGAGTTCGGTGCTCTACCAGGAGAAACCCAGTTGGGCTATCATAAGTCTTCTACTCAGGTGTGTAAAATGGTCTCTATGAGAAATTGGAAGGAATTTCTTCAGAGTCTATTCCCTTTAGCCCATGGATTCTGCCATGATCTCAGGCACCTCTACGCAACAGTATCATTAACCGCCTAGAAGAGATGCAGTCCATCCTAATCACCTGGTTATAATACATGCCCAAACCTCTGACTATACCAATTCTGAGGTAGGTTTTGGCTGTGATAAATGAATAATATCCACACATTCATTTATTTAATGAATATTGATTGGGTATCAGCCATGTGCTAGGCTCCAACATCAGGTACTTGGTTAAATGAATCAATAAGACAAAGTCTCTGCTTTAGTGGCACTTACATTGTAAAGGGAGGAAGGGAAGGGGCATGGGGAGAGAAACAGAAAGACAGGCAGGGAGAGAAGGACAGAGAGAAGAAAAATTAGTTTGTGATGTAATGTCGGGTGTTAATAAGTGCCAGGGAGGAAAACAAGCAAATTTTGTGTCATAATCAGGTTGGTAGTCGAATGAAGTACTCCACTAAGAGATGTATTAGGATATTTGCATTTGATTATATAAATGAGATCAAAGTCATTAAAGAAATAAGCTCCAACTATATTTGTATTTCCAGATATAATTAATAATGATCGGTATTTTGTTGTTGTTGTTGTTGCCAAAGAATCTTTTTCTGCCTATTTGGCTGGTCACCTGATTTCCAGTTGAGAAACTGCCCCAGACTCAACCTCTTTCTCCATTATGTGTTAGAGCACTCTCACAGTGGCAGTGTCCACGCTCACTGTGCCTCCACACATGGACATTTGAGGGACACTTATCCAAACCGTAGCATGGGTTATAGAAGAATTTACCTATGCCAACTTACAAGACTACAATATTTTGGAATCTACCTTTTGATCTCTTTGGAATTTATGCTCATGTAGATTGAAAGCCATAGTTATTATTATCTTGTTTTCAATTAATTATTATCTTGTTTTTATTATTGTTTTTTAATTATTATCTTGTTTTTTTCTATTTATTATCTTGTTTTCGTCTGGCTATCTAGTTAGCTCCATGCCACAGACTAAATAGATCATTGCTTTCCTTCAGACTTGAGATGCCATCTTTTTCTTTCTCTATTACACATGTTACATGTACTCATAACAAATTGATTTCTATTTTTTTCTGCTCCATAAGTCTAAAATTCCATTGTTGAGATCTCTAGTGTATTTCCACACAATCGCAATTATCCATTTCCCACTTCTTTTTAATATTTTTGCTTTTTTTTTTCAAATTAACTTTATGGATGACTTGTATAATTAAAAAAAAAAAAGCCCCACAATTTTTCATTGGTATGTTGTTAACTGTCTAAATTGCCTTAGGGAGAGTGGATATATTTATAATGTTAGTCCTTTTCTAAGTACATGGAATATATTTTCATTTGTTTGAATTTATTTTTGTGTCATTTAAAAGTGTTTCAAAGATTTTCTCTTAAAGATATGGCCTATTCATATTAGAATTCAGCCTAGAAGTTTTATATTATTATTATATATTTGATATTATAAATGTGGTTTTCTTTTCCATTATAACTTCTACATATGTACATGCAAGCTATTGCTTTTTTTATGTCAGCATTTTATACCCTGTGACTTTATTCAACTTCCTTATTATTATTCGTGGCAACATTTTTTTTTTTTTATTTTGGGGTATTTCAATTTAGTTTTTGTATGTGGTTATGTATTTTGAGCATGGCAGTGAAAATGCTTCACTTTAAAATTAAAAATTCCATAACACTCTTTAGAAATGCATATTCAACAGAAATAATAGGACATCTGTGCTCAATGAGCCTCGCAGTAATATATCCAAGGTTGTACCTTGGAATGAAGTCTCTGCTTAGCTGGGCAAATTCCACATAAGCAAATTGTAAATCACCTTACCTTGAAAAATCATAACATTTTGTTTAAGGCACGATATAGATATAGTTCTTTTCTTTATGATCTTGAATGTAGAATTTATTAGTTCCAATCATTATTGGTATGTATTTCTCTATGGTTCTTGATCTTCATTTTTCTTGACAACCATGAGCCTGCCCAGAATTTTGTCCATAGTAAGAAATTCCTTAAACATTAAATCATGTCGTTCCTTCTCATCATAGTTAGAAGTCTTTACATCTTAAATTTCAGTTGTTTCAGTGACCTACAAAGTCCTAGAAGATCTGCACCTTGAGCTATCCTCTCTAGTCTTCTTTCTACCCACTCTTCCACCTCACTTCCTCCATATTGCCTCTTGGTCTTAGTACTTGAAATACCCATGTGTCTCTGTGGCTCATACCTTCACTCCCCTGAACATGTTGTCAATTGGATCAAAAGATCAATGATCCCATTGACCTTTGTTTTTAGAGAAGCATCCACACTATGGTAGAGGCATCATGTCCCTATATCTTATTCTTGCCTGTGTCTATATTCTTTACAGTACCATTCTCTCCCAGTGGGTAGGGTGAACTGCCCTGTTATTTAACTCTAGGTTCAGCAACATCACCATCTTTCGACCAACAGAATGAGTTGTAAATGACAAAGCGCAAGATGTAATATGAGGTCTCAAGAACACTGGGCTGTTTCTGTAAGTACTCTCACACCTTTTCCAACACCCCGAGAACCTGCTGAGCCTGCTGGAGACTGAGATGTGTGGGTTAGAGCAGAGTTGCCCTATCACCTTAGCTGAGGTTAGCCTTGATCGACCCACAGCCAGCCAACCTCAGCCAAAATCAAGTTCTTGCCTGTTCCCAGTCTCATGTGCAATGAACATGTGCTGAATGCAGCAGCACTAATGAACATCCTCAACACTTTATTTTACTAAGACTATTTAACATTTATCACTATTTAATTGATTAAATTTTACTTGTGTATTCATTATCTTCTACCTTGTAATATTCAAGGCAGGCATTTTCTCTAGTATGAAATTGTTTTAATAAACATTTATTGGACAAATACATTCACAAATTCTTTCAGTATGTTCTGCTAACGTGTTAATTCTTTTGGGTGCTTGGGTGATAGAATTTTTCAAACAATTTATTCTCTCTGTCACACAGAACAAAAGGCAAATCAATAAGTTACATTCTCTTTAGAATTTTCTATATTACTTTGTGGAAGGTTTCCACTGCAAGTGATTGGTACTTCAACATAACTTCTTTCATTATTATTACTCTCTTGATTATTGGCTCAATTAAAAAGGTGAAAATCAAAATGTTTGAGACGCACATCTAATGTCCACTTGAAAACTGTTCTTCCTCTCTTTTGTAGGTCTAAATCATCAAGAACTCGGAGCAACAAATATTACTAAAGAAATTCATTCATATGTTATAGACTGAATGTTCCTATGTATGCATTGAAACCTTTCCCACAGTGTGATGGTACCTAGAGGTGGAGTCGTTGAAGGAAATTAGGTCATGAGGGTGAGTTCTCATATCATATTAGTGTCCTTAGAGGATGGAAGAGGGCTTCCTTCCCTGCTCTGTTCCATGTGAAGATTCATCAAGAAGATGGCCATTTGCAAGCCAGAAAGAGGGTCCTCATCAGAACCTGACTGTGTTGGCACTCTGAGGTTAGAATTCTGAGCTTGCAGAAGTGTGATAAATAGTTTTTTGTTGTTTCAAACACCCAATCTATGCTACCCTGATATAGCAATCCAAACTAACTTAGATATTATAGTTCCTCAACTTTTAGAAAATACTTCATTGAACTTATTTTTATTCCCAAATGGTGTTAAGAATTAATACCATTAAAGATAGAAAAGAATTTTTGGCGCATATTAATTATACAGGATAATAAGTTTTATTGTGGCATGCTGGTACATGCATATAGCTTAGTATAATCAATTTCACTTCCCAGTTCCTTCCCTGGGTCTCTTCTCCCACCCTGTCCCCATCTCTTTCTTCTGCCTTATTAGTTTACCTTCTACATTCATAATATCCCTTTTACCCCCTTCTCTTTCCACTAACTTCCAAATATGAGAGAAAGCTTCTCTTTCTGAGTGTGGCCTAACATGATATTCTACAGTCCCATCATTTGCCTGCAAATGGCATAATTTCATTTTTACTTATAGTTGAATAAAAATCCATTGTATAGGTACACAATTTTTTATCCATTCATATATCAATCTATATCTAGGCTGATCCCATAACATAATTCTTGTGAATTACAGGTATGCGTAGATCTCTAAAAGATGCTGATGTTAATCGTTTTGGAAAAATAACAAGAAATGGTAGAGCTGGATATTGCGGTATCTCTTTTTTAGGTTTTTGAGTTACCTATGTGGTGATCTCCATGGTGGTTGCACTAATTTGCATGTCCACCAAAAGCGTATAAGAGTTCCTCTCTCCCGAATCCTTGCAATGATTATTGTATTCTTAATGATCATTAAAAATGACTGGAGGGACAAAGAATCTCAGTGTGGTTTAGATTTTCTAGCTCTGATGGCTAAAGCTAGAGAAGATTGTTTTTTTTTTCCATGTAATTGTTGCTCAGTTCATTTTCCTATTTGTTGAATAGGTTACTTGGTTTTTTGGTGTTGAGTTTTTTTTGAGTTTTTATATATTCTGGATATTAATACTTTGTTGGAGGAGTAGCTGATGGAAATTTTTCTCATATTCTGTAGTCTCTCCACATTATTTCCTTTGCCCTTTGCTGTGCAAAAACTCAGCAAAGCAAAACAAAGCAAAACAAAACATTTGACTCTCTCTCTCTCTCTCTCTCTCTCTGTGTGTGTGTGTGTGTGTGTGTGTATGCATGTATGCATTAACTAGAGATTGAACCCAGGGTCTCAAACTTGCTAGGAAGTGGTCATCACTAAGCCATATCTCTAGCCAAGAAAAATGTTTTTTAATTGATCAAAATATAATTGAGAACAGAGCAATCACAGCTAAAATTCTTCCTTTGTATCTGAGACTTTAGTCTGGGCTCACACTTGAGTGCTGGAATGTGCAGTCTTTTCCACTTTGAGCCTTTGGAGAGATAATAAGTGTGCTTGGAAAATAAGATAGCCCCATCAAGACCATGGTGCTACCCAACTGGAAACTCTGAAAGTTTTTATTTTCAGTAAAACTGCCCAACAGCTCTTAGGGTACAGATGCATCCTAGCATCATTCAGAACAAAGGTTGATTATCAACCTACTATTCCTTTGTGAGAAATAATTTTCCATAATTTATGGAAAAATTTCATCATGACAGTAATTAGAAGACAAATGCTTATTTCTGCTGTGTCTTACCCATTTGAGATTATTTCAGAAGTTTGTCAGCTGTTCAAACCACTTATTAAAGACTCCTCTAGTCTGCTACACTTCTATTATTTAGCTCATAGTAAGCCTTTTGTTGAAGAAATGGTTGTACATACTCAATTCTGTTGGTCCCATCCACCAGTTATTTGTTAAATTAATTGCTAAAAGTTCAATTAGTTATTTCCTTCATTTGTGTTCTCGAGGTCTTTAGATACCATGATTTATGGGCTAGAATTGGAATTAGTTTTTACATTTGGAAAAGGAAGTTCAATAAGAAATTATTTAGTTCAGACTTGAAGCATTTCTTGAATTCTTTGGAAGGTTGACTCATCTCAATTCTCAAGTATGATTCTTTTCAGTTGTGAATGAATATTTTTTCATGTTTGAATGAAACCTCTGCAACTTCTCTGCAAACATTTCTGTGACACGATTTCAATAGTGCCATCTGTATTCATAGTCCATCTGTGAAAGAAATAAACAAATGGGGCTGTTTTGTTCCTTATTCTGATAGCTGCCAAGATGATTTTTTTTGAATAGGAAAAAAATATTCAGAAAAAGTCTACATGTGAGTGAAAGGAGAAATTTTAAAATCATTTTAAATGTTATTATGGTCACAGTAGTTTTTGCCTTTTCTTATAGTACTCAGATAATTGAGACTTATATTAATTTAATTGAAGTTACTTGCACCTAAACTCTTTGCATACATGACCCTGTGTGAATTCACATCCATGTACACAACAAGTGTGCAGTTATGAGATGGTTAATATTTACACTGAAAAAATAACACTTTTATGGAAATTTCCATGTGTTCAAGCTTTCCTATCTTTTTCTTCTGCCCTTTGTTTCTTTTCTTAAAAATTTAATTTCTACAGCTAGGAGTCCTAGATTTCTTTATAAGTCATTCAAACTCCCAAATGTATGATATAATAGAGACGTAACCAAAGAAACTCTGAACACACTTCTATAAAACTATAATTGGGCATCAGTAGCATTTATTCCATAGCAACACTGAGAAAAATGATCATTTGACTCCCCCAAATTGTAATTACTACTTTTGTGCTTATTGTTCTTCATTTGCCTGCTCCTCCATCACAAGGACCAGGTAGAATTTGTAATATTCAAGAGAGGAGTGCCAAGTAGCCCTTCCAGCAAATTCAGTAGAAAAGATTTCTACCACCAAAGAAATCAACCTCACCTCCTGGTCCATGCTTTGTTAGGTGCACTGATGTTTCTGTACCAATGTGAGAGGATATCAGAGTTCTGTGCTCCAAGCTTCCAGGAAAGGTTTTGATGGGATTTGATTTAGTCAGTTTTTGCATGGGTGTGACTGAAAGACCTGACCAACACAATTGTAGAGGAGGAAAAGTTTTTTTGGAGGCTTGTGATTTCAGATGTCTCAGTCCATAGAGAGCAGGCTCCATTCCTCGGGGCTCAAGGTGAGGTAGAATATCATGGTGGAAGACAGTGGTGAAGGGAGGCAGCTCACATGATGATCAGAAAGGAGAGAGAGAGAGAGAGAGAGAGAGAGAGAGAGAGAGAGAGAGAGAGAGAGAGAGAGATATCTCCACTTACCAGATACAAAATATATACATCTCAAAATCATGCCCCCAATGCCCCAAATCCTCCAACCATACCTCCCTCATGTTCCTTCAATTACCACTCAATTAATTTCATCAGGTGATCAGTTCACTGATTGGGTTAATTCTTTTGCAACCTGATTATTTTTTCTCTGAACCTTCTTGTACTATCTCATGGCCTTTTGGGGGACACCCCACGTCCAAACCTTGACAAGATCCAAAGGCTGGTCCTTCTTATTTTTTTTATAAACCCCAAATTGTATCATGGCAAATTATCCAAGTCTAATTCAGGAAGAAATGGGAGGAAAGATACATAAGCATATTGTTATGGTTTGGATGTGAGGTGTTCCCCAAAAGCTCATGTGTGAGACAGTGCAAGGAGGTTCAGAGGAGAAAGGGTTGGGTTGTGAGAGTCTTATTCCAATCAGCGAATTAGTCCCCTTGTAGGGATTAACTGAGTGATAACTGAAGTGGTAGGCTGTGGCAGGAGGAGATGGGAATTGGGGCATGACTTGGGGGCATATATTTGTATCTTAGGAGTGGTTTCTCTCTCTCTGTTTCCTGATCATCTTGTGAGCTGCTTCTATTCTCTTCCGCCACGATGGAGCTGGCTGTCTATGGACTGAGATCTCTGAAACTGTGAGCCCTAAATCAAACTTTGGTCCTGTACAGTTGCTCTGGTCAGGTCCTTCAGTCACAGCAGTGGAATAGCTCACTAAAACACATACTAAAAAATCATCTGCCTTTACAAACCCCTTTCTCGACCTCATGTTTCCCTCCCTTTATTCAGTTGACCAGTTAACGTCTTTATTTTCAAAACTCCTAGTTGGGCCTCCCGAACTTCAGAGGCACCAAACTGAACTGATTTCATCTCTGAAACATTTTTTTCTCATTTGTCACTTTCCTATCTCACTAAGTGAAATCACTGTTCATTTAGTTGCCAAATCAGAATCTTAAGAGTTGAGCCGCTTCTTCCACCTCTTATCCCCACTCATCCATCCATAAAGGAACCTCTGTCCCAAATCATCGTCATCACCCTTCCTCCTTCCCACCACCATCAGCACCACGCGCTCCAGTGCCATTGTCTTTGCTCCCAGTGCAGTGTCCATCTGGAGCACACGTAGCATCCTGCTGCTGGTCCTGCTTTAGATTGTCCAGTGACTGTTATACTCAGACCCTTGGACTGTGTGGCTTTCCAAACTCATCTAGCTCTTCTTCTTTTCTGCAAAACACCAGTTCTTGTGTTATCGTCACAACACAAACAGATATCTCTACCTACTCTCCCTTGTGCTATTCCTCTGACTGGTTCCTTTCATTTTTGCAGGTGACTTTATGCGTACGATCTTCAACAGGACTTCCATAGATTTGCAAAATTGATGGTCTGTTTTATTGTCTAACATAGCCCCTTATTCAAGCCTCATTTCTTGAAAGAAATGAACACAATTTGTATTTAAACACGTACTCATTTTACCACTTGTGTTTCCTATGTGTTCATTAAATTACATATTTTATTAGCATAGAGAATACTATTTTTTCTTTCATGCATTATATACTTGGTGTCTTACACTGTGACTTGACATAGTACTTGCTCAATAAATATTTACTAAATAATACATAAGCTAAATGCAGTTAAAATTGTTTTGAGATACAGTGTGTGCCAGCATTCCTTTGGGCAGAAGAAAATAAAGAACAAACGCAGTTGTGGAGTTCAGGACATGCTTTATGAGCTCCCAGGGTTTACATTTATTAAAACCTCTATGAAGTTCAATCCAAGTACAATATGAAGTCCATAAAGAAACAGTAAAAAAGAAACACAACTGAGCACTGTTCATATTCTCTGATCTTCCACTGATTCCCAGAGTGATCCTCTATATGGTTCTCAGGGCAGAAAAAGACATTCATAAGAAATAAGGGCTTTCTAGGCCCTATGTTGGTGAAATGTTCTCCCTTTGATGTAGCTGGTGGAAGATTAATAGATCATAGCAGTTTAGGAAATAGAAGTAGAGGCAGGTTAAGACGGCTCTTGTGGAGAAATACTTCTTTTCCATTTGTTGTGCATTGAGAAAAATGCCAAGGAAATGCTAATTCTTATCATGCTTACTAATCATTTAGCTTCTTTTACAACTAATTAAATACTTTGCCAGAATCAGGGTACACAATGTCAATTTAGCTTTTTATTTTTTTTAAACTCAGGTTCAGCATTTTGTAAATTTAAAACCTCAATCCAGGAACTTCTGTTTCCAGTAGAGATGGAAACATAGGAACTAGACTCTTATTAAAAAACAAACAAACAAACAAACAAACAAAAACACTAAAAATATATGTGAGCAGTTTTCAAGATTTTGGACATCAGGCAGCAAAACCCCATGGTTCCTGCGAGATGGGATGCACATAGGGTGATCCTGAACATTGTCCCAGCTTCCTCCAGGAATTCCCAGGAAGCCACACAGGGAGTCAAAACCCAGACAGAACCAATGGAGGAGAGAGCTGAGGGGCCACAGGGCTAACGCGGCTGGAGTTGTCAGGGCAGGGCCAGAGAGGAGAGTGCTACTCACAGAGGGCTGCGTGGGTCTCCCTTGAGTCTTCAGGTGCGTACTGATAAGCACATGCATGCAAATTGTCTGAGGGCAGATGAAGAACCCCTGGAAAGAACTGGAGCCAGCAGTACTTGAATGAGGGTTGAGAATAGTTCCTAGTCCACCCGTGTGGAAGGCCTCGTCATTCATGGGACATTACGAGAAGTATATGAGTCTTTTACCTCAGTGGAGGGGGAAATTAAATTAGATTAAATGCTGCTCTGGTCCTGCCTAACAAAGCTTAAAAGCAAAGCCCAGGAGGATCATACTATTTCAAGTAACTTGTGAGTATCCCAGAAAAGAGGTTAAGGATGTTTATAGAAATATAAACACTATTCAGCTCTTAACAAGGTGAAATTCTTTCATTTTCATTTTCATTTTTTAGTTGTAGGTGGACACAATATCTTATTTTTATGTGATGCTGAGGATCGAACCCTGTGCCTCATGCATTCTAGGTGAGCACTCTACCTCTGAGCCACAACCCCAGCCCTAACAAGGTGAATTCTTAACGTTGGCCTAAACTAACAGAACATTACCAGGTATTCCAAAGGAGTGATCAATTGGATCAATATGAAGAAAAAATCAAATCAATCAAAGCCAGTGCAAAATAACACACTTGATAGAATTAGCAGACAAGGATGTTAAAATAGTTTTGTAATTATAATCCATGTGCCCAAGAAGTGAGGAGAAAGATGGAGAATATTAGGGAGAGATATGGAAAAAATATGTCCCTGTATCAATTGCTTGAGATGAAAACTACAAGGACTGAAGTATCAAATACACTGGATACACTTAACAGCATTTTAGATACTGCAGAAAAGAAAGTTAGTGAACTTATAGATTTAGCAATGGAAACCATTTAAAGTGAAATTCAGAAAGAAAAAAGAATAAACAAAATGAAAATAGCATCCTACAGCAGCCTGATATATATACTAGAATCCCCAAAGGAAAAGAGGATAAGAAAAAATAAAGAAATATGAAAAATATAATAGAAAATAATTAATAGTGAAATGCTGGAAAAGTTTTTCATGTTAACGGTAATGAAAATAAATCTGAGATGGCTGTTTTAATATCAAAAAGTGATTTTAGAATAATAACATTGCCATCAATAAAGAGAGCCATTTCATGAAACATAGGGACCACTTCACTAAGAAAGCATGTGATCCTAAATATTTATGCATTTACTCAAAGTACCTAAAATATATGAATAAACACTAAAAGAAAATGGAAAGAACTACAAATTCACAATTACAGCTTAATATTTCAATACTTAGTGTTGATAGGTCAAGTAGACAGAAAATCAGTAATAATGTAGAAGACTTAAATGCTCTCATTCATCTAATTGACTTGTATAAAAACTGCTCTGCACATGACCAAATTATATATTTTTATAAGTTAATGTGGATATGTTCAGGATATTCTAGAACATAAAATAAATCTCAGTGATTTTAAAAGGTTTGAGTCATACAAGGTAAGTTTTTTGAATACAATAGAATTGAAGTAGAAAATAATAATCAAAAGAAGTATTTCTGGAACCTTAGCAATCTTCTAAATAGCCTACAAGAAAAAGAAGAATTCATGAGTAGAAGTGAAAAGTATTTCAAAGTGAATGAAAACAATCAAAACACTTAAAAACTTACGTGAGGTAGCTAAAGCAGTAGTTGGAGGGGAATTTGTAGCATTAAAGTTCCAAAGTGAAAAAGATCCTTAAATTAATGACTTTGGTTATCACATTAAGATATTAGAAATAGAAAAATAAATGAATTCCAGAGTAAGCAAAAAAACAGGTGTGTAGGGAGGAGAATAAAATAATACACATCAAAGAAAATAACGGCAGTAAAACAAAAGTAATAAAGGAATTCAATGAAAGGAAAGATTAAGTTTTAAGAAGATAAATAAGATCATAGGAACATAATTTCCCTTTCCAAAGGTGCATACCAAACTATGTACTTTTGTGAGGTTTTGAATACCAGGTTAGAGAACCTCCTGAATTTTCTACCCAATGCCCCATAAAATCTTATATTTCCCAATCTGGCCTGTAGGAACAGGTGTTATCCTTGTGCACTGCGTGAGTGTCAGGTATTGTTCCCTCTGATTGATTTGCGTGTTTCTTCCCTCAGCCTCCAACCATTTCCTTACACGTGTTTTGTTCAGTACTACGCTGAAGTCTCAAGAGAGAACCAGCATATTCCCTTTGTATGCAGACCTTTCCTCTCTGGAATTCTGTTCATTGAACTCTAGTCAACTTCTTTTCCTGGATTCTTAATCTCTCAACTCACATTTTCTGTCTTGATTCTCTCTCCTGTGCTGTGGCCTGAGAACTCCCAAGGCTCCAACCTGGGGCAATTGTAAGCTCACTATGTGTCTTGCCTCGCTCAGGGATCTTAGTTCTTTCCCAGCAAAAAACCAGTGTCTTGAAGACTTTTGCTTTGTATATTTATTCACATTTTTTTCCTGGTTGATTCAGATAGAGGATTCTTTGTTACTCATCTTTTGTTTTTGATGCATTTGGATCACTCCAGTTTTATTGTTTTGTGTTTTCTCTTTGTGTACCTTTCCTGTGCTCCCGTTAAGTTTTTTTGCCCTGTTTTACCATGTGAGTTTGGGATTGTGCCTGTCTTCTATACTGAATTGGACTTTAGCTATCCAATGTGGTTAATTCAGTATGATTAATATTGCTCTCTCTATACATATATGGTTCCTCTGATTATGGAGGCTGGAAAATCTGCAGAGTGGCCCAGTAGGAAGTAGACCAGGGAAGAGCTAATGTCATAGTCCTTGAATGCGTCCTCTCTTGCGAGAAGGTTCTATTCAGTCCTTCAGCTGAGAATGAAGCCTGACATTCTCCGCGTCTCACAGCTCACTTATTCAAACGTTACTCTCATCTAAAACCTTCATAGAAATATCCAGAGTAATGTTCGACCACATATCTGGATGCTGTGACCCAGGCCAGTTGTCACAAAACTTCACCACTATAAAACGTGACACACTGGCTGGAAGAGGAGCAGAAGTAGTGTACTAGCCAAGGCCAGCTGTGCTAGAGTGAGTGAGATAGGTTGCCACGAGACCAAAGAAGACGCTCAGAGATGAGACGTGAGACATAGGATTTATTAAGAAATGCTGACAGGGAACATCCAGAGGTGACAGACTGCCAAAACCCCACTTCCAGTGGACTGCACAGTTATGCCTCCATTTCACAGGGTGCCTAAGGGGCTTTGCCACAGTAGTGCCTCTATTCTCCCATCACATTTTGTCTGCTGGTGGCAGGCTGGAAGAACACTCTCCTCTCTCTGGTGCACTGATCCATACCAGTTTCTGTGGTGGGGAGGGTGCTGCTGCTGGTGGAGATTTATAGGGTGGGTTCAGCTCAGCTTGCTTTTATCTCATTGTATAACCGGTCTCCCAAGGAACTTGGCAGGAAGAAAAGAGCTTTTGACAAATAAGACTAACTTGCATTAATTCCCAATACACATGAGAACAGTCAGTGTCCTTCAACATAATGTTTATAGGGACATTCCAGTCTAGAGTCATTCTCATGTCCCCTTTAATCAGGTAGGTTCTGGGGAACATAGGGGAGTAGCTTAGAGATATGATGCTTATTTTTCCTCCTTTCCTTCCAAGAATAACACGCAGTTATGTATTTCACAGAGAACAGACACTAGTTGCTCTATGGAAGGACAGTTCTTCCTGCTACTGAGATGATGGATTGATTTTCTTGTTGGCTTTAAAAAAATGAATAGACATGTCACATGGCTGTCAATGGACAATATCAGTCTGTTTCCAAACCAATGCATCACTGACTATGCTGCTTTGGAAATGGGCCTTCCTCTCTTTCTGTAGTTTAGACTCATATTTAGACATATCACAAAATACCTTGAGGCAGATATTCTATAGGAGAGGCTGCCCTGGTTGTCTGCAAGGTAGCCTGGATTATTAGACTTTTTTCTGAAGTCAATGATAAAGAGAACTTGGCCGCTCTTTCTGACCATTAGTGTTAAGCATGTGAGCCTGTTTGGCTGCAGGATGAGTCAAGTGTTAAAGTACATTCTGTAACCAGAGTTCATTAAGGTGAGACAGGCTGATAACAATTGTTAGATCAAAAACTGGTTCAGAAGTTCACCAACGGAATAACTACAGCTCATAACATCTCTAACTATGTGCAGGGAATAACCTTTCAATGACAGTTGAGACAGAAGTATGCTTCATTGTCCTGTGAGAAGCAGTGCACGCTTGGGGCCACTAATCATTCCAGGTGTTCCAATGTGTGGCAGTGAACTTTTAAAAGACCTTTTCACAAACTGATGTTTACTGTTGTAATTTTTGCCTTTGTGGCTAAGTGTTTAGCTTTACTGTCACATTGCTGGGTATCTCCGTCCTTTAGCTATGCTACAAACTCCTCTTGGGTTGAAGTCCTATTTTCTACTTATTGTGCCGTATGGCATCAGTCACAGAGAACTGAATGAACCTGACAAGTATGAGCCTGGAAGATACCACTGAAAGGGTAAATGAAGGGAGAAAAGTGCGAATGTCTGGATAAACAAACAAATACCAGGTCATCAACAACACCAACTCATCCACTTTACGACACAGTTCTGGCCGGCTGTGGTGGTGCCTGGCTGTTATCCCAAGGTCTTAGAAGGCTCTGTCAGGAGGATCCCAAGTTCAAATCTAGTCTCGGCAACTGAGTGAGGCCCTAAGTAACTTAGTGAGACCCTGTCCCCAAATGAAAAATAAAAAGGGCTGGACAGACAGAGCTGATGGCTATGGCCCCTGTGTGCATCTGGGGTCTCTGTCAACTGTTTTGTATCGTACACCAGTGAAGACAATGAAGTTTATTATGAATCTTTTGCTGAAAAGACTTTGGTGGAAACTGTCTAAATAGAGTGGATGCCATCACAGGGGTCACAGTGCACTATGGGGGATAAAGATGGAGCTCTATATCCCAAGGTGGAAGAGGCCACCAAGATCAGTGATATAGAGACAAAGCAAGGTGCCGAGCCTGGCACTGACCGTGTTCCACTTGTGCTCAGCAAGGTAGACATCAGGAATTCGGGGGTCAACATCCATACATGAATTTATGTGACTGTGAAGACCATAGGACTCATTTGGCCAGGTTTCCTTGGACAAAGGGGCAGCTCTGCATATTTTCTAACTGACAAACCAGGAGTCAGAGTGATTATAATGTGTGACCTCCAGGTTTGTTTTCTACTTGAGTCCAAAACCATCGCTTCTCTGGGGAGGTGGATATGTACCTCAGTGGTACAGCCCTTACCTGAAAAGTGTGAGGCCTTGATTTCAATCACCAGGATGTCTCCCCTTCCAAAAGTAAAAGAAAGGTGATTGAGGGATCCAGTTAAATCCTCTGCCCCTCCCATCATGTGTGGATTCAGCAACAAAGTGCTTTGATCTTGAACTTGCCAGTCTACAGAACCAGGAGAAGTAAAGTCCCACAAATAAATTGCCCAGTCTAAGGTATTTTGCTCCAGCAGCATGAGGGGACCCAGTCCTCAGGAACACCTCCATTTCTTCCTTCTTTGGGAGGGACACTTTAGCCTGTTTTAGGACTTTTGGCTTCCACGTTTTGTCTTTTATCACTTTGAATCTATCAAGTCTCTTGCATTCCAGGGCTTCTAAGAGGAGGTCTTACGAGGACCATCTGGGGAAATGATGAGGACGCCTTCCTCCCTCCCAACCCCATGGGTGTGAAGACTGAGCGCTCCAGTGTCTCAGGGGACAGGGCATTCAGTTGTGGTATCACAAGGTGGATGAGGGGTTACCACACTTTTGACAGTAATTCTACAAAGAGAGAGGAATTGAATGCCTTGAGTGCAGATAGGACAAGGTCTTCCAAAGCCCAAAGTCAGTAGAAATGTGGAGACTTGAAATGACAAGTCCATTGAGCTAGTGTACAAATGTTGATTTCTAAACAAGCAAACATCAGTCTCCACACCCCACGGAAACAAAAAACATCTGGAGTCCTTTTCTATTGTTATTCTGAAAATGGAAAAAGTTCTGGAGGCCCCAGAGGGAGAGGACCACTGGGGCTATGTCCAGCCATGACTGGGCCATTTCTAGCTCTGACCTCACAAGGAGCCATTGTGAGGAATCTCAAACAGCCGGTATATAAGGGGGCGGCTGAGGCTGGGGTTTTGTCCACAAGTACAGGAAGCTCTTGGTGGTGACCTGTCGGACTCCCAGATAGTTAGTGCGTTTGGTGGTTGGCGGTCGGTGGTTGTGGTCTGTGGATACTGGTTTTTTGATTTGGGTTTTTTGTTTTGTCTGGTTTTGGTTTTTGATTTTGTTTTGTTGTTTTGGTTTGTTATTTTTGTTTTTCAGCTAGCATCCTTAGTGGGTGTTCCTGCTCAGGGTGTCATGGTTAGCCAGAGTAGTCAGTCTAGAGTAGCGTTGTGGGGGCCGGGCTCCTGCCAGGAGCCAGGCTTCCTGGACCAGTATGAGGTCCTGAGGGCCATTGGGCATGGCGAGTTTGGTGAGGTCCACCTGGCCCGCCATCGCCTCACGGGGGCAGAGGTGGCAGTGAAAGTCCTGAAGACGGTGACGCAGAACATCTCGGACCTCTCCGAACCTCTAATGTTGAAGAGCCTGGAGCACCCCAACGTGATCCAGCTCTTTCAGGTGATCAGGACCAGGGAGAACCTGTACATGGTGATGGAGTACGCAGGTGGGGGACAGCTACTTGAGCACATCCCACCTGGTGGCATGCAGCAGGAGGAGGCCTGCAGACTCTTCAGGCAGATCGTGTGTGCCCTGGCCCACTGCCACGACAAGGGCATCGTGCACCGAGACCTGAAGCCAGGGAACATCGTGCTGGATGCCAGAGGACACGTGAAACTCATCGACTTCGGCCTCAGCGCCAGGTTCACGGCCGGGCAGAAGCTGAATGACTTATGGGGTACTCTGGCTTACATCGCCCCAGAAGTTGTCCTGAAGCAAGAGTATGAGGGCCCCCCAGCGGACATCTGGAGCCTGGGCGTCATTCTCTATTTTATGTTGACGGGGAGCCACCCATTCAGGGGGGACACCCCTCAGGAGATGCTGCTGAGGATCCTTCTGGCAAGGTTCCAGGTGCCCAGCTCTGTTCCCGTCAAAGCACGAAGGCTCGTCCGCCAGATCCTGGTCTTGAACCCCAAGAAGCGACCCACACTGAAGCAGATCTTGAAGCACCCATGGCTGTGGCAGGGTGAGCCGTGTGCACCCCATCCTTCTAGCCAGGCCCTCCCCACACGCCCAGACCCCGCCATCCTGACCATGCTGTTCGACCTGGGTTTTGATCCCTACCAAACCTGGGTGTCTCTGGCCAAGAGGAAGTTTGATGTGGTGATGGCGACGTACCTCATCCTGAAGCACCAGCAAGGCCAGGGGGTAGGGAGCGCCTTCCAGGGGCAGCCTGTGCCTCCGTGGCTTAGGCCTCGCCAGCGCCCCGAGAATCTCTCCAGTGTGCCTGTCCTCCCGCAGAGGAGCGCCAGCCAGCCTGTGCTGCGCACCTTCCCCTTGCCCTCTGAGAACCCGCTGCCCGAGATCGCCCAACAGCCAGGGCACAGGGCCATCAGGGGTGGCAGCCTGCCTGCCATTCCTCTGCGCTGCCCGCCTGCAGGGGCCCCCACTCTCCGCAGCTGCTCCCGGTCTGACTCTGGCTTCCCCAGCCCCAAGCCCTCCAGGGTCCTCGGCTGGTGGTCCAGGGCACACAGCAGCTCCTCCTCCCAGGACACAGCCCCGAGGCAAGGCCCTGGCCACACCAATGGCTGGGAACGGGTGAGGAGCAGGATGGCTGCCTGTGTCCGAGCCCTGTGCTGCTGCTGCGTGCCACGTGTCAGCAATAATGTGGCTCCAATGTGACAGAGAAGAGATATGCCACATCCATAGAAGGCCTGCCTCCAAGGAAGTGGAGAGCCAGACAGACAGACAGCGCCAGCGGACGGCCGTCTCTCCTCTTCCCCCACCTGCAGAAGACCTCAGAGGCCGTTCTGCCTGGGACACTTCGCCCTGCGGGGACACTTCGCCCTGCCCCTCTCTCCTTTCCCACATTCTTTTCAGCTGTTTCTTAATAAATTGGTTTCAAATTGGATCCTAACATTTTGTTCCAAAGATTAAATTGTAGGCTGATGAAAAGAAGGTGGGGCCTCAGGCTGAGGGCAGGGCCCACAGGGTCCAACCCGCCCTCCTCTCCCAGGCCTGACCTCTGTGCCTCCCTCTTCAGTGCAGGTAGAGACTCACTGGCCTTGAGCCATCATGGAGCATTGGGTTGCTTTGAGCTGGTTCAGACAGATTTGTTCTACACTGGCTCTCCCCTTGAGCCAGTGTAGACATGACTTTTACTTGGTGACCTTGTAATGCTCAGGAGTGCCTTCCTGAGCATTGTCCACAGGGTGGGTGGCAACTGTTGGAGAAATCACCTCTGAGAAGGCCTGGGAGACCCCAGTGGTCTATGGCATCGTCTTCATGATACTGTGTGCAGGGAAGGGAGATGGGACAGCGGGCAGGGGTGAAGGGACTCAGCACAGGGACAAAGGAGGAAGGGACAAAGGAGGGTGTGGAGAGTTGTAGAAAGCATTGCCAGTGCTGGGAAGAAGAGACGCAAGGGATGGTTCATCCAGGCACCTGTGTGCCCACCTGGCATGGCGGGGTCCTCTGTCACTGCCCCATTGGGAAGCATTCTTGGTGACTCCAGTAGTCCATGGCATGCCTGGTCACTTCCTTAGTGACTCGAAGGCCTCTGGAAAATAAGGGCTGGGATCACTTATCTTCTCACAATGGCCTGATGTTTGGGGAGGAATCCGCCTCATCTGTGTGATGAGCCAACTCCTAGCCCCTCACAGTCCTTGTTTTGAAGTCCTAACCCAGGAGCTCAAAGTGTGCCCATATGGAGAGACCGGGTCTACGCAGGGGTTACTAAGTTCAATGAGGCATCTGGATGGCCCTAATCAGATGTGAGCCCTGTCTTTTGTCTGGCAGAGGAAATCCGCGCACAGACTCCCAGAATTACCACTATGAGGATCAGGCAGGGAGTCCATCTGCAAGCTCAGAGGCCTCAGTGGCCACCTGCCCTCACTACACTGGCTGACAGATGCCGGCCCCCAAAAATGTGAGTAAATACTGAGCTCCCCTGGTTTTACGGTGGGTGATGCATTCGGTCTACAGGTCTGGAGAAGTTAAGTCCTGCTAATAAATTACCCAGAGTGAAGTACTTTGCTATAGCAGCATGAAGGCTCCCAATTATTTGGAATGACTCCTCCTTTGGGAAGGACACTTTTGCCTGGGCTTCCACGTTTTGTCCTTTTTCACTTTGAATCTACCAACCCACTGTGTTTTGCATTCCAAGGAGAAATCTATGAGGACCCTAGTGGAAATGATGATGCCTCTTCACTCTCAACCTATAGTTTTGAAAACTGTGCTGTACATTTTCTCAGTGAAGAGCATTCCGTTGTACCATCATAAGTTTGGTGAGGTGTTACCCTACTTTTGATAACTCTTTGAATAAAAAAGGAATTGAATGCCTTGAGTGCAGGTAGGTAGGGTCTTCCAAAGCCCAAAATAAGTAGAAATGTTGAGACTTTAAATGACAAGTCCTTTAAACTAGTGCACAAATAACAATTTCTTTTTTTAATATTCATTTTTAGTTTTAGGTGGACCCAATACCTTTATTTTTACATGGTGCTGAGAATCAAACCCAGTGCCTCATGCATGCTAGGCAAGTGCGCTACCACTTAGAAATGGTAATTTCTAAACAAGTGAATATCAGTCTCCACACCCCCACTGAAGCAAATAACTTCTTGAGTCCTTTTCTATTCTTATTCTGAAAACGGAAAATGCTCTGGAGGCCCCAGAGAGAGAGGACCACTGGGGCTATGTCCAGGCATGACTGAGCCATTTCTAGCTCTGACCTCACAACAAAGCATTGTGGGAAAATCTCAAACAGTAGGTGCATGTAGATGACTGAGTTTTTTGTCCATAAGTACAGGAAGCTTTTGGTGGAGACCCCTCAGACTCCTAGTTTCATTAGAACATTTGGTGGTTGCTGTTGGTGCCTGTGCTCTCTGGATATTGTTTTTTTTTTTTTTTTTTATTTCTGAGGACTAAGAATGGAGGCTTCAGTGGGGTTTAGGTTAACATTAAAGTGTAATGGAGATGACATGAGGTGAAATAAAATTGGAAGCTAAAATAAAATTCAAGCAAATGGCTTTCTGGTTGATCACAGATGAGAGAAAGAAGATGGAAATGGAATTTGGGGAAATTGGATGACCCTGTAGCAATGGCCCACAGGGACTTTTCACCCCTACAGCTTGGACCTGGGTTTAGTGGCAGTTCTTGTGGTAGGCCATATTTAATTGTCTACCCAATTTATTTTCGGGGAGTCACACACAACCCTAGTTTCTTTGCATCTGCATATAGGCTCTCTGAAATTCTGCTGGAAGATTTCAAATAGTGTTCTGGCAGTGGTGCTGGGATGCAGTGTCCTTTGTCACTTGAGTACTCCTCAATTAATCTTAGACATGTTCAAATCTTGTTGTTGTTGTTTTAAAGTTTTCCCACGTGTCTATTCTAAATTTTTAGCTTTTTGTGTTGCTTTTTTTTTCATTTTTTCAGAATGATAGAATGGTTCCTTCTCATTTTATTATTATTTGAACATATTGTGACTTTTTTCCTCCGTCTCCTTCCAAAATCCATTTTTCTTTGCATTCTGTCTTCTCCTACGTGCTCTAAGACCTTATTTCAGAGTTTATTGGTTCTGATATTTTAATTTCTCATCTGATTCTTTAAAGTTGAGAAATTTCTCTCTGTCTCTTTCTTCTTCACCTTTTTTCCCTCCCTCATTATTCCCCTCTGCCTACACACACACACACACACACACACTTGTGAGCTTTCTCTTTCTCAGGAGATCCACCTTCTTTTCAATGGCAGCACACTGACATTTTGCTTGGCTCTAAGTCCACTGAAAATTATTCTTTGCCTTCGGCACAAATGATGACTTTTGTTTTGTTGTTTGTTACTTGTTTATTTTTAACTAAAGAAAATCCATGTTTTTTCATTTGATTTTTGGTGTTTTGACTATTTCGATCATTCCTTTCTTCCAGCATTTAACCTCCTCAATGTTAACCCAGCACTGCATCTTCAGTCTCTCCCACCCTCTCACTGTGCTTCCCTTGTGTTTTAACCAATGTTTCTTTATTTCCTCTACATCCACTATTTGTTGAAGCATTAACTTCCTCGTGTTCTTTCTCCTGCTGATTACTTTTTCAACTCTCCACACTCTGTTGGTTGCACGGCCACCCCTCTGTGTATGGAAGCTCCATCTTCCTCCTTTTACCTTCCTTTTCTGGGACATGTAGGGCACATGGAAACCCAACAGATGCTTTTCTCCAACTCTGAGAATTTTATTCAGATTCAAAGTTTGTTTCCAATTCTTTTTTGCTGATTTGCTAAAAACATTGGGAATACAAAGTGTTTTCAATTTGTCTCCCTCAATTCATTTTCCTTTTACTGTATTTGTGGTTCTTGGTCTTCGCTATCAGCTTCTTTTCTTCTTCTCTGTGAGCTCCTGAGCCTTGGGCATCCCTGGGTTCAGTACCTGACACTTTACTTCTCTTTGTTTAGCCTCATATCTTCATAATTCTGCACATGGTTCAGCCTTTAAATTAATTTTAAACTTTAGGCTGCTTTAAACAGTTTCTGTACATTCAAGGTTTCAAATTTATTCCTTCATTTTAACGTCTACTCTTAATTCACACTCATGTATCCACCAAATAAACATCATTCCTTGGTACGCGCTGGGCATCGGAAGCCCAGCCTGCACTTCTCTTTTCCCACACCTGTCCCTTTCCCATCTCCAGTCTTTTACTTCCATGGTCCAGAATTCTTAACTCTTGATTTTCTCTCACACTTTGCCTCCCAACTATCAGGTTACCCTGTTGGTTCCACCTTCAAACACATTCAAAATTTTACTAATTTTCCTCAGCTTCCCCCTACCCTCAATAGTCCCAGAGCTATCATAGGACCTGTGTCCTTCCTCTATGGTATACCTGACTAGCTCCACTTCTACACCTACACTTTGCTAAGACTATACCAGCCATTTTAAATTAAATAAAATATTTCTTGCATATTCTTGCCTAGGGACATTTGCACAAACTTTTAACTAAACTAGAAAACTCTTCTTTGGAGAATGGCTATGAAGTTGATGTTTTTCTGGGCTTTCAGCATTGTATTATTTCTTTAAAAATAAAAATTTCATACTGATAACATATACCCATAGACCCACAGTCAAGCAGATCCTGCAGCACCCATGGCTGCGGCAGGGTGAGCCGTGTGCACCCCATCCTTCCAGCCAGGCCCTCCCCACACGCCCAGACCCTGCCATCCTGACCATGCTGTTTGACCTGGGTTTTGATCCCTACCAAACCTGGGTGTCTCTGGCCAAGAGGAGGTTTGATGTGGTGATGGCCACGTACCTCATCCTGAAGCACCAGCAAGGCCAGGGGGTAGGGAGCGCCTCCAGGGGCAGCCTGTGCCTCAGTGGCTTAGGCCTCGCCAGCGCCCCGAGAATCTCTCCAGTGTGCCTGTCCTCCCGCAGAGGAGCGCCAGCCAGCCTGCCCTGCGCACCTTCCCCTTGCCCTCTGAGAACCCGCTGCCCGAGATCGCCCAACAGCCAGGGCACAGGGCCATCAGGGGTGGCAGCCTGCCTGCCATTCCTCTGCGCTGCCCGCCTGCAGGGGCCCCCACTCTCCGCAGCTGCTCCCGGTCTGACTCTGGCTTCCCCAGCCCCAAGCCCTCCAGGGTCCTCGTCTGGTGGTCCAGGGCACACAGCAGCTCCTCCTCCCAGGACACAGCCCGGAGGCAAGGCCCTGGCCACACCAATGGCTGGGAACGGGTGAGGAGCAGGATCGCTGCCTGTGTCCGAGCCCTGTGCTGCTGCTGCGTGCCACGTGTCAGCAATAATGTGGCTCCAATGTGACAGAGAAGAGATATGCCACATCCATAGAAGGCCTGCCTCCAAGGAAGTGGAGAGCCAGACAGACAGACAGCACCAGCGGACAGCCGTCTCTCCTCTGCCCCCACCTGCGGAAGACCTCAGAGACCGTTCTGCCTGGGGCACTTCGCCCTGCCCCTCTCTCTTCTCCCCCATTCTTCTCAGATGTTTCTTAATAAATTGGGTTCAGACAAATTGGATCATAGCATTTGTTCCAAAGATTAAAATGTAGGCTGATGAAAAGAAAGGTGGAGCCTCAGGCTGAGTGCAGGGGCCTATCAGCCATCCTCTCCAAGGCCTGGACCTCTGTGCCTCCCTCTGCAGTGTAGATAGGGGCTCACTGTCCTTGAATCAGTATTAAGCATTCATGTGCTTTGAGTTCGTTCAGACATATTGGCTCTCCTTGTCCCTGTGTAGAGGGAGTCTCTACCATGAGCATTCTCCACAGGGTGGGTGGCAACTCTTGGAGAAATCACCTCTGACAAGGCCTGGGAGACCCCAGTGGTCTATGGCATCGTCTTCATGATACTGTGTGCAGGGAAGGGAGATGGGACAGCGGGCAGGGTGGGCCTGCCTGAAGGGTCCTGGGCAGGGGTGAAGGGACTCAGCACAGGGACAAAGGAGGAGGGTGTGCAGAGCTGTGGAAACATAGCCAGTGCCGGGAAGGAGAGACGCAACGGAAGGTGCACCCAGGCATGCGTGTGCCCACCTGGCATGGCGGGGTCCTCTGTCACTGCCCCATTGGGAAGCATTCCTGATGACTCCATGGTCCATGGCATGCCCGGTCACTTCCTTGGTGACTAGAGGGCCTCTGGTAGATAAGCATCAGGACAGGTAGCAAGTCCTAAAGTCGTTGTGTGCATGTGCAGACACCTCTGCATGTCTCAGGAGGCCTGCCACCCAGGTGCTCAGCTGGCTCCTCAGTGGCCCTTTTGATCCTGGGTATTGGACGCCCCCCACCCTGCCCTTAGCTCTCACATCGCTGTCCCTATCTCTCCTTCCTCTGCTTGGCTGGGTTATCTGGCAGCCAGGATCCAGGTGAGGCTCCTGGTCTCCAGATGCTCAACACTCTCATAGGTGACCGTGGCCAGACTCAGTGCCCCCAGCACAATGCAGAGCTTGACACTCACACAGAGAAAGGAGCTTAGCCAAGGCCATGAGGAGTCCAGGGCCTCCCTAGGCAGGAACTGGCAAAAGCAGCTTCCCCACCGTCTCCAACACAGGCCATAAAGAGCTGGAAGAGGAGGGGGAAGGCAAAGCTGCACAGACCTCCAGTGCCCTGTGTGACGTAGCAGTGCACAGAGCCACTCTGCTGCTGCCCAATCCTCTCCGAAGAACAGGAGTTTTCCTTTTAAGAAAACAATGATTTGGGCTGGGGTTGTGGCTCTGTGGTAGAGCGCTTGCCCAGTATGTGTGAGGCACTGGGTTCCATTCTCTGCACCGCATACAAAAAAGTAAATAAAAGAAAGATCCATCAAGAAATAATAAAAATATTAAAAAAGCAGTAAACAATTATCCCACGATGCTGATGAAATCAAGTCAGAAGATGCACTGGCTGGAGGTACCACCACTGAGCAGGAACGCAGGGTTCCTGAGCGCTCCCCCTGGAAGGAGCCCAGCCAGTCATCCCGCCCTTTGACCAGGGAAACCACACGGAGAGGGGAGGCTGCCCAGCCAGGCCTGGCCGGAAGCAGCACCCTCCCCGAGCCATGTGGGTCCAGACCTGGCTGCTTCACTTAGGGACCTTCTGAGAAGCTGCCGGCAGCTGAGCAGGCCGCGACCCCAGCTCTCCGCGTGCCGAGGGTGGCAACAGTCGGGCCGCTGCTGCTGTCTGGGATCTTCTTTCCTCTCCTGGAGAGAAATTGTTTTCCCTAAGTCTTTCTTAACGTCATCAGTGTTTTTAAATTTAATTTATATTCTTATTGTGACACAAAAGAAGACATCTTTTTGGATGATCCTGAGGACGTGGAGCAGAAGAGTTCAACCAACAGGTGCAGGTCAAAGCCCTCCCCACGGGCCTTGCTGGGACTGTGCTCACAGGACTGGCGTTGAAGAAAAGGCTGCACAGGATTGGGAGAGATTAATGCCACCAGCTTGGATTCCTACAGATTCAGGTGACCTTACTGGATTGGCCTGACTGGATTCATAATGATCAAACTGTGCTCACAGGATTGGTATAGGTCACAATGGCCTCACTGCAGAGGTGTTGAGTGAGCTCTCTTCACAGGGCTGGGATCCCATATCTTCTCACAGGATGGTTGGGGAGGAATCCGAACTATCTGTGTGAGGGGCCAACTCCTAGCCCCTTGTTTTGAAGTCCGAAGCCAGTAGCTGAGAATATGCCCATATGGGGGAGACAGGGTCTTTCGGGGGGTTATCTAGTTCAATAAGACCATCTGGGTGGCCCTGATCCAATGTGAGCTGTGCCCTTGTGGCAGAGGATATCTGGGCACAGACTCCCAGAAGTACCACTGTGAGGACACAGGCAGGAAGGCCATCTGCAAGGTCAGAGAGAGGCCTCAGTGGGCACCGGTCTGGGCCACCCTGGCTGTCAGACTCTGGCCCCCAGAAATGTGAGTGAATGCTGAGCTCCCCTGGCTCTAGGGTGGGTTTGGCAGGGGTTGCAACTTGTGCAGTCTGATAAATGCTGGTACATGAAAGTACGTCGCTTAGCTTCCTGTTCCTGCGCTGTGTCGTTTTTTGACAGGCCTAAGTGAGATTTTCTAGAATCCCCATTTCTGGGATAGGACTGAGGGGCTGATGTGTCTGGGAGGCCAGCCTTAGAAAGATTACCTGCTGACTTCATAAGGAACTTCCCTAGTATCTCTAGGTCACTGTGCCAGTCCTGTCCAGCCTGCTGCTTCTCGCACCTTGAGACCCTCTTCACAGTGACCACCCTTACCCTGCACGCCTCTTCAGATCCTTCTCAGTATTCACGAGGCCATCCTGACAGCCTTGACCACTCCTCCCCTCCTCCTACTGCATGGACACACCAGTCTCTCCTGCAGGCCAGCTTCCTTCTTCCCCTGCTCCTCCTCATTTCCTGATATTTTCAAGCAGAGAGGAGTCCTCTCCCGCATGGGGAAGTTGGGTCTTCTCAAGCCCTGTGACAGCATCTTGCTAAGTGCTGAGGCTGGCCTTGAGCTTGTGATTCTCCTGCCTCAGCCTCCTGAGGTGCTGGGATTACAGCTGTGGGCCACTGCAGATATGGGGCTGTGGTTTCTAGTGCAGTGCAGACTCACTTTATTTAAGTGTGCAATTCCTCAGTGGAGCCAGCAGCAGGAATCCAGAATTGAAATACTGCTCCTGGCTCAGACAACTACCTGCAAACACACTCTCCAAAAGTAATCACCGTGTACATGAGAATGTTTTTCCCAACACATGTTTTGTCTTAGGAAACAGTAATGTACCCCTACCTGGACAAAATTCAGAAGCTATTTTATTTTATACTATCCCTTATCCAAGGTTCCTATTCAAGTCATTCCTTGGACTTCAGTATTTGTTATGCTTTGGTTCTTAGGTAACTGTCCAATTTGAGCAGACTATTTGCCAGAGAGTAATATTTATGTCAATATAAAAAAGGGATTTAAAGCAATTGTTCGTATATCTCAGGGGGAAATAAAACCAAACATTTTCATTTCGATCCTGTTAAACATCTACAAAGCGATTGTATGGACTATTGTGGGGCTAGGTAGCCAGTTCTTTTCTTCAGTTGGAGTGCATACATACTTTTGAAGATTCTGCTGCCAGGTGGAATGGCACACACCTGTATTCCCAGCATTTTAGGAGACTGAAACATGGGTATTGTAGATTCAAAGCCAACCTCAGCAACTTAGAGAGGTTGTAAACAACCTACTGAGAACCTTGTCTCAAAATAAAAATTAAAAAAGGACTGGGAAGCTATGGCTCAGTGGTTAAGCACCCCTGGGTTCAATCCCTAGTACCAAAAGAAAAAAAATTGTGTTGAGATGTATCTAGCTATTGTCTACAATGAAGAAAGAAAAAAGGTGCCAAAAAGCACCTAGAAATTTTATTTTTTCCAATAACCGAGTTGAGGAGATCAGGCAGATATCAGGCCGCACCCTACAAGTATAAATTGCTTCATTTTATCTATTTTTTTTCAATAGTGTGATATCTTAGAGTTTTTTCTGTATTATTTTTTAATTATGAGAAGTAGCAAGAATACTGAGCAAATAATTATGAGACAATTTTATGTTCTGGCTCCACCACTTGTTATATATTTGGCATTAGGCAAGTCACTGTGGCTAGAAGACTTGGGTTCTTATGTCAAAAAAAAAGAAAAAGTAATTCCAAGTCTGCTTGTTAATGCAGTGTTTGAGAGATGCGATGAATTTGATGGGCCTTTATATACAAGATAGTAGTAGTATAAAGTGATAGAAGTTGTATTTGTCTCTCAGTCCTGTCGACACAGGACAATTTCTTGTCCACTAGTCTTGCACATCTGACTTTATTTAAGTGTGCAATTCCTGCAGTCCACCTGAGTCAATAAATACACTTATTGGCTGAAGCATCCGGGATAATAGTGATAGCACTGAGATGAAGAAAAAAAAAAAAACATGGAGGAAATCATTGAGCTAATTTAGAATACTTGTATGCTTGTTTCTGGCCTTTCTAGAGGGTGGAAATTAGTATTAGAGAAGTCTGCATGGACAATAGCCCACAAGATCTGGTGGGTCATGCTAAGGCCTTGATATCCATTGTTAGAGTGGTAGAAGGTGCTTGGTTCTTGAAAGCAGAGAGTGACATTCTCTGATTCCTGTTTTTAAAAGATGCCTAGAGAATGAGGAAACTGTTTTTCAAACTTGGGATTCCAATGCACAATGCTTTTCAGAATTCATACTCTGTGGACTCCTCTCCACCATGATGAATCTTGGTTTGACTTATTTCCAACAAGCAAGCATGAAATTCCTGGTCTACCTTTTATGAAGGTTTTTCTAGCTTCTGCTTAGTCTCTGTTGGAACAATCTCTTTGGGGACCGTTAGCTATCTTGTAATAAGCTTGGATATTCCGTTGAAGATTTCACATTAAAACTAAAAACCTTAAGACTACATGGAGAGAGAAGCCCAGCCTTCCCAGTTTCCCCATTCATTATCTAACAGCAACTGTGCTGAGGTCACCAAGTGCACCAGCTGAATAATTGAACATCTGAGCCTACTTAACACAGACAGGAAAAACAATGCAATTCATGCCTGCAAATCACTGTGCTTTGATAAGGTTTGTTATGTAAAAACAGAGAACCAGAACACGGATGTGGGAGGCAAGAGCAGCAGAGACCTGCTAGAGGGTCATTTGGTTGTTTTGGTGAGAGATGATGGGGTCTTGGATGAGTTCAGGAGGAAAGAAATTGAAGTCATATGAGAGGTCTGGATGATGGACTGCTGGTGGGATCTAAGATGAAGAGAAAAATCTAATGTTAGTTTACATTTATTGGCTGAAGCATCCGGGATAATAGTGATAGCACTGAGATGAAAAAAAAAAAAAAAAAAAAAAAAACTTAAGGAAAAGTGAATTTAAGAAGAACAAAAGTTTTCTAGTATATATTCCTATTGTTTTGTTTATTTGATATTGGGTGGATCCCAAGGGACACCGAGGAGCTGAGGTTTAATTATTGAAGTCACTAATGTATGGGAGATATTAAACATGTTAATAGGTGAGATCATGCAGAGATGGAGTACAGTTATAGAAAAGATATGGTCCAAGATCCTGACCCTCTTTTCTGCTGCTACAAGTTTGTTGAAAGCAACAAAGGTTCAGATTTGGTTTGAGTGTATCCCCCAAGAACTCATGTGTTGGAACCTTGGTCCACAGTGTAGCTATGTTGAGTGCTAGAGCTTTTTAAGAGGTGGGATTACAAGGGATGATTAGATCATTGGGGTGCTCCAGAGGGTTGGTTGTAAGAGAGAAGTACTTGGCCCCTCCCTACTGTCCAGCTTATTGTTTGGTCACGTGATGTTTCCTTCACACATGTACTCCACTGTGATACCATCTAGTATGATTGACAGGGCCAAGGTGGTCCACAACCCAGCAGATGTCAGTGTGGTGCTCTTGAATCTCTAGACTATGAGCTAAATAAACCTATTTTCATTATAAGGAATCTATCTAGATACTTTGTGGCAATGAATATTAAATTGCTATAGGCATGGCTGGAATTGTTCTGAATTAATATTGCCATAGATTTAAGGCGAGTGAATTGCCTTAAATCCCATATCTGTTGGGAAAGACTCAGTGTGAGTGCACCCCTGTATAAGATACTGGTGAAGATATCTCATTAGACTCTGTGAAGGCAGACTGTCACAGTACCTTTGTTACTGTGGAAGTTTTAGCAATACCACAAAAAAACAGAATTATTACAAAGGCTATGTTTCTATGTTGGAGAGAGAAAATGAATTTGCTCTTCATCTGCTGAGTTGTTGAAACCATTCAGCTAGAATCAAAATGGCTCCTTGTTCTTTGGTGACTATAAGTTATTATTTTTTTATCAACTGTCTTGCTGCACCAGCATTCCTGCCAACACATTTTCATCCATCAAAGAAGGTGCTTTTGTTTTTCTTTCTGGCTTTTCCTTATTTAGCTTTTAGTTATTCAGGTAATAAGTAAAAAAGAAAAAAAAGAAAAAGAAAAAAAAGAAAGAAAAAAATTCAACAGATGCTTGTTTAAGCTTAAAAAATGGGCTTTTTAGTAGGTTTCATTTTAAATAAATAGAAGAATTCAGCATTGTAGAGGATATAAGCAAGGATGGCCTGGTGATGGAACCCCTGGGTAAGTAGGAGGGAGATGTCATTGGTCTGTCATCAAGGTCAGAAAGAAAAATGATTTTTTAAGGTGTAATATAGGTGAAAGTATAGTGTATTAAAAGAAGATCTTAATAATAAAGACTGGTATGTCTTGCAACACAATGATACAGAGAATGTATTTTAACAAATACATTTTTGGTGCTAGTTCAGACGTACTCAAAGTGTTCTGATGTTCAACACTTTGCCCCATTTCAAAATGCCATTTTCTGCACTCTAGTGTATTTGTAATTTTAGACTAAATCTAAGGCTTTTCACATGGGGATAGAAACATCTGGCTTTGAGTCACCGAATCATCTAATGGAATAAGCAATAGAAGCATTCCAAAGTGATAATGGACAGACAATTTAAACACGCTCTTCAGCTCCCTGAGCTCCTCTAGGGAATAAGTATTTCATTTTGTGGAATGTGAATTATCTGTTAAAGTAACAGTGATAGCACCACAAATTTCCCTAGCCCCTGGCCTCCAGAGACACTGTCTAGTCCAAGTAAGTGAAGTGGGACTGGTGAATGTTCATAGGCTGAAATTTAAATTCAGACCAAATACACCCCTCAAATAAACTGGTGTGACAAGGCATAGCCAGACATCAATTATTCTGAGGACCCTGGGGTGGGGTCTAAAATGATGAATATAAAAGGAGTTGAAAGCATGCATTCTGAATGGTAGGACTTTAGTAACCTTCATTTTATTTCAGGAAGAAGATAAGGTTATTATACTGTAAGAAAGAAAGTAAAAATAAAAGACAAGAAAAGAACAAAGTCATATTTATAGATATTGTGTTATTTACAAAGATTATATTTACAGATTATTAGCAGAAATAAAAGTGTTCATTAACTCAAAACTTATTACATTCCTCGACACCAGAAAGTAGGTTAGGAAATATAAATTTAAATGCCACTTAACAATATTGAGCAAAAAAAAAGAATTAAGCATTTTTTCATCCCTGATTTCAAAATATATTACAAACCTACAGTAACCAAAACAATGTTGTATTGGCATAAAAACAATGGATAGACCAGTGAAATAGAAGAGAAAGCCCAGGAATAAGTCCACACATCCATCGTCAACTTATTTTTTTAGAGGATGCCAAGAAAACACAGTGGGGCAAGGGCAGTGTCTTCAGTAAATGGCATTGGGAAACCATCTATCCCTATGCAGAAGAATGAAATCGGACGCTTTCCTGAACCCATATACAAATGCAAACTCAAAATAAAGACTTAAATATAAAACCTGAAATTTATGAACCTATAAAATTTTAGAAGAAAACATAGAAAACTTTTTAACACTGATCTGGGCAATGATTTTATTTATTTATTTTTGGTATGAAATCAAAACTGTAGGTGAAACAGTAAAAATCGACAAACGGAATTGTATCAAACTATAAACCCTCTTCACTGCCAAGAACATGACCAACCCACAATAAAAAGGCAATCTACTAAATTGGAGGGAAAAAACTTCTAAAATAATTAAAGATTAAGTTACCTAATTATCTAGCAATCCCACTGCTGGGTATATCTGTAAAACACATGAAATCAGTATTTTGATTATTTTACAGCTATGTGTTGATTACTGTACTGCTATGTGTACATTAATCAACAATGTTGCATTGTTGTATATGTGAACTTTGTATATGTGGATGTTGTATATGTGAATTTTGCTAAGAAGAAAATACAGACAGAAAGCTTTTTAACATTGATCTGGGCAGTGATTTTTTTTTTTTTTTGTATAAAGTCAAAAGCATAGGTGAAACAGTAAAAATAGACACTGTTGTGTATGTGAATTTTGATTGATAGGAGTCTAAATCTTAGATGTTCTCCACATACATACATGTACAAAAAGTAACTATGTGAGATAATACATGTTAGTTTGATTATAAATATATTTATTTTTTATAACATATAACAATATATTGCTTAGAATACATAAAGAAAGCCTATAAATCAATACAAATGAATGCAATTTAAAAAGTGCAAGAAGTATTTCACATATGCACTATGTAAAAATCACATAAAAATTTAGGAAAAATTGAAAAAAAGAGAACAAGCCAAAATAAATCAGGAAAAGCAATTTATATAATTACAGTTAGAAATAAATGAAGATAAAAAAGACAAATTTATTAGAAAAAAATTAAGCCCAAATCCTGGTATTTGGATAGGTGTAATCAATAAAACAGATAAAACTGTGCCAAGTACCTACAAGGAGAGCAAAAATGCACTACTTCAGGAATGAGACAGGAGATGTAATCACGGATGCGGCAGGTTATTGAAATAGTTAGGACAAATTTTACTTACAACTTATGGCCAACTTGAAAATCTAAAGGGAATTAGGTAATGGTCCAATGAATGATGATGAATGGGGTTGATAAGTGACAGGGAAGTGTCATCAAGTGTCTATGAGTGTGTGTGTGTGTGTGTGTGGGTGCGGGGGGGGGGCTTAGGAGTGTAATTATCTTTGTCTTCTGTTCTAATTCTGTCCAGTGCTGTTCTTTGTCACTTTTCAGAGGACTACTAACAACCATTTAAACTTTTTAAGTCATGATTTATACATAATAAGACAGATAGATGCACATTTAGATGACTTTGAAATGTGTTCATCTGCGTGTCCACCACCCTCCTCCGGACACAGGACACTGCATCACCCTGGGTGAAAGCTTCTCTGAATAAAGAGGAAATACAAAATGGTGCCTCTCAGGTTGCTTAGCTGAATGGGAAACCGGTGTCAGAGGAAGGAGGAAGGGAAAGAGAAGAGGAATGAACAAGGAAGGGAGGCAGCGCTGAGCAAAGGGGGTAAAAACACCAAGAAGAGCTAGTGTCTACACAGTAATAAAACAGGAGCAGTTAGATTGAGACTGGGGTCCCAGTGTAGACCTGGCATGGCGGGTGCTCTTCCATGGAAGCAATCCAGATGGGAGGCGAGAGAGAACAAGCCCGGAAACACTCGGAATTCTCAGTAATTTCCCGGCCCCTCCTGCCCCACCCAGAGACTCTAGACAAACCCGAGTGAAGACGTGGCAATTTCCACATCAGTGGACATGTCCTTCCTTACAAGTGCTCACAGGAAAACCCACTGGACAGAGAAGCAACCTAAAAGAGTGATAAAATCCCCAGCCCCGTTTTCCTTTCCACTGGGATCTTCAGCTGGGAAGCCAAGAGTGGCCTCAGGACTCATCATTTCAAACAACACAAGGAAATGCAGCTGTGAAGACTGTAAGAGGGAAAATAGAAGAGTTCTTTTAGAGAGGAGGGGAGGAGGAGGAGGAGGAGGAGGAGGAGGAGGAGGAGGAGGAGGAGGAGGAGGAGGAGGGCCACAGGGCACCATGAAGGCATGAAGGTTCTGGATGACTTTTCCCCTCATAAATGACACCCACCCCCTCCTTGAAGAGGCCTGTAACCTCCGCCCCCTTCCCTATTCCCTCCTTGGTTTTGGAAGAAAAGAAAAGAGAGAGACCAGAAGCACATGGGGTCAAAAGGCAGGGCTGGCTCTCTCATGGAGGCTCATTGAAGTCCACCACCTGAGGGAGGTATCTTGCACTGGGACCACAGTGAGGGTGAACCCTGGCAATTGGAGAAATAGCAGAAAAGATTCTGCCAGCCAGAATTTATCTGGTCTAAGTGGGATCTTCCAAACTGTGGGATAACCCACGCTGTAGTTACAAATTATAATGAAAAATTACCAGGCCCCAGAGAAGCGGGAAGGAGAGATCAGTGGAATTTCAGCAGGGAGAGCAATTCTGACAGAGTTCAATAATCAAATACGTGCCATGTTGCAAACCAACCAACCAACCAACAAAAAGCCAGAGCACCGATGGCCTGGCCATACATTGTAAAAGCAAGCTGAATTTAAAAGGAAGGGACAAAAGAAAAGAAAAACACAAGCCAAAGAAATGTGAATCTCTCCCAGGAATGCTCTAACAAAAAGGGGACATATTCTCAGGAGAATTCTACAACACAGAAGGACTTGATGAGGTAGCTCCAGGCCCTGGGTACACAGTGGAGCTGGCTTCCTTGGGCTGTGCTGGTTGTCCCCCTTCTCCCTTGGGTGGATCTGGAAGTGGCTGACACCTAGATTGACAGTTGAACTTGACATCATTTCTACTGTGATGTGTAAGTTTCTTTTCTTCCAAACAATGCCTGGGAGTGGGGGCGGGCAATCCACAATGCATGTCCAAGGTCAGTGACTCTCCTTGAACTCCTCTCTGTTTAATGGTGAGATGGCCCATTTGTCCCCTCACAGGAGGAGCTGTTTCTTTTTTTTAAAAATGGAGGTCATATTTTAATTATATCAATCAAAAAACACCATTTAATACATTACACCTTAACTTTAAACAGGTTCATTTTAAAAAGAAAACTATTCACCCGTTTTTGTTTTACATTTTTGCTATAAAGATCCACCAAAACATCCCATCCATGTGATTCCTGCTTTGCAATGGTCGAGGGCAACTGTGAAGCTTATATTAAGGTAAAGTGACCTTTTGTAAAACTCATGTTCTTGCTCTGAATTTTGTGTTTTAAGACGTCAATGTTGAAAATTTAGCTATATTTTTTCTTACATTTTGTATGTAAATTTGCTAAAAAACCATTTCAAAGAATAATGTTGATTTTTTTTAAAAGTTTTTTGTATCAATGTTCTCTCAAGTACTTGAGGGTCTTGGGGGCTGGAAGGAATGATGGGCTGGGAAATACATAGTGTCAGAACAATTGCATTAGTAACAGCTTTCTAACTGCAGAGGAAATATGATATTTAGTCCAGGATTTTTTTGGTCAGTTTACATTACTAAAAAAAAAAGAGAAACAGGAGGAGCTGAGGGCCCTAGGGGTGGGACCCTCTCTTGTCCTTTTTTGTCCCTTCTCCAAGCCCTATCTTCTACCTAACAATAGGATCTGATAATAAAGAATGATAGAGAGATTGGCAGATTTCCAGTTTTTGAAGAGCAGAGTATTTTTCTGTGTTCTAAATGAGGACAAAGCAAGCAAAGGAACTAAGTAAACCAAAAGAGAAATGAAGGACAAACTCCATCTTTGATACAATCAAGAGACATCTGTAGGCCAAAGAGGATATGTGAAGAAGGGGTGTTAAACTCAATAAAGGCCAACCAGGCGTGGACAGATACCAAAGGCTTTCCAAAACAAATAAATGACAATTTGCATATCCAGGCCTGCTCTCATCCAAATTAAAAAAAAGAGAGAGAGAGAGAGAGAGAGAGAGAGAGAGAGAGAGAGAGAAACAAGAGTTCAAACAGGTAGGAACTCTGAGAACATGGTTTCAGGAACCTTTCTTGAAGAAACTACTTTGTGGAGAATAATAAAAGTACGTTGATTTTCTTATCTTTTGTTATTGTTGATCAAACGGTGTTTGAAACAGACAAATCAAGTAGTAAATAACAACATTAAGCAAGTATATTCCCCCAAACTGAGAAATAAAATAAATAAAAAGAAAGAACAAATAAAAATCAGGGCAGAAAATGAAGTAGAACCTGAAAATCACTGCAAATAATGAATACATCTCATGTTAGTTCCTTGGGAGGAAAAGTAGACCATAAAACTGTTAGGAAAACCAATCAAAGTGAACAGAGCAGGATGCCAATAAAATATAACAAGTGATAATGAGGAAGTAACAAAAAAATGTGAAGGGAATTTGAAGACACAGAAGAGATAACTCTACCCATATTGTGCAGTTTAATTTGATGAAATACATTTTCTACAAGAATGTAAATTGCCCAAATTGCCCCCAGAAGAGATGAAATAATAGCATTAAAGGCTGTTTAATCTGTGTCAGACAACCGTTCTGAGGGCTTTACATACCTTAATTCTTTAAAAATTTCCAACAAACCTATAAGTATCATCATCATCATCATTATTACTATTATTATAGTTATTTTATGATTCTCATTTTTCAATTGAAGAAATAGAGGTACATTAGGAGAGGTGGCCTTCCTGAGGACAATAGCTAATCATCATGTAACAAGATTTTAAACCCCAGGCCTCTGGTACCAGAGTCTCTGGTTTCAGTTTATTACATTGCCTTAAAGAAAACATAAGTAAGCTAGATGCTGCGGAATAAACAGGGCTTGCTCTCAGGGTTACTTCCTAAAAACAGGATCAGGCTGGAGAGTGGCAAAGAAAGTTCTCACCGTGCTTTGAACCAGACCTAGTCAATACTCTTGGACCAATTCTAGAGAAGAAAAGGCAGACAAAAATTTAATGTCTTTTATAAACAAAATGTAACCTTGATATTAATGCTCCCCAAATATAGCACATACAAATGTCAACAAATCAAGCTTGCCTATCAATAGCAACAGAAACATTCCAAGTAGAAAGTGTGGTAATACATTAACAGCATAATACACTGCATTGAATTCTAGTTATTTAGCAAGGGGTTTACACTAAGAAATCTGGCAACACATTAGTCAATGAAAACATTAAAATTAAGAATTTTATGCATAACTAGATGTTGAAAATAAAGTTGATCAAAGTTAATATGTATATGAGAAAATATTCTTAAGTAATAATATCTTGCTGAGCCTGATGTTGCACACCTGTAATCCCAGTTACTCTGGAGGCTGAGGCAGGGTATCACCTGTTCCAGGTCAGTCATGGCAGCTTATTAAGACCCTCACTCAAAATAAAATAAAAAAGGGCTAGGGAGTAGCTCAGTGGCAGAGTGTCTGCCCAGTATGTGCAAGGCCCTGAGTTTGATGTCCAGTACTAAATCACAAACGAACAAACAAAAAATGGTAATATCTTCTCTTGGAACAGGAAATTGCCTGGGGCATACTGATTGTCCTTGTATACTAATTATTACAGTAGCACTCTCCACTTAATGTTCCTCATACCAATTAGTTAAAAACCAGAGAATTGAAGTTAAATATTTAGACACAAAGAATAAGCACAATATGATTCTGTTAAACACTCATGAGAATGGCTATAATCAAGAAGACCAACAACACAAAATCATGGCAAGGAACAATTAGAGCTCTTGGATATTGCTCTTTGGAGTGCTAACTGGGACAACCACTTGAAAACTGGTTTTGTAATACCTATTAGTACCAAATACACACACATCCCTTGACCTAGAAATTTTATATATCCATAGCATTATAGAAAAGTTTATTAAAGAGAAATGAATGCATGTATCCACTTAAAGACTTACATACAAAATGTGTTTGAAAAGTTTGTCATATATAATATATAACAGTTTATAATAGCACCAAATTGGAACAATTAAATTTTAATTAATGGATAAATTGTGGTATATTTATGTTATGGTTTAGATATGAGCTGTCCCCAAAAAGCTCATGTGTGAGACAATGCAAGAAAGTTTAGAGGTGAAATGATTGGTTTTGAGAGCCTTAACCTAATCAGTGCATTAGTTCTCTGATAGGGATTAGTGGGTGGTAACTGTAGACAGACAGGGTGAGGCCAGAGGAGATGGGCCACTGAGGGCAAGCCTTTGGGGTTTCTATTTTGTCTGTGCTAAGGGTAGCAATCTCTCTCTGCTTCCTGGTAGTCATGTCCTGAGCTGTTCCTCCTCCACACCTTTCTGCCATGATGTTATATTCTGCCTCATTTTGGGCAATAAGCAAGAGTCCTCTGTCTTTGGACTGAGACCTCTGAAGTCATGGCCCCTAATAAACTTTTCCTTCTCTAAAATTGTTCTCATCAGGTCTTTGGTCACAAAGGTGAAAAATCTAACCAAAACAATTTATTCAGTGTAAAACTGCACATGGACAAATAGAACTACTGTTGCCCACAATGTACAGGAATTTGACTGTGGTAGCAATGAGTGCATGAAACCAGACATGAAGGATTGTTGCCTAAAGTATGATCCCATTTATATGAAGCTGAAGAACAAACACGTGAATGACAGCGTAGGACAGAGTGGGAGGACAGGAGTATGGGTTTTTTTTTTTTTTTTTTTTTTTTTTGGTAAAATGCATGTAAGAACTTTCTCAGATGTTAAAAATGTTCTATGTGTTGCTTTGTGTGATTGTCTCAAGGATTTGCACATATGTAAACATTCATTGGAATCTATGTCTTTTGTGCATGTTAAACCTCAAGAAAATGTAAAAGCATAAAATACAGTATATAAAGGGAAAATTTGAGGGTTTGAATAACATACAAGTAATAATTTCTATTATGCCAATCATCCCCATGGGCAAAAATAACAAGACCGGTCATAGACTAGGAGATGATTCTGGTATACAGTATGAATAAAGAGGATTAAAATCTTGAATATATAAGAAATTCTTTCAATTTAGAAATAATGAGGCAGGAGTGCTACTAGTTAGCCAAGAAAGGATGTAATTTAAAAATCTGTAGGAAGGAACACAATAGCTAAAAGATGATAAAGATTATTCAATCTCATTAGTGAGGAAAATTCTCAAACTAAGAAAAGCAAAAGCAATGAAATGCTACTTTTTACTGCTAAGATTAAGGTCAGATATCAGTGTGGGAAATTGGATCTCTCTCTGTTTCTTAAATATAGTTAGGTCCAACTTTTCTGCAGGGTGAATTTGTATCTGTGCACAGAATGTAACTTGACGCTATTCCTTGAGATATATTCTTGAGGAAAATTGTTCTACACAAAGAGACTGTCCACTCTGGTTAGACAACCAGAGTGGGCAACAAATGTGGGGTCTGTCCACAATAACTGGGTAGATAAAATGTGGTATTGGAAATAATGGGGTACCATGTAGTAGTGTAAAGGAAATTACTTATGAGGGATAGTGTGAAAACTCACAGAAATATTTCGAAAAAAAACAACGTGTATGGTGACATGATGATTTGGGGTGAATATGAGGTGCTATTAGGGATGATCAAAGGGATGAAAGTGAGGAAAATAAAGGCAAAATGAATGAATTAAATATGAATATAAGAAGTAAGAAGAAAGTATTATAGTGTGCAATACACTGTGGCTGATTATGTCACTTCTATGCACCTGAATTCTAAAGAATAATAACTCTATTTCTTATTTTCTTAAATTTATGCAGCTAAATCATATAAAATTATTCCCACACTGAAGACAGTTGATATTCACACAACTTGGCCATTCTTTGTAATTGTGTGATGGGCTTAACTTTGAGCAAATCATGGGACATTTGTCGAAGGTGATGGGCTGGAGCAACAACTATGGAACCAGGTGCCTGACTCCTCACTTAGCCCTCTGTGTCACTTTGCATATGGCATCTGATCTTTCTATGCCTTCGCTTCATCATGTGTTAAATGGAAAGAATGTCCTTATAATTGCCTAAAGAGTCCAGTTAATTTGTGCCCAGTACATTGTGGAAAGAGTCAGAGTCCAGCACTAGGGAGCTTGGCCAGCTACGTCGTACCACTTGTTGCTTCTGCCTTAGCACAAACCTCCCTGCAGAACTTTTCCAAGCATAGCTGTTCTTTCTCAGTTCTCTGAAGGTGGCAAGCTGGATGAATGCCATCTGGCCCCTGTTACCTCTCTGCCACACACTGTTCAGCAGTCAGTCACTTGATGACTTGAGCAGCCAGTTAGAGTGTATTTGCTGTTCATCAGATAAAGAGGGCTGTTGCTGCAGGAGCGTATATTTCAGGTACCCAAAGGTTAACACACGCAGTTAGAGAGATGATCAGCAAGGAGGGCAGGGACTCTTGGTGAGGGAAGCAACCTAGATCCCTGAATTTCTGTCCTCATAAAGAAGATACAGGTATCTGTCTGGGGCAGATATTCGCCCCTTATAGTGTTTATGCTAGCTTCAGGATGTTGCTGTAATGCTTGCATGTTCTACAGATCAGACCTCATCAGTAATTTGAAACAGTTGACAAAACTGAATTGGATTCAAAATCTATTCCCATTTTCATGAGCAATTTCAACATTAATTTATCAAGAAAAGGAAAAAAATGTTCTTGGAATCTTCAAATATAAGTTCATCTGTGATCATTTTGTTTTCTTCCTGCAAATTTATTATGCATCAGGTTTTATTAATAATCATACCAAGAACTTGAAAATATCATCACTTAAAATCCTCCACCAGGAATTGCATCTTACTGATTCAAGTGCAAGATTCTGATATTAAAAAGACATGTCCACAGGGCTGGGGTTGTGGCTCAGTGGTAGAACACTTGCCTAGTGTGTGTGAGGCACTGGGTTCCATCCTCAGCACCACATAAAGATAAAATAAAGGTCTATCAACAATTTGTGAACAATTTGTTCACACAAAAAAGTTCAAATTTCTCATTTAAATTTGTCAGTTTTCTGTGATTTCCTGGCCGTAGAAAGCAGCAGCACTCTACATGGTGTAGCACTTGTCATTTTGGGTCCTGGAGTAACTATGTGGAAAAAAATAGCTGTCCCCAAACCCAATGGCCTGCAGCACATCTAAGTATTTTTGTATACATCCACTGATATGTAGAGGTTTTTTTTTCCCCACCAGCATATCCTGATACACTCATCCAAATATTAACAAGAAAGGGTTGAAACATAGGATAGGGATTACATCTAGACTATGTGAAGGGTCATTAAAGATAATAAAGATAATCCAGTAAAATTATGGGCAAATGTCTTGAATGCAAAAGAAGATACACAAATGTTTATCAAATATATAAAATGTTGCTTGACTGCAGAAATTAGAAAAATGCTAATAAGACATAACAAATGACCACACATGTACCATAATGGCTAAATGAAGCAAACCTACGACACGGAATGTTAGCAAGTTCAGGACACAATGGAAACTCCAGTGGAAATGTAAATCAGGACAACTTTGTCAGTCTCTTTGGCCTTAATTACTGAACATGAATGTCCTTTGTCCCTGTGATCCAACTATTCCACTGCTCATTATCAACAAAACAGAAACAAATAACTGAATAGTGATATATTCATACAGCAGTGTACTATGCATCAGTAAAGGCAAAAAAACATATATAACAAGACATAAGTATCTGGACAAATCCCATAAACAGAATACTGAATTGAAAAACCAGAAGATGACATGCTATATTATTCCTTCTCATAAATCTCAAAACTTGCAAAAGTAGCTATTCTGGTAGAAGCAAGCATCACGGTACCTTTGACGAGGAGGGGGTTTAAGGTAGGTTCTTGTAATGTTGTTCTCTTGAGTGGTGGCTCTTAGGGTGATTATGCTGTGGTAGTCCATCAAGGTGAATGTGTTTTCTCTACCTGCTTTTCTGTATTTGTTACACTTAAATAAATGATGTTAAAAAGAATAAATAGTATTAAGGCAAAATCTTTCTGAAAGACATATGGGTAGGCAAAGAAAATAATCTAACAATATAAATTTTTAAAAAATTACGTGTAGCTTTACATTCTTTATAATATTTATTTTATATATTTTGTTAAAACAATTTTACTTAAAATTATTTCAATTAAAAATAAATACCTCAAGCTTATGGCAAACCACAAAATTACCTTCATAATTTTCTTAAACTTTTTTAACTTCATCCACTAGGTTTTTTTTTTTTTCTGCAGAAGCATTAAATTTAATGTAGCATTCAAAAAGGTATTTCTGGGGGCTGGGGTGGTAGCTTAGTGGTAGAGTGCCTGCCTTGAATGTATGAAGCACTGGGTTCTATCCTCAGCATCACATAAAAATGGATAAACAAAGATATTGTGTCCATCTGCAACTAAAAAATATTTTTAAAAAAGGTATTTCTGCATTTTCATTCTATGTAATTATTTTTATTTTAATAATAGTGATTTTTTTCTAAGTTGTATTGCAAATTTTGACTTTATTGATAAAATTAGCAGGCTTGATTAGGAACTGAACTACCATTTTTTTAAATTAGTTTCTGTTAGTAAGTAAATTCTGAGTTATTAGAAGTGACACAAATTTTTAAACCCCTTTAGTAAGTTGAAGCTTTAGTTTTTTAAAAAAAATTTTGTGTAAATATCTCCTACAGTTGGTGTCCTAGGAAGGCCAATCTGTTAATTGCATGTAAATATAAATTTAATTTATTCCTTATAGATTGGGTGATTTTTATTTTAGGGAAAATTTCATCATAAGAAGGTTATAACTAAAGTGGTGTTTTTCAAAAAACCATTTTGAAGGGATTATTCCTGAGGGACAATGCACACATATGTCACCCCCCCCCCCACCACCCCATATTGTCTTCAGATGGTTTTTGGAAGTGGTGAGCTTGTTAGCTCCTCTGGGAGGTTAACAGATTACATTAGAATATTTAGGACTTTAAATGGCTCTACAGAAAATGAGCCTTCAACACCAGGCTGAACTCAGTCTTCTCCAGATTTATTTTTAAAACATTTCTCCACCGACTGTACTCTCAGCACCCCTACTTTACAATATCCTGGCTTACATCTAGGGCGTATTCTCTACAGTTTTATCAATTTTTTATCAAGCAGGTTGTCCCTCTTCATTCTGCAGCTAAACCACAGATTCCTTGCCAGAAATCCCAAGAGAAATGGAAAGGATTCTCATGTTTCTTCTCTTTTCCCCTCAAATGCCTTTGTTTTATTCAGTTTTAACTTTAGTCGGAAAACCGGGATATGTTCTGGGTCAATCATTTCACAGGTTTTGTTTGACCTCGTGTTCCCTCAAGCCCCAATTTCCACACCCCTCCCTCACCTGTGCCTCCTCACTCTCTCTTGCCCACTCCCTTGCCTCCTTAGGACCCCTGGCTGATAGCACTGGGCCCTCGAGAGTCCACAGGGCCTTTCTCTGTGGGATCTATTATATAAATGGGGGCTTTCATCCTCTCATCCACTCCATTAAAACTTCCATTTTCTGGGTACAGTCGTTAGGGGAAAATCATTTTCACAATTTCACATAGTGAAAGATAGCATAGCCTAATGCATTTTTTCCCGCTTTAGAATTTTAGCATTTTTTTCAGTAGAGAATGAGGTTTCCAAGTATAGAATTAGAGCAGCTAAAGTAGTCAAGTTCATCTCATCAGGAAAGGCAGGAGGTATTTTCCAGCTTCCATGATTCAGACCACCTAGGAGTGACAGCTAATCTTGTCTGAGTTGGGTACTGGGCTCGGCATGGTTCCAGTGACATTTTCTGGCTTGGACCACAGGACCTAATTCCAGTAGCACATTTCCAGTTACACTTGGAGTATCTAGAACGGGGGTTGGAAACTATGGCTCAAAGCCTGTTTTTAGAAAACCCATGAACCAAGAATACTATTTAAATTCTTATGTAGTAAATTTCAAAAAAATAATAATATTTTGTGACAGATGAAAACTACAGAGAATTTATATCTCAGTGCCCACAAATAAAGCTTTATTAGAACCCAGTTACTGTTACTTGTTTACACGCTGCCTATGGCAGAGCTTGTGCCTTAAGAGCAGAGTTGAGTAGCAGTGACACAGACCATATGGCTTGCCAAGCTTAAAATACTTGCAATCTGGCCCTTTATAGAACAAGTTGGCATATGCTAACCTAGAAGACAGGAAACACATAAATGGAGCTGTAGGGGCACCTCGCCACCTCCTGTTCTAGAATAAGACGGTGTGTCTCCTATATTCACATTTATTCTACTATGTAAAACCCTCGGGAAAAACTATTTTTTAAAAATTTGTTTCTTGAGGCCCTAAAATTTATTTCATACATTGCCAAAATAATCCTTGTTTCTTGTGACAAATAAGAGTAAAGAGATGTTTTTAAGGAAAAAAACCCAAAAACCTTTCTAAACTTATAAAATCCTGCTATGAGAAATAAGCAATAGTAGGCATTCTTTGACTTGTTTTGCACTTAATCCAACAGAAACAAGCATGTATGGAAATGAGGTATTGTGTGTGTTTGTTTTAAGAAGCACTCATTGGTTACGAATCTGTACCCTAAAGAGTAGTCCTTAATAGGTTATATATGAACCATTTCTTGACTATTCATACTAGCTTCAGAAATAGTCAAGAGATGGTTCATATATACACACTAGCTTCAGGCTTGGGTATACTAAATTCATGCAGCCCTTTACTTTTGGATATATACACTTTTTTTGTTTGTTTGTTTGTTTGTTTTCCCCTGTTAGTCTTGTAATCCAGCGGTGGTAAGCACATTACATGCAAATCCTTACATAAGTGCAGCAATGAATCCCAAATGAATTGCTAGGTTGAAAGGTTTGTGCAATTATTATCATTATCATTATTTACAAAAAAGCTACTTCTCTTTTTATTAATACAAAGAAATACAAGGCAAAAGGTAAACACTCTTTTAAGAATAACTAAAAGTTAAATACATTTCATAACATTTTCTTTTTTTAAGAAGGATTCAGTATTATAGAGATGCCAAATATCTCTATTTATATTAATTGTAAATTGTGTGACCTTCTTTGATTTATGTGATATTATCTGCCGTGAATTTAACCTTGCTTAAAACTAATGTACTAGTATTATTTTGCCAGATTTAATGTTTTTATCCTCTTAATCTATCAGAGGAACTTAAATTTAGTTATGTTATTTATATTAAATATATAGCTAAAATTTTAGTTTATTCAACAAATTTGCCTACCGTTTAAAATTACCAACAAAACATATATAACTGTAACAAATTTTTTTGCTTTTTTATTTTTTAATTTTTAAAATATTTTAGTTTGTTATATATGACAACAGAATGCATTACAATTCATATTACACATATAGAGACAATTTTTCATATCTCCGGTTGTACACAAAGTAGACCTCACATCCTTTGTGTCTTTATACATGTACTTAGGGTAATGATGACCATCACATTCCACTGTCTTTTCTACCCCTATATTCCCTCCCTCCACTCCCTCCCCTTTTTCCCTTTGCCCTATCTAGAGTTCATTTAATCCTCTCCCCAGCCCCCGCAGCATATTATGAATGAGCATCCTTTAATCAGAGAAATTATTCAGCATTTGATTTTTGGGGATTGGTTAATTTCCAATATTCTTAGCTTTATATTCTCCAGCTCCATCCATTTACCCGCAAATGCCATGAATTTATTCCATTTAATTTTAAGTAATATTCCATTGTGCATATATATCACATTTTATTTATCCATTCATCTACTGAAGGGCATCTAGGTTGCTTCCACAGTGTAGCTATTGTGAATTGTGATAGTATAAACATTGATGTGGCTGTGTCCCTGTAGTATGTTGTTTTTAAGTCCTTTGGGATTTTAGGATTGGGAGAGCTGGGGCAAATTGTGGTTCCATTCCAAGTTTTCCAAGGATTCTCCATACTGCTTTCCTTATTGGCTGCACCAATTTGCAGTCCCACCAGCAATGTATGAGTGTTCCTTTTCCCCACACCCTCGCCAACACTTACTGTTGTTTGTATTCTTAACCGCTGCCATTTGACTGCAGTGAGATGAAATCTTAGAGTAGTTTTGATTTGCATTTCTTTAACTACTAGAGATGTTGAACATTTTTTTTTGTATATTTGTTGATTGATTGTATATCTTCTTCTGAGAAGTGTCTGTTCAGGTCCTTAGACCATTTATTGATTGGGTTATTTGATTTTTTGGTGTTAAGATTTTTGAGCTCTTTATATATTCAAGAGATTAGTGCTCTGACGTGCCTGTCGTAAGAATTAGTTCACAATTAGTAGGCTCTCTATTTACCTCACTGATTGTTTCTTTTGCTGAGAAGAAACTTTTTAGTTTGAATCCATCTCATTTAATCATTCTTGATATTAATTCTTGTGCTATAGGAGTCTTATTAAGGAAGTGGGGAACCTAATCCGACATGATGGAGATTTGGGCCTATATTTTCTTCTAATAGACTGTCTCTGGTTTAATTTCTAGGTCCTTGATCCACTTTGAGTTGAGTTTTGTGCACGGTGAGAGATAGGGGTTTAATTTCATTTTGTTGCATTTGAATTTCCAATTTCCCCAGCACCATTTGTTGAAGAGGCAATCTTTTCTTTCTTCACTATCTGATTGATGTTCTTTCTTCCAAGTGATCTAGTCTGTTGGTTATGCTTTGTATTGAGTTTTTTATTTGGTGTATTGTATCCTTCATTTCAAGGATTTCTGATTATTTTTTTTTTCAGAGTCTCTATCTTTCTCTTGAAGTAATCTTTTGCTACCTGTATTTGCTCTCTTATCTCTTTGTTGGAGTGATCAATTTTTGCCTGTATTTGCTCATTTAGGTCATTCTTTAATTCGCAGGTCATTTTAATTATGAACCTTCTGAACTCCTTCTCTGACATTTCATCAGCTGTCCATGGGTTCTGTAATTACAGTGTCCTGGTTTGTTGGGGGCCCTTTCCTCCCTTGTTTTTTCATGTTGTCTATGTGTCTTCCTTTCTTACAGTGTGGATCTGAGATACTGAAGTTTCTACCCTATATTCTTCTAGTACCCAGGCAGATTGTCTGTACCTCACCTGATGTCGGGCTTCCAGACCTGCTGGTGTCCCTCAGTATTTGCTACTGTAATTAAGTTGGTGGCAGCAATAGCTAAGGTAACTTGAAATAATAGTGGAGGTGCCCCAAGATGGATGCAGCATCTTACAGAGATGGGGCTGAAAGTGTGGGCCTTACACTGTCTTTGGGATGCCTGCTCTGAGATGCAGCTGCTTCTAGGCCTTGTCTGTTGTCCAGAGGTAGGGGTTACTGTGTGGGGAAGACTATGGCAATGTTTGCAGTGTCCCAAGATGGATGTGGATAAGGCTTGGGCTCCCAGCTGGGGGTGATGAACTTGAACCTACCCTAGGCCTGGGTTCTTTGCAGGTAGGTGTGGGCAGATCTGGGCCAGGCCTGAGCTCCCGCTGTGGTCTGCTGGTCAGAAGAGGCAGTCCTGTGCTGGAGCCTGAGCTCTGGCGGTGTCTGTCGGTGGCGGGATGGACCTGGGCCCACCCTCTAGTAACTAATATTAATTTTAAAAATTTATCTTATTTTCTGTGTACAATACTTCTTGCCTTCTATTTTTGCCTAGTTTTATTTCCTTCCCTGGTTTGCTCTATGTGTAATAGAGTGAGTGTGTCAGTTCCCATGTGATCGTGTCCTAAGTTTCCTAGTTGATTTTTCCATCTTTTAATGGATCTTTTTTTTTGTCCATAACACTTGCTCATCTGTCTCTGTCACTACTGCATACAGCATCTTCAGGGTCTTACTGTGACAGACAAGAACATCGACTTACACTACTTCTATTCTCTTATTTTTATGTTTTATTTCTTCTGATTTAATAGATTTATCTAATTCGCTTACACTCTTCATTTTTTATTTATTCAGTATAAGAAGTAGTTATTAAATTGCCTTTTCAAAATATGAGAAAATTTTACATATTCTTCAATTAATTTTCTATCACTATCTCAGGTTTTACTTTTTTATAATCTTAAATACCCACTATATATATAGCCTTTATCTTTTGTGGCCATAGAGCCTATGGTTGCTGAGATTTATTCCCTGTTATTAGAGTGGAGCTGATACTCATATCCCTTAGACTTTGACTCTGACATCTCCTATTGGATGAATCCTTGGTGTTTGGTAATTTTTTTTTTAAATCGTGTCACCTGATTATACTTTCCTTCTTTACTTTGTTCTTCTATCTGAGTGTTTCTCATCCAGGGGAAACTTTAACCCCACCTTCCACCATGGGGTCATTGGGCATCTGGAGAAAAGTTTAGCTGCATGTTTGGGGAGGGAAAACAGCAAGCGCTGGAATCTTTTATGGATGGAGAGGCACTGGGCAGCTAGCTCCTCCCAGAAAGATTTACTGTCCCACAATATCAACGGTACTGGTGTCCGGACGTCTTTGTTTCATTTATCCCAGAATTAAATACATCTGTACAAAAATATAAAGCTACTTGATTTTTACCTCTTTGCAAGTCACTTGATGTTTTGCTATCTATGTAAAGAATTCATTTTTCAGCCGTGAAATCCATTCTTGCATAGTTACTATTTCACTGCTGAATGTTCTGACTCAACTTTTATTTAAATTTCTCTTTTGGCTGCTGTGTTAGCCATACTTTAAAGGAGAGAAGTTTTGAGGTCTCAAAACAACTGGAAGGCCAGGTGTTCAGTAAGGCCTCTACACTTTAGATGGTCAGAGCCCCAGCCTGCATCAGCACCCTGCCATTTCTGGGTCTCCACTCAGCTGACACCTGAGCCTGCTTGGGCATCGCTTCCCTGGGTGTGGTTTGGCAGTTGGCACAAGCACCTGGGTGAACTCTGAGATGATTCTGGTTTTGCCTTCTCTCTGGCATCACTCTTCCATGCTTGGTGCTTAAGGTCTAAAAGTGGTTCCTTCTTATGTTTTTTGTTTTCTGTGAATACTGGATAAATTTGATATCTGTCTCTCCATTGTGGCTGGAACTGAAAGGCAGGTTTTGCACTTAAAATTTGTACTCCACATATAAAGGTGTTCTCTTTTATTAAAACATTTTTATAATTTTCATTTTAATATTTCTCTTTAACTGTTATGGATTGCATTTTAAATATGACATGAAATATCCTAATTTTAATTTCAATCTTCCATCTATTGAATTAAATTTTCTAACACCATCTCTGAATCAATTCTAGGTATGCCAGGAGGTGTTAGCACATCCTAAAGAACTCACATTAAATGCAGTTTTTCTGATATGAGGTGATAAATTCAGAAATCAATCACATAAGTTTAGCATAAAAAATCTCACTTGTCTAAAACCTAATAAAATAAATTCTAAATAACATATTTTTTCTCCCTGTGATTGTCACTTTTATATATGGAAATGTTACCCCCTTGGGTTGTTATTTCAAGCTTTTTAATTAAATTTGCCTCATGCATTGGTAAAGTAAACATGTAACATATGCCATATTCAAGTTCTGTAAAGAAATTTTAATAACATTCAGACTTTGGCCAGTTGTTAAATAATTTTATCTTAGCTGTGGGAAATAAAAAGCAACTTTTCATTAGTTCTTGCCACTAACCTGGGGAGAAGAAATAGCCAGGAAAAGTTTATGTTGAGAAATACACACAGATGCATATTTTCTAAAGTGCATGTGTTTTTATTTTTTATGAAAAATAATTAAAGTACCTAAAAAGAACATCATAATACTTAAAAGGCACCCATCACAATCTGGATGTGCTGCAAATTATCCATCAATGGTTATTAAGTTATTAACCCTTTGAAAACCCAAGTTGTGAATTCTGCAAGTATTTCAACAAAATTGACACAGGTGCACTAATATAGGTTTTAAATCATAATCTACAGCTTATATATTATTATATTAGTTAATACTATTATAGTATAATGTATTTATAATATAATGGTATATGCTCATATAATTATATGGTTTAATTATATAATATATAATAATATGTAATACATAATTAAATATAATTATACATTATAGTCTATATTTAAGTTTTTACAGGTGTTCTACATCTGAGACCAAAGGAAAAATGGGTTAAAATGACTGGTTATTTTTATATACTGCCCAATTTAGGGAATTAGTATTAGAATTGTGTTCATTGTAAAATAACTTTCACTAAGTATAGATTGAGCTTAATCTTATGGAATGGAGATTTGGTAATTAGTTTTCTTTAGAAGCAGTCTTTTGCAATGAACCATTATGTTAACTCATGATGTCTTTCTTTTCTTTTTTTTTTTTAAACTTTAATATTCATTTTTTAGTATTTGGCGGACACAACATCTTTGATTTGTATGTGGTGCTGAGGATCGAACCCGGGCCGCACGCATGCCAGGTGAGTGCGCTACCTCTTGAGCCACATCCCCCAGCCCTCATGATGTCTTTCAACATAGAAATATTTACATAATTCCAGAGTTTGGTTAATGGTAGTTTCAGATATAAAAAGGGTGTAACAATATCCAACTCTATATGGGTTATGGATTTCAGAGAATAAGAAAGGACATTTGGGATGTTAATGTCCAATAAGTATTTGTCTGTAATCATTTAATTCTAAACTTGGATAGTAAGATATTTCATTGTTAGAGACACTTGTATGTGATTTTTTTTTCAATGCTGAGAAATATCAGAGGTTTCAGCAGAGCTACAACAAAAGCTGACACAGAGAAAATTAAATTTCAGGTATATGTCCAGTGATTTATTTTGAGAACTAATTTCTGTAATAGAAACATTCAAACCATTTCAGGGTTCATCATGAAATTGACAAAATATTTAAGGAGAGCCAAGTCTCACAAGTAAAGGAGACATGGTGCTCTAGGACTCATGCAGGTCTAATTCACGGTTTTCTTTTCAGTGTTACCAAGTTCAAAATGAATAAAAAGTTCTCACCAAGGAAACATTTCTACTTTCAATAATTGCTTAACACCTTTTATGGATTAAAATAGAGCCTTAAAATAGCCCTGTATGTCTCTCTACTTGTCTGTCTCTCATCTGTCTCTTGTCTAATTGATGGACAGGTTGTAATACATTCTTAGTAGATATAGAGGACAGCACACACATCTGGGGTGGTGACACACACCTGTAATCCCAGCAGCTCTGGAGGCTGAGACAGGAGGATCTGGAGTTCAAAACCACCTCGGCAACTTAGCAAGACCTTGTCTCTAAATAAAATATAAAAAAAGGCTGGGGATGTGGTTCAATGGTTAAGTGTCCCTGGGTTCAATCCCCAGTACACACACACACACAGACACACACACACACACAAAAGAGAGAGCACACATGCTCTGATGTTCACTCTTTGGTAGTGAAATATTTGTGAAGCCTTTTCTGAGTTTCACTGAAGAACTAATGTTTTAAAACAGGCAAACAAATATTTTATGTGACTATTGGATTTTAGAAAAGTGATAATCCATAATTCCTTTCCATCAGCCAAACTGCACAGAAGATAAATTGTAAAGTTATGTGATGACATCGCTGTATATATGCATGCAGATACATAAATAAATTAGTTTTTTTTTAATTTAAGAATGATAAGTCTGTAATTATAGAACTATAATCACAGAATTATAAAAAGAAGCATAATTTTATATATGTAGTTATAAATAGCATCAGAACTTGTAGCTAACTTGTTTCTGATAGGCAATAAATTCTTGGAGATAAAATTAAGAGATTTTAAAAATGAAAAATTTGAAAACATAATTTGCGTATTTCATTAACATGCATCTTGCAAATGTAGTTTTCTTTCTTAAATTGATTTGCATTCACTCATTTCATCCATAATTTGATTTATTCTATATTTGGCTTATTAGTCATTTTTTCATGACATAATACAAAGTGCACACTAAAAGAATTTACAGAATACAGTTTCAATTAAGAATGTTTTAGGCCTTATGAACATATAAAGTGACTTTGAGCAAACTCAGAAAATAATGTGAATACGAGGTACTGATATATTTTCTAGTTCATCTGAAGGAACACGATTTTAGACCAATCTGAATGTTTCTTAGGCATGGCTCTGTACAAGGAGAGCAAATAATGTTGTGTAAGGCAATGTGGTACATAAATAGAACTTCCTGATAAAATACAGGATGTCAGGTGTTGCAGGGGATAGTGTGTTTGTTGTTGAAGATCTGAAGTTCAAGTTAGACTGGACATCCTGAATTTTAGCTGCTCCACCTGGCAGTCCTATGTACAAGACCAGATTGGAAATGGCATTTTCAGAGTTTACCATAAAGCCAAACATGGTTCTAGGCATGTAATAAATGTTGCAAATGTGTTAGCAAGTAATAATAATAAAAGTGACAGAGATAAATATGAGATATTTTGGTACGTTGACCAAATATGAGGAAAGCTCCCCAATGTGCCTCATATATTGTATGATGTGGGGAGTGGTAAAAAAAAATGACTCCTTAAACATTATTGAGAATAATACCAGCTCTTGAGGATGAATTCCAAGCTATGTATGTATCATGCATGGCTTAGGTATTTGCCAAGAGGATTATTCAAAAAAAAAAATCAATGAAAAGCAACATTTTCCGTGAACAGATGAAAATGTGAATAGCTGTGGAATCAGGCCAAGTGGAGATATTTTAAACTAAGGTGCTTTAAGCTATTTCCTCAGGAACCTTAAGGAGAAAGTTAAAGAACATTCTCTAAAAATGCACTTTAAAGATTTATTGCACACAAATTTTGCTCATATAGACCTTACAATTTTTAAAAATGATATTGAAGATTGAAAACCTGAACCCGCTGGTGGCTTCTTAGAGTGTACAGAACCTAAAAAGGATAAAGTGAAAATCCTCCTTTTCAAGACCATTGTTTTTTCCCCTCACATAAGTGGAGGCAGTTTTCGTAAAGATTGTGTAATTACACCATCTAGTTAAGAGAATTGCTGGAACTCAGACCTTAGAAACCTGACCTGAGGAGGTGCACTCTTTCCATACCATGATATATATGAGGCAGAAGAGATCTTAACCTCAGGAATAATTCAGTAACTGCAAGTTTGTTGATAATTACTATTTGATGTTTTAGGTCTCCTCTGTTATCACTGCCTGTATGTACTCATCCAACCACCTCTCAAAAGTTGTGCTGAGGAATTTACTTCAGGCAAGTTGGTGCCAATGAGTTACTCTATTGTGTTCTTGGGGATGGGGTGGAAAGCAATATTCATTTAAATTCCCAAGGTAAGGAAGAATGGAAATACTATGGCATTTAGCCGTGGCTAGCAGGAAACTACTGAGAAATTAAATTTCATTCAGGTTTTTATCTTTCCTTTTGCATTTATAACCTGATGAACATCAAATCAATTTTCCCTTTCCATAGTCTCTAATATATGGCTTTGAGATTGGCTCATTGTTCCTCACAATTAAAAAAAAAAATCTTAACTTGGTGTCCTTTCTTGTTAACTTTTTTTTCATTCTTTATATGGAGTGTCCATTCCTTTTGTCCACTGCTGGCAGCCTGACTCTTGCTGTTTGGCCCTGATGATTTTGCACTGGCACCACGCTGAAGAGCAAGGGGAGACTGCAAAGACTATGTTGCACCATTTCTGGGTAGTTCCGCTTCCGAGTGGGGCAGAGAACTCAGAGGAGAAAGACCCCTGGCGCTGGAGAGCTCTGATGGGGAGGGGACAGCAAAGATAGAGTCCTCCTGCCGATTTCCTAGCAAATTATGCTGTGTGGCCTAGGAAGCAGAATTTCAGCGTGCCATGAAAGTCTCTGTAAGATTATCTAGTTTACCCCCGTCCCTGCAGTGTGCCCCAACAGCTCCTCATCAGGGACGGGACCACCTTCAGTGAGAGGAAGCAAATCTTCCTCCCTGTCAGTCTGACCACGTACTGACCAGCATATTCTTCCCTGTCAGTCTGACCAAACCCTCTGCCAACGTGCAGATTTCCTCATTTACAGTCCTTCTTGAACTTGGGTCCTCACCTCTCCTGTGTTTTTCCCCTTCTGCCAAGACTCATCACCATTCCTCTCAGAGAATTCCTTTGACAGTTGAAGACTGAACAGTCATGACCTCTGATTGCTCTTTCCAGATCAAATCCGCATCCAAGAACTCTGGGTGGTATGGTTTCCAGACCCATCAACAATCTGCCTGTTCTTCAATTTTCTATGCCTCTTTTTTTTTTTAAGCGTGGTCCAAGAACTGAATATAAAAATTCAAGACATTCTCATCAGTACCTAGTAAATATGATTCTTCTTTTACCTGTCCCAGAAATTATATCTTTATTATAAGATTACATTAGAATTTTATCATTCACATCATGATTTTGACATCTATTTTGATATTTAAAAAGTCAAAGAAGTTGACTTAATACAAGCTATGGATAAGTCAAAAATTTGCTAATTATTGCATCCTTAGAAAGTTCTTTTTTGATGGAGATTTGGTTATCCATCTTATCACACTTCATCAAGTTTCTCTTCACCCACATATTGTATAAATATTTTATTTCTCCTTTCAAGTCACTTGCTAATCTATATTAGATTGAATTAGATTTTTTTGGACCCAAATCCAGAAAGATATTAATTACATTGAAGAATATTTTTTCCACTTTGATTACCATTGTATATTGCTTTCTTGGCCTATTTTACTTAGAAATGTCCTTTTTTTTTTCTTAGTGGGGAAATTTCTAGATAAGTTTAAGGATTAAGACAATCACATTCTTTCCACAACATAGGGGAGGAAACTACTTAAGAACAAAACAGTAATTTTTTCAAGCAATATGTTTTAAGTAGCCTGTTAAAAATATCAACAGTATTACAGATATTTTGAGGCAGGCAAAAACACTTTTGGCTAGGGGGAAAGCTACAAGCAACTGCATTTCAATTATTTATTCAATCAAATATTTACTTAGAATATACTATGTGCCAGGTGTGTTTCATGGGGAGTGAACAAAACAGATTTAAAGGAGAAAGAGACAATCTCTAGGCAGGATCAGAAAATTATTTCTGGTAAAACTCATCACAGGAATAAAAGACACAGGTGAAAAACCCCATTCTGTATTTTGGAAATGGAGATTGAAGTCATTGTCTAATGAAGCAACAAAGGTGCTTGTATCAAGGGCTCTCATGGAGTACATTTTTTAAGACCAAACACCAATTTTGGTGCAAGTTTGCTGTGATGACTTTCTATTCCTAAACTTTCATTCCTATTACCTAGTCACAAGCATGTACTTGCAAATACCTATGCTCATGCAGCCGGCCCTGACTTCTAGGAGCTGATTTTAAATGTATGTTGGGATTTCTCTCTCTCTTTCTATTTTTTCTTTCCCCTCACACCATCTTATATGTAGTTTTGTATAACAATGAGGGTCTCCTTCCATCTTCCATGCAATTCCCCTTCTCCCTCCCATTCCCTCCCACCTCTCGTTTCTGTTTAGTGGTAACCTTCTTCTCATGCTCTTCCTCCCTACTCTGTTTTGAGTCACCCCCCTTATATCATAAGATATTTGGCATTTGTTTTTTAGGGATTGGCTAACTTCACTTAGCATAATCTGCTCTAATGCCATCCATTTCCCTGCAAATGTCATGATTTTGTTATTTTTTAGTGCTGAGTAATATTCCATTGTGTATAAATGCCATGTGTGTGTTTTTTTTTTAATCCATTCATCTACTCTAGGGCATCTAGGTTGGTTCCACAGTCTAGCTATTGTGAATTGTGCTACTATGAACATTGATGTAGCGGTGTCCCTGTAGTATGCTCTTTTTAGGTCTTTTAGGTATAGTCTGAGAAGGGGAATAGCTGGGTCAAATGGTGGTTCCATTCCCAGATTTCCAAGAAATTTCCATACTGCTTTCCAAATTGGCTGCACCAATTTGCAGTCCCACCAGCAATGTACAAGTGTGAGGGGGGAGGTAGGGATAGGAAGGGCAGCAGAATACAACAGACACTAGTATGGCTGTATGTATAAACGTGGCTATATAACCAATGTGATCCTGCAATCTGTACATGTGGAAAAATAAGAATTCATACCCCATTTGAATCAAATATATGATATGTCAAGATCATTGTATTGTCTTGAGCAACTAATAAAAAAAAACTCAAAAAAGAAAAAACAAATGCCAAGTGTTATTATATTTTAATGTGAAACAATTGTGCTTGAAGGAAAGGAGGATGAGAGAGGAGAGAGAAACTTTGAGATTTTATATCATGTATAAATACTCTCAACAGCTTGGGAGTTAGATGCCTATTTTATCCAATTGCATTTCAAATTTAAAGATTTTGCTTTGATTTGATATAGTTGTATGGGTATAATGTTTTTGAACTTCGAGCGGTCCAAAATAACAAGAACTTTTAGTTACTCTTTAGTAATCCATTTCCTTCTGCCATTAACACAATCCAATATGGCGGATGGAAGGAAAAGTGTGCAACCAGTTAGAAGAAGCTGATATTTCCAAGAGACAGTTGTAATTTAGCAAGTATTTTGCCTTTCTCTGATATAAAGTATATTCTTTCAGTTTTGAAATGGGTTATCCAAGCTTTTGAGAAAATGACATTAAAATCCTTTCATAGAAAAAAATAATGTATGTTGGGAAACAGCATCCGTGCTGGCTACATCACCAAACATGGGAAAAAAGATGCCTTTGCTGTGGTTTGATATCCACGGTGTTCACATCAATGTCCCTGTTTCCTGAGTTAGGATTTAGACATGGTTTTGTAATTCTTAAAGCATGGGATCCTTTGGATACTTTTCTCACACTCCAGTTCAAGATGGAAATTTTTGGTACCTTACCAGTGGCAACACAGTAATATCAAGACAGGGTGTTTTTTATTCTCAGAATACCTGTCTGGGAGAAAGCAGATCAAGACTTTGGAGAATTTTTTTTTTTTTTTACTTCTTTGCTGACCAGCTTCATTTTCAAGTAATTTTCTAACTTAAGATTTTTTAATACTTAGAATTTAGGTTCTTTATTTCCATCTTTCAATTATATTTACATAATAATTTTAATGTAACTTGAAAATGTTACATGTGCTCAAGATACAAAAATTACAAAATGTGAAAAATGAATTTAAAAATTCACTTGCAAATATAACCACCAAAGATAGCTAATGTTATCATTTTGATATATTTAAAAATGGATTACAATGTAGCCATTTTTTCTATTCACTTAGCAGTTATTGTAAATATGTTCGCAAGGCGCTAAACATACTTCTTTCTTTTGAATTTAAAGATTGATTGAATTAATTTTATGTGCATTTTATTATTATTTTAACCAATCTCTGTCATAAAACTTTTCTTATTTCATTAGGGCAATTTCTAATATGTTAGAGTACATTTTCAGGCTTGATGAAACAAATTCTAAACAATCTATATAATGATAACTTTTCCTTATATTACACATATATACCTTATAATGTAAAGTTGCTGAAAGTTATAGTTATCATTAATTAGTGAATCATGTATGTATTATAGTAATAATTACCATACTATCAGTGCAGTAACTTCTGTAATAGTATTTATATTCATGCTGCGTATAGTAACTAAAATGTTTTATTGTTTATGCAACAGTAATTATTTTCATCATGCACAAATGACATAATAATTAATTAGGCAGTGATGTCATCTCATGGTTCATTTCTGCCACCTAAGTGCTTGGCCAAGTCTGGAGTGTGGTAGTTGCCTATTTTCGTTCAATGAGTGATTGGACATGAAATAATGAAATCTTAATTTGAAAAAATAACTCACACAGGGTTTCTACATATGTTTCTCTTTTTGCATTTAGTGTAAAATTAATAAGGGAGGAACATTTATAGAGATGGAAGTTTATTTGAGATAACTCTGTTTATCCCTAATTGAATGCAGAATGAAGAATATAATTAGTATTGAAATTATCTTCTGCTGTTTTCTCTAATGAGAAGAAAACAGAAATGGACACGACAGGAACCATCATCTGGATGCCAAATGCCGGCAAAGGCAGCCAACAGCTTTTTCTGAACAGTAGCAGCTCTTCATGGTTCTGAGGGGATGCAGAAGTCACTTCTTAAATTCTCTGCAATTAATGATCTTATAATGTCAAATCCATATTTAGAAGAGGATGCTATTTCTAATAAGTTTAATCTTGGTTTTGGGAAATCATTGGACAACAATTACAAATTGACATATGGTCTTTCTAAGAAATACAAGTTGGAGCTTTTTTGGCCTTTACAAAAGTAACATTGAAAAAATTATAAATAAAAAAAATTAAATTACATAATCATACCTAACATATTACTTCAAATCTCCAACTTCTTTCCTAATATGTTTATATGAAGAGGACAAACATGTCCTTTTATATTTCTAAATGAAATATTTAAAAAATTTTATTTTATTGTAGTAATAACCAATTATGATGACATTTAACATCTCAATAATATAGTATTGTTGGCCAAAGGTACAAGAAATAGCTGTTCAAAAAGATCACATTACATTTTTTTTTCTCCTAGATGAGAATGATGTTGGAAGCATAATACAAAATCAGTGTATTTGATTGGAAAATATGATAAAATAAATCCTTGTTAATAAACTTAATACTTCTATAATCAGAGGCAATTTGAGTGCAAACAGACACAGTTCGGCTAAGGACATTGTGTTTCTTTCCCTCCGCCTCTAGGGATGGTAGGGAAAGTGGACTGTGTCTGGCACTGAAGAGAGAGCCTTCTTGAATCATAGTGTGACACAGAAGTGATGCTATTCACCCCCCGCCCAAAGTAACAAGTTACATAAAGAAACCAGTGCCAGGTCTGGGTTCTCAAAATAAGGTTTTGCTCCCAAGAGTGAGCTGCAGCATTATCTGTAAAGATTCCTATTCCTACCTCTCTTTATTTTTCCTCTTTCTTACAGATATGCCAAGTTCTTATTTTCTTTGGTGCTTGCAAAGGATTAGTTAGCATAATGTGAGGTGTTGAGTAATAGCTCTAGTGCTTCTCTTTCTGTTTATTGAGGAACTTCTGTCACTTGTTTGATTAAGTATTGTACCTGTTGGTTTTTGAAGCACCTGAACAAAACCCCCAAATTTAAGATGATCCGTAGTGATAATTTTATATCCAGTGGGGAAAACCACATCAGCCAGAGGGACTATGGTGATGCTTCATACATAGTTCTCTACAACTCCTGAGAGTCTAGAAACGTCTGAAGGGTCAATCTCAACTGATACTTGAAATTTGGGCTTCAGTCCAAAAGGGATTGGTGCAAACCCTTGTGAAGTATAGTGCCCATTACTTTGTTGCATCTTCTTGGTTTTATACTGGATGTTTGGAATAAAGTGGGGGAGGGGGATAAAATGATAAAGGAAGGAAAGAAAGTTGGCAATTTGCACCATTGTTTTCTCTTAATAATTGCTCTTTCCGAAGAGTGCATTAGCAGAAAACATTTCTGATCTTTATTAACTTGGCAGGGTGTTAATCCTCAGGTCATAGGAATTTTTGTACAACCTAAACATTTTGCTAAAATGGAGCAGAGTTTAAAGGGAAGAAATCAATACTGTACAATACTGCATGTGTATGGATATTAAATGCAGTATGGTATCATCGAAAAATTCTGTTGCATTTGGAGATTTGGATGCTGATTTACATATGGACAAGGGATACTGGCGTAGCCAAGATGAGGAGGAATTCTAGATGCATCTGAAGAGTTCATTTATTGCTATGGAAACAGATAGATCCTAGCAACAGCAGCTTGGTACAGAGCTGACATGCAGCCCTTAAGCCTAAAACAAGAGGAAAATGAGCCGTGAAGAAATCTTATAGTATTTATATTTTTAAAAGTTTAAAGTGTACAGTAGAACATTCATACATAAATATGTCAAAAGAATAAGCCTATAGAAATTGAACCTTATTTTCTCACCATCATAGGACCCAACATATTACTCAGTATATTATAATAATGATTGTATTTTTTGTTTGCAAAATAAAATGCCACATATCAGATAGTCAATATTAGACTATATTTTTGCTGAATCCAGAGGTAGTTATTCAATGATGCTTTTAATATACAAGCTTTGTCCTTAGAAATTCTTAGAACCTTATCAGTATAAAATTCTCTAAATACTTCTCAGTAAATGAAAGAGAAATTCATATGACTTTAGGAGTTTAATCAAAGCTTAAAAAATTGTGGTTATATCTTTTTATTAATAGAAATAGAATAGTTTTCTTGTGCATTAAATTTTCTAGCTAAGTGCTTCAAATATTCTTCTTACATGTTAAAACATTTATTTATGCAAAATGAAAATGAAAACCAAATGTTTGTAGTATTTTCACAATATTTTATATGGTGTGCTTGTGTTTGTGTGTTTGTGTTTGTGTGTGTGTGTGTGTGTGTGTGTGTGTGTGTATCTGTCTTTCAATTTTAGCAAATAGTTACCAGGGAACAGGGAATATTTTTTTTTGTAACTTTCAATAATGACATAAAAGATAATGAAATTAACATTAATTAACGGCTGTTGAAAGCCACACTATCGTATTCATCGGACCACAGAAAGTTACATCTGGAGTAGATCAAATACTTGCTCTAATAAAAATTAACACCTTGACAGGGGGACGGTTTGAATTTTATTTTATTTTTTGAAGAAATATATTTGCTTCCTGCTTGGGCATGGAACTACACATTTATGATTTTTTTTTTTTTTAACAGTAGAATCTCGTCAAATGTAATTATAAAGCAAAAAAAAAAAAAAAAAACCCTCACTGGAATGAATCACTTGTTAACAGAGACTATCAAAAAGTGTAGGAGGAAGATACTCCAAACATGATGAACTGCAAGAAGAGAGAAGCTTTGAGAACTTTTCATTAAGCTAGGTTTGGAGTGATTTTTTTTTTTAACTTGGTGCTGGGGGATAGAGATCTCAGGGCCTCTTGCATGTTAAGCATTTGCTCTACCACTGAGTCACACACCCAGCCCTATGTTTATAAAACATTTTATTTTAAAGGCAAAAGTAAATATTTGGCAGTGCAAGCCATTTTAGGAGTCTGACCATTAGTCACGGATGTAAATGTCTCTGTTTGTGTTGTGCTGCTTAGTCAAACAATACTTTCTGCTCTTTGTACTGTCAATAACAGGGAACCAGAAAAGATACCAGTTGTTTTTCTCTGTACAGAAACTCCTTTCCATTTAATAGATTACCAATGGAAAGTGGAGCTTATTATGTCTATTCCACATAAGCTTCCAAATAAAAATTTGTCATAAATATGCCATTAAATTAATTTCAAAAATCTAGATCACTCATGAACTATGAATGATACTGATGCCCAACAAGCAGATACAGCTTGGTTTGTGGAGAGACAGGTTTCACATCTGTAGGTTTGTTAGCCTGTGTTGCGATTTTGGTGAGCCACAGCATGTCAGTTGGCACTACTGATGAAAGCCCCAGATCCTGTCTTCTCACAGTCAATGAATTGAAGCAAATAGGAGGCCTGATGGCCAATGGCAGGAATGAGTGTTGGCTTGGACTTTCGCGTCCCTCCATTTCTATTAGCTTATGAAATCATCAACATCTGTTTTGATATAAATGATATGCTTTCTATCTGAATGTAACGTTGATATACTTCCTGTGGACTTCCCTTTCTCTTTTCCTGGATCCTTCAAGATTTGGGATCCTATCTGTACTCTCAAGAATTTGGGAACTGTGGCTGAGAACATGTGAATGTCTGTTTACCATCACATAGAGAACTGTGTGTATGATTCAAAGAACCAAGCTCAGTGATGACTGATTTTCATATCACTTGGACAGTGGTTTCTAAACTTCCCCAGTCTTAATAGATTGTATTTGTTTTAGTTCTCACGAGGAGAGTCTCAGACCCAGAAAAATTATCCTGTTTTAATGTCGTTACATCTCTATCTATACTGGTTAAAAAAAAATTGAAAGTAGTCCTGGGATTTTATTTCCCAACTCTTATTTACAATCACTAAGTCCTATCTATCTATCTATCTATCTATCTATCTATCTATCTATCTATATCTATTTAAATTCCCCTATACTGCTACTATGCCAGGCTTCTAACTCCTATGTCTACTGCTGTCTGTTCTTACTTCAATCAATCTTTCCCACAGTTTCTTCCTGAACTTTCTCAACTCCATTTCAATGGTTTTGGTCTCCTACTCAAAACTTTTTAATGGCCCCCTAATCCCTTCACAATAAAGAAAACTTCTGTTGTAAGATACAGGATCCTTAAGACCTGACCTTTGCCCAACACTCCAGCCTTATGTTCCCTCTGCTCTTTAAAATTTCAAGCAACAGCCTGTTTTCTGAACTGTGCTTGCTTTACCCCTTTACTCCTCACTAAGAAACGTCCTTAATCTCTAAAACAGGTTCCATTTGTCCTTCAAGACCACCAAACATGTTACTCTAAGCTTTTTTAAAAAGGAGAATTGCAAACACATATAGACTTCAGGTATAATGAACCCCATGTAACCACTAACATATACAACTATTTACCTATGGCTAATATTTTCTAGTTTCTCCTGTGTTATTTTGTAGCAATCCTATTAATCATATTATTTCTTCTTAATATAACTCTTAAAGATAACCTTTTGAAAATAAAATTCAATAACATTGCCTAAAAATAATTAACAATAATTCCTTAATACCCCATCTATTTGACATGTGTTATCACTGCATATTTAATTTTCTGTTTTTTAAATGTTTTACCATTTGCTGCTGGAATCTGAATCAGAAAAGGGCCACAAATTGCAATTGGTTTATGCGTCTATTATCTGTAAATTTTCTTTCTAACACTTTCCCCCTGGCAACTTATTTATGGAAGAAATTAGATTATTTATACAGGGAAGATTCCAACTATCTAGATTTTGCTGATTGTTCTTTAATGATGTTCTTCTGTCTTCTCTTTTGTCTGTCTTGATAGTTGGATCTAGAAACTTAATTACACAAGGTTCATTTTTTTTTTTTTTTAAGTAAGACTACTTCACTGGGGGCTATGGTGTCCTTCCATCATGAATCAGGCACGGTGTGGCTACTACATCTGTTTTTATGGTGCAAGGAGTTGTTTACACTTTGAATTATCATTATGAGCTGGGAAATTGTGGTATCCCCTCCATCATTTAATAATTAGATTACTTCAAAAAGTAGAAAACTCCCTTCATTTTTTATTTTGGCTTTCAATGGTAGAACTTATTTGCCACTTTTTATTTATTTACCATCTTTCAAAAGAGTAGTTGGCCATCACTTATAAAAAAGTGTACTTGGAATCATGAAAATGACACACACTTTATGTTTCTGTCATTTTAATTATTTTTCTTATCAGCGTTCAAATTTTCTTAGTTTTGGTCAATAGGAATCTCTTAGGTTGTCTCCTGAGCTTTCTTTGTTGGGCTTTATGAGTCTTTTTCTTCTTAAATATCTGATATAACAAAATGTTTCAGGCTCAATTTGTTTATTTCCTACACATAACTGAATCATCCATTTCTCAAACTAGCTATTCTGTTTCTTTGAATAAAAGATAAGAAATATGATGTGTCATATTTATATTTTTAATTCAAATTCAGGACCATGGAGATTTTGATGAGTCTCTTCTACCTTACATCTGTCTTACTCCTGCACTGAGAATTCTGGTTCTCAAAGGTGTTGGTTGTGATAGAATACCACAGAGGTATCTATTTAATTTACCTCTTATCACACATAGAATGGTATCAGAATTACAACATAAACACTGCTACCAACTATATGATTTGCAAGATAATTCAATTTATTTCCCTACCCCTCCTTGTCCTTTTGTCCTGTTTATCTTGTTAGTCATGGTAAACCTTTAAAGCCTTGTAGTAGTTTCTCTCTGTGTGGACATATCATAATTAACATACCCTGTGGGGTTCATTTGTGTCAATTCCTTCAGGTTTATTAAGTGTGTTGGTTGTGGATTAGTGACCAGAGCACATGCTCAGCGTGAGCAAAGCCCTCTTGTGATCCCCAGAAACACACACACACACACACACACACACACACATACTTTCTTAAAATTAAAAATATACACAATTGATTTTTTGATTACATCAAATATTTTCATAATTTAAAAATCAAAATAAAGTATATTTGAAGGTGTCTTGTGTCCTCATTCCTAATACTTCCTTTATTTATGGATATCAATTTTTTAAATGTTATTTTTTGTTAATATGAAACATACACACAAAAAAAACCACATTAAATTACATTTTTAAAGAGATACAGTGCACCATACTATACATTCTTTTTGCCTTGCTTTTTTTTTTTTTTTAGTAAAAACTTACACTGAAATCCTACTAGGATATATACATATTCCTCATTCATTTTTTACTGCCTCATAGTAACACATTGTGGCTGTGTGATATAATTTAACTCCCTACTGATGTACATTTAAGTTGCTCTAACCCATAATTCCTGCAATGAAAAGCTTTACTTGTTTTTAATTGTCATGTCAGTATATCTGTGAGGTACATTTGTAAACCTGGGATCACTGGTCAAAAGATAAATGCTATGAAATTTTGCTGGACATTTCCAAATTTTCCATTGTAATTGCCCCATGCTACTTTCTCTGTAGAGATACATTAAAGTGCCTCTTTTTTCAGTTTCATTAATTGTTTTCTGATTTTGTGACAGGCTAATAAATGAAAAAGTCTTGGTGAAGTTTTGATTTCTCTTCTTGTGAACGAAGTTGAATACTTATTCACACGATTAAACCACTTGCATTTATTATTTCTACAAATTGATCTCTATAGGCCATTTTTATATAAGGCCATCAGATCTCTTCTATTTTACCAACATTAAATAATAGTAGGGTTACCAATCTGTTACTATTTTAAATAATCAATATTTAAGTCATCAACCTATTTCAAACTTATCTAAATTTCTTATTACCTTCCTTATAGTATTTTAGGCCGCTGGAGATTTTTTGTTTAAGCCTTATAGTTTTTCTGTACTACTTTGCTTTTTTCTTTTTGCCTCCAGAATTTGAATCCTAGGTGGCAAGGTATTTCCACTGAAGTTCATGGTACTTCAGCCAAGTTGTTCTAGCACTTGGATCAGTTGGGTGTGTGTTTCACTCTGATCCACTTGACACTTGCCTTGTTGAATCCTGTGAGTAACGGGTCCAGCTTCACTGCCTATCCAGGTAGCTCTCCAGCCATTCAAGGGCCGCTGATTAAAAGGAAAAACAGAAACAATGGCACAAATTTGAGAATGTCTTTCATCATACATGATTTGTATGTGCATTTCAGAGTATTTATCATTTTCTATGGTTTTGTTTAAGCCATGCACAAACCCCACAGTGTTTCCAGTACAGCAGCTTTATGGATCAGATTATCTTTATATTAACAGGGCTGTTCCCTCCTTTCTCCCCATCTTCAGAGTTCTCTTTGGTTTCACTGCTTACTGGTGGTGGACTGCAACCTGGGCATTCAGAGGATGCTTCACCTTCCATCCTGAGACTTCTTTCTTGATCTTTTTAACATGCTTATTAATAACATTTACTTTATTATTTAAATAACATTGAGCATATTTCTTTTCAAAGATAATAAGTCATAATAAAGTCTTAAAAATCCATCTAAAGTCTAACTCATGACATCCCAATATTAATATATAGTATTTTGGGTGCTAGCAAATCATTCTGTTTCCCCCTGTGGTAGCTGACTGGCAGACTCCAGTTCAACTTAGCAAGTTAAGAGTGGAATTATTCACCTGGAACTCTACATTTAAAAAAAAACATGTTCAAGGTGCTTCTCCAGGCATTCCTCTCCTAATACAGAGAAATTTATACTTAGAACATCATGCTGAAGATACTATCCCTTTTCTGGTCACAAAGAGATCATCCTTCACTCTACGTTGAACATTTTAGTTCTAATTCTTTTTTTTTTTTTTTTTTGGTACTGGTATTAAACACAGCAGTGCTCTACTACTGAGCTACATCCCCAGCCCTTTATTTTAAGACAGGTCTCACTAAGCTGCTGAAGCTGGCCTTCAACTTGCAATCCTCATGCCTCGACTCCTGAGTTGCTGGAATTGCAGGCATGAACGTTAGCTCTATTTCTACCATGGTCTTTTTTTAAAAATACAATTCCAAAGATAATTTATAAATCAAAACTTCTTAAAGTTTCTGATTTAATCCACCACCAAAAGTGTATGACACAAACTTGCAAATGTCTTATTTCCTAGAAACTGCATTTGGAATAGAGAACTATGTCTTTATCTCATTATGTTTAGAAAACACAGCAACTTCTTCCCATTCCTAACACAGCTTCATAATGATTTGGTATGTTGTTGACTTAGAATTTATGCTGTCATTTAATATAAAACTAAACTATTGCATTAGTCCTGTTATAACCGTGACCTTAGAGGTAAATCTACAGACCACATGGAAGTAACTGCCATGCTAACAAACACTGGCAGAACTCATTCTAGAGACATAAGCTGAACAATTGATCTTCCTCTTGACAAATAATACTTCTGGGAAATCAATGAAAATAAGGAAAGTATAAAAATTGTTTCAAATTAGAAACAATTTAGTTCTTTAAAAATGATTTTATTTTAGCCCTTCATTTTATATTAACATAGATCTGGCTTTGCTTTTTATAATTACAGAAAAATTAAACCCTAAAACTAAGACTGATTGGCTAACGTTTTAGCAGTTAACAATAATATAAAAAGATAAACTTCTTTATGATATAGGTTGAGGGATAACACAATACTGCTGGTACTGAAACATCTCCCTTTACTACCTTAAAAGAGAATCAAACTTTCTAGAATACACAGTTACATAAAGGATCCTGAATGATTTAATTAAAATGTATTTTAATGGCAAAATAGAAAGATTTATCAGATTAATTATTTTATCTTCTCTTGGAAATCAAACCAGTATTATATAAATTAGATAATATAAAAAAGGGCTACAACATGGTGTATTTTATTAACTCTTGACGTAAGTCCCGTAGTGCTTTCCAGACATGAGGCAAGATGAGGTGTTTAGAATCTTGGGAAACCAGATCCTTAAATGAAACAACAAAATGTCCATCAGCACTATATCAAGGTCGTGGAGTTAGTCTCTTTTGAACTCTGTGATGAAGAGATTGATATGATAGTTTTCTTATACTGTTTTATTATATAATAACATGTGTATATCTATCTATCTATATATGCATCACATGGATGTATGTATACATAGTCATTGGTGTTCCTGTCTGATCTTCTACATGAACCCCTTATTGCTGGTTCTATCTGTCAAGGACTTTTGTCTTTATGCAAATAAGAAAGTGTTCAGAAAGTTTGCAAATGAATACAGAATAAATTTGGCCTGCTGTTTTGTGCCTAATTTGTGCCCACACAGGGTAGCCTGTGTTTGGAGGTATACTACAAACATATCCTACCTTTCAGAGTTTAAGGAATTCCTGTATGACAGCATTTCTCTCCATAGAAGTAATTCAAAATGGAGAACAATATTATTGCTGTCTTGCCTTTTATATTCTTAAAATGGTAAATTGGCTTTTGCATGTCATGTTTTTCTATATAGGAAAAACAACTGTGGTTGGCCTTCAAAGTAGAAGCATAACATATTTTACCTCAATGAATTGAGAGTCCCTCAGTCAATCTGCTGAGGTCTTGATCAAGAGCAAATCTTGAATGACATGCCATTTATTCTACCCTGTACTGAACTAAGGGATGTGAAAAATATCTTTTTTTCTTCTTCTTCTTTTTTTTTTTTTCCTTGAGTGGCTTGGACCTAATTAGGGAGATGGATTAATCATAAAAGGAAAATAATGTTGAAACCACCCAAATTTTTAAATAAATATTTAATTTTCACATTTTTACTATGAGATATAAAATTGAAGAACAACATTTTTGTTCAACTACACAGCAAATGTCACTCAATCATTTAAAGTAGATAAAAATAGTTACATTTTTCAAATTCTCCCAGGCTATCTTGTATTCATTTTATTTAAACACACAGTGATTTTTTCAGGGTCAGGATTTGATTTGGGTTTGCATATTGCAGTAATTTCCTTTTTAAGCAAGAATATCAGAGATTAATATCTTACTTCTTTGTAGTAATTTTTATTCTCTTCTTCTATTAAGAAAACCATGGGAGAAAATAACTGTAACAAAAAGAACAAATAATGATATTATAGTCTATGAAAATGCCTTGGTTTAACAAAAATATTCTGATTAAATGGATAACATTTTATTAAAATATTAGATATTGTTTACAAACAATACAATTTGATTTATGCTTGATCTAAGTATAGTAAAATTAAATGTCTATCTTTTAGACTTTTAGACCTGGTTTATTCAAACAAGTTTTGGTCCAGGAAGGGAGAGGGAGGAAGATGCAAACATATAAAGAAAATATAGAGGAAAGCAGAACATGGCAGATGTCAGACAACATTAAAATGCAGGTGAGTCTGAAGCTCACAAAAAAATTAAGGAAAACCTTGAGGCAATCATTTAGCTAAGTACTTACTGAAGCACTGAAAAATGAGTATGCCTAAAACATTCCGATAACAGGATTTGTTTGGGGGGAAAAATGTTTCATGTCTGTAACTAGTATTGTGTATACAGCTAGCCTCCAGAATATTAGATGGCTGTAACTTTCCTATTTTGGAAGGTGGAGGGCAAGGTTAAAAAAAAAAAAAAAAAAAAAGATAAGAGCGGGCTACTCAAGATCAGCAAGTGTGCCAGCAAGTTCATCGCCAGATTTCTTCAGCATGTTCAGAGATGCAAAAAGCCCAGACCACCTTAGAGCCTCCAAAGGCTGGTGAACGACTCGGGAAATTTTCTGGTTTGCAGTTCCACCTGATGACCAGAGATGGCGCTAAGTGTACAGGGAACCTGGGGCTAACCTGAATCAGAAATTGGAAAGAAACAAGACTCAAGTCTGCGAGCACCGAATCCTCGATTAACCCCAGCAGCATCCCATTCAGGATAGGAAGGAAAGAAAAGCAGAAGAACAAATCAAAGAGACCTGCATTAGGTGAGCCACATTAGGAATAAAATTCCCACATCAGGAATGCGGACCAAAGCACTCCACCAGGACTGGGACAGCAGGAAAATAAATTTAACTTATTTTCCTAAGTTAAATCATCTTTTGAGGAAGCTTGTATTTGAGAGAACAACCACAGGAGTTTTCATGTTATAGTCTAAATGCATGTGATTATACTCTTTCTGGGTTTAACAAGGAGAAATCCAGAATGAATGTGGTGCAGTCAAAGTATACTACCTACAGAGTCTAACTTTAGGCATTTTAAATTTCCTTTAGGTAAGCAGTTGTTTTGTAAATAAGCATGACCATCTTAAGTGAGGAAGACAAACTGTTTCACTTGTAGCAGTGTGAAACGATTGTGTGTGTGTGTGTGTCCTTTTCACTTATGTTTGTAAAAACAACATGAAAGAGGAAATATTGCTTAAAGTTACTCCAATAAGCATGGAAATATTCTAAATATATTTTTTAAAAAGAATCTTTTGAAATAAATATTTTTCTAAAAAAATAAAATAAATGTATGGCAATTAATTCTTTTTTTTTTTTTGCTTTTGTGTTGCTTAAACCTCTGTTTAAAAAAAAAAACCCATAAAGACAAAAGTTTTAAAATCATACAAAAGGATTTAAAATGGTAAATAAGTATGTCCTTCTGTGCCTTGCTTGGATACCTCCCTCTGCCTTCTCTCTTTGCATTTATAACTAGGGCACACAGAATCTGGTTAAAGAGGTCCTAAGTATGCTATTCTTGCCGCTCAAACTGTGGTTTGTGAACAAGCAGCATCAGCATCACCTGGGAACTTGTCAGAAGTGCAGAATCTCAGGCCTTAACACAGATTTCAATGGGTCAGGATCTGTATTTTAATAAGATTCCCAAGTAACATGTGTGCATAGAATAGTTTGAAAAATTCTTCTTTAGGTTCCAAAGAGAGCCACTAATTGAGATCAAAATAGCAAGAGACTATATGAATGGTCTAACTATAATCGATGGCCCTATTCCTAGTCTATCTATAGAAAATTCCAAGAGTCAAAGTCAATCTTCATTAGAAATGTTGAAAAGAAGTGTTCACAGTGAGAAGTTTTCTTCTTCCCAAGGAGATGAGAGATGTTCCAAAGGAGTCAGAGATGGAGGTGGTTCCCAGAGAGCCCTTGCATCTAAATCCAAGGCTATGTGTCCATGGATTTGTAGGATCTGTGTGACCACATTGTTGTTTCCTTGAAGTGTACAGGAGCATGAGAGTTATTGGGAAGGGACTGTAGTACATCATGGAAGGAAGATGGAGTAAGTAGTCTCCCAAACCATCTCATTCTCTATGACCTTGAAAGGGGTACAGAAGATGTATGAATCTCCTGTGGGCCCATAAGATGAGGAAGTATAAGCCCAGCAAGGTCTTGTCTATCCCAGAACATTGTGGGCATGATCTACTGTCATGGCTGCTATGTCTTAATGGAGAAACAGTGGCAGAAGAGGCTAGGGTGAATACAGGGGAGCTCTGCACTAAGAAAAACACCCCACACGGTTACCTGGTAACCCCACCACATGGCTCTAATCAGCAGCAAGGAGAATGAGCAGAGTAGAGCATGACCAGGGTCTACTGCCCATCATCACTCTCAGAGTAGAAGAATAATGATGAACACAGAGCTCTACTTTTTAAATAAATCATCCTTTCCTGCTTACTGCCTGAGAAGCAAGATGAGGAAAATGCAGTTTCACTCCTCTCCACCTCTGCCGTATGCACATGTCTTGATGAGGGAAATTATAGTACTATGGCTTTAATTTAGCTTTATAACTTTACTAAAAGGGATATAATATTTAATTATTTTTCAGCAAAAAAAATGTGTAACCGACTCCATTCACATCTTCTTTGCAACCACACATCCTCCCAGGACAGTCCTCACCCAAAGGCTGACAAGAATTCAAGCATAAATACCTTTCCTTTCCTTTCTCTCTTCAGGGAAAGGTGAATCTGAGGCACAGTGCACACCATTTCCCAGAAATTTCCAGTGGAGAAACTGGAAATGATTTAAAAACAAATCTACGATGACAGAATCTGACCAACCGGTTGATTATTGCAGCACAATTGAGGACCAGGTAAAGGTCTAGACATCATAAGGGTGAATTCACATAATGGAAAAAGGGCCTTTTCTCTGATTTGCAAAATGAGATCAGTGCAAAATGTAAAATATTGTAGAGATGTCCATGATGATTATAGAATTGAGTTGTAAAATATAGTGCAATAGAAATGTGCATTCCAAGTACAAACAGTTTTTAGAATCCATTTAGAGAGTTTTGTGGAAATTGTTTTCCAGTTTATGTTTTCAGAGTTTTGTTTGTGTCCTCTTCCTTCCTGCAATTTGCTTTCTAAGACATGTCATTATATATATTTTTTCAAATTTGAAGTAATCGAGGAGATAAAGCAGGTAAAACTCGGTAAGCAGTAAGATTTGTTCTTTTTCAAACAAATTCATCTAAAAAGCAAAAGGAAAAGATTTTGAAACAACTATCTAAAATATTGCTTACTACCTATGGATCTCATATTTTTAAGGTAAATTCATTGTTTGATGGTGCAGTACAGATTGGCAGGAAGAGACTACCCACGCACATGCAAGGGTTCATATTTTCTATTCTTTCTGGGTACAGAGCTCAGAATAGTGCAAAATGGGCTATTGGAGTAACCCCCATTACTGCAGTTCTTAAAGACAAATAACAGGAAGCTTCCTAACATGGGTTTAGACTGAATTCATGGATGTTGTTCATGATTAGCAAACCAAAGCTAAAAGTGTTACTGAAAGGAACGTAACTATACAGAAAAATATAGGCAGCGTATCATACTATACCTTTCCTTGGCCTGGGGATCCAAGGACTACACAGTTGTGGGCAAAACTGCCAGTAGTTTGAGTAAAAGGTCAAGTTGTACACCGAGCAGTCTTTTAATTATAAGCAACTTGTTAGTACTTGGGTAGACTTTCTATGCATAACCAGCTTGCTTTTACTTAAGGCAGTGTTCTTCAACCTCAGAACTTCTGACTTTGGACCAGAAGGCTTTGTGTTGTGGGAGCCTAGTCTGTGCACTGGTGGATGCAGAGCTTCACTCACTAGGTATGGTGACAACCCTACATACCTCCACATATTGCCAGGTAAACTGGTGGACAAGCAGCACACAGTGGGAAAGCCCTGAATGGAGGTAATATTTACAAGTAGTCAACTCTCCTGTTTTTTGTACACTCAGTATTATCAAAGCAGTGTCATGGTGCCCAGAAAAGGAAACTGAGTCAGTGGTCCACAGATGCTGACAGCTCCCTATATCTCTTAAATGCCATTTATGCAAAACCCTACCCTCTGCTCTCAAAACTCATCAGGTTGGAAGTGCTTTACATTACAAAATTGCATGAGATTAAATATTTAAGTGCCTGTTGATGCCATTTATAAATCATACATTGCAATCTTCTTTCTTTTTTGCCTTCCCTTTGTATTTTTTTTTCCTTCCCACTTTTTTTCTCACTTCCCACATTTTCATCTGTTGCACATGGTTGTTTCTGCAAGTGGAGAATGAGGCAGTCATGTCTGGACTATTTATGTTGTAAATTTAAGTTTAATCATCAGGTCAACCAATCAATCACATTGTTAAGTGTGGCAATGTCCTTCCTTATTACACTGTGGAGTCTTTACAACATATGTTCAAATTCATGTCCATCCTGCCATAATTTCTGTTTATATCTTACCCATTCCACTTTTTCTACAGTTTGTTTTAGTAAATATGGGCAATTTTACAAAGAAAGAACATTGTGCTTGTCAGCAGAAATATAAAAAGATGTGACAGTTGTGAAGAGCAATAATAATGCAATTGGTATTTTCCAGCAATAACTACAAGTAACAGGTTTAAGCTATGAAAGTTTCAAACAAGAATAAGTGCAGCCAGATCTCTCCTGCAGGGTAAAGGCAGAGATGGAGCATCTGTTACTGAATTTGACATTTCCTTTGATGCACTACTCAATAACCACAGTACTTTACCAGTATAGTTATAAACTGGTTTAAAAAAAGTGTGAAATCACTTCTTACCCACTTCTTTCAGTCCATTTTCTGTTGCTATAAGTGTATACCACAGACTGGATGACTCAGAAAGAATGGAGGTTTATTAAGCCTACAGTTCTGGTGCATGGGGAGCCCTGTATCAAGGTGCCAGCCTCTGGTGAGGGGCAGTCTTGCTTTCATGATATGATAGAGAGTTTCACATGATAAGACAGAGAAAGCCCACAAGCTTGGGTCTCTCTTTCTCTCTTATAAAACCATTAATGTCATTATGTAGCTCCACCCTCATGACCTCATCTAATCCTAGTTACCTTCTAAGGTCCCACTCCAGATACCACCAGCATGTGACCTCAGGGATTCTGTTTCCAACACGTGGTTTCAAGGAGACACACTCAAATCATAGCACCACCAAGATGGCTCTCATAAGAAAGGCAGGAGGCAAGGAGGGTGGGCAAGGACCTGAGGGACCGGGAGCACTCACCTCCGCTGGTGGGGATTTAAAATATAACAACTACTTTGGAAAACAGCTAGATAATTTCTTAAAAAGTTAACAGTTTACAAAAACATTCCTACACATCTAGCTAAGACAAATTAGAAAAAAAAAAAAAAAAAAAAAAACATGTGCCCTAAAGATTTGTTCAGAACAGCACCATTATACATAATTGGAAGAAGTGACAAAAATCCAAAAGTCCATCAGCTCCTGAATGAATAACAAAATATGATGTATCCACACAATGGAATACAACTCAGCAATAAAAAAAGATTAAGCCACTAATTTGTGCTACATGAATGAATGTCAAAAACTATGCCAACAAGCCCATTAAAATGTCTTCATATTATAGGATGACATTTATATGCAGTGTTCAGAAAAGTTAAAATTAACAGAGTTAAGAAGCAGATTAGGGATTTCCTAGGGTTGAATGTAAGAACAGGGATTGATTAAAAATGGGCACAGAGGATCTTTCTAGGACAACAAAAATAATTCAAAAATGGATACAGTAATGAATTCATGGCTCTGTGAAATATTTTTGTAAAATATTTACAAAACTGAATTAAATGTAAAATTTTGTAAAAGATCCAATCTGTAAAATGTTCATATTTACTGGTAAAGTTATAATTGCTCATATTTACCCAATAAAAATATTGAGTTATACAATTTAAATGCCTGAATTTTATGGTATATAGGTTATCTCTCAACAAACTAACAATAAATGGGAAGGCAGGTGGTAGAAAGACCTGGTTTGTAGCCTTTCTTGGGATACTTTGGTCCATACATTTCCTTGTGTGTACATCCTATCAATTTTATGTGGTTCTGCTCTAGCCTCACCAATGGTTTCTACTTTCCCTGGGGGTCTTACCAAAATCCGGAATGAAGTAAATCTGTTTTTATTATACTTAGTCATTGTGAAGTAGTGAGGGATTAACCTTAACCAAAGAGAGGTCCAGCATTTGCCCTAGACGACCAGAACTGATCTCTAAATCTTGATTTCATGCCTGAGGGGGTCATCCTCTGTCTGGAAGCCTGGCCTCTGAGGGTATGACAGTGTGATTTGGGCTGGGGGCTTTCTGTGGAAGGAACTGGAGACAAACTTTGTGAGCCTGACTCTGGGAGAGCCTGTGGACTGAAGGGTAAGCACATGGACCTCCTGTAGTTGAGCCCCAGTCGACCTAGCTAGCCCAGGCTCAGGACAGCTTCCTGATTAGCACGACTTCAGGTTACTATCCCACACTGACGCTGGAAGAGTAACGTGTCCATGACTCCATGCAAGAGGACAGCGGAAGCTCTGCGTTTCCCTTCCTGGACTCTGCCTTCTGCACCTCATCCCTTAGATGACCTTACTTCATATCCTTTCCCTGTAATAAACCCTTTCTGTGAGTGTAACAACTTTTAGTGAGTTCTGTGAGTCATTCCAGAGAATTGTGGAAACAGAAGGTGGTTTCGGCTAAACTTACAACTGGTTGAGATATGAGGGTGACTTTGTGGGGAGACTATGCCCTCCAAAGGCCCAGTTGGGTAAACTATCCCCCAAACAACCATTTCTCATGCATGTTGTCAAGCATTCTGGATTCCATTTTTCAATTGTTCAGGATAGTAACACCTTCAGGATAGAATCTTATTTGGTGTCTTTCTGGCAGCTGATAACTGATACATGTTGATTAGAGTCATGACAAATATTTTTAGGATAAGATTTTAATTCTTTTGTGGAAATACCAAGGCAGGGTTTGGCGCCAGACCAGACCCCTCAGTGTAGTTTTATATGGACAGAAGATATCCATGGCAATATTCATCTGAACTGAATTAAATGAAGAAGCTTTAACTCAGATGACAGGCTCATGTGAGGGAATACTTAACAAGCACTTGTTCTATTTTTCTTTTTGTTGGTGGTGGTGCTGGGGATTGAATCCAGAGCCTTGTGCATATGACGTAAGCACTCTACCAGCCCAACAAGCACTTATTCTTGATGAATGGCCCTCCAGTATTCAGTCGATCATTATATAGACAGAACTGAGTGATTTACATTTATGCACATTTATATCACATATACTTCACCTTAGATGTTACAAAGGGCTTGCATGAAAGTTATCTCATAGGATGATCGAAAAATCTCACGAGGAGGGCATAGAATGTTTAAGATATTTATTATCTTTCTTATATTTTCATAGTCACGGAGGGATCTCATTATATAATAAGTGAAGGTCCCTCATCTAAATTCCCTATTGTGAAAACCTGTGACTTTCCCATTGTCAGACGTTTAGACCAAAAGTGGCATCCGACACAAAGCTGAGCCAGAAATCTGTGTGATAAATCGACATGAGATGAGAAGAAGCCAAATCATCTGTCCTGGGAATATGAGTTGTCAATCACAGTCTCTGACCTGGAAGCTGAAGTTGAAGGTTGAAAGGCTACAGGAGGTGAGGCAGGGTCTTGTTGGTTCCTGTGAAGTCAAAATCCTAGGAAAGATGGAGTTATGAGTAGAAAGCAGGAGAAAAAAAGACAGAATGCCCCAGAAGACTTTTGATAGAGGGGTAGAAGTAATCAGAAACACACAGGTAGTGGATCCAGTTCAATGGTGGGCAGGAAAGTGTGTATCTCTGTGTCTGAGGGATCTCAAGACTGCCCTGACTCTCCACCAAATCCCTCTGGTCGTTCTGATGTGTGGATGTTAGGCTAAACTTAACTGTCTCTCATAGGTAGCCTTTATGTCACTGTCACTACCATTAATAGCAAGACTAGATTTATTTTTTGAATTATAGATCTTTCATATTTAAACATAAACAGATGAATTATTAATAACTTTCCTCAGATATAGCTTACTGATTCACTTCTCAGAAAAACATAATAAGCAAAAATGAAATATTTTCCACAAATATGCACCTAATATATTACTCTGCCTTGTTTTGAAATTCCTGCCACATAAATATTTTAACATAGCTATCAGATGGAGTACCTGTTATCTGGATGCATGTTACTTTGATTTTGAAAGTTTGCTTTACCTATGCTATCCCTGAACACAACAGAATTGAAATCTTAAAAACTGATAAATGCAGACTCCCTGAGTCTTCAAATTAGGCTGCTGGGAACCTACTGTGGAAAGCAGATGCAACACCATGAGTGTGCAGTATTGATGTATTCACAAACCTGGCGTCCTGGTTGGCTGGGTGGACGCTCGTCCTAACCTCACACTTTGGAGGATGTCTTAGTGAGATATGCTGAACATTTGGATGCCTTGCAAAATGTGGCCAATTTTCATTTCTGAAGTGGTTTTTGTAAAGTTTCTAGCTGTGCATCTTTTTTTCCTTAATGCTAAGCAATATCATCATGTTCTTTTTTTTTTTTCATTTAAATTTGAAGCTGCCTTAGCTATTTTCTTTTGATTTTTCTCTTTTTTTTGGGGGGGTAGGGGGCAGGTAGGGGGCATATTGGCAATTTAACTTTGTCTTGGAACATTGTTCTCATTATTAAATAGAGTCTGTACTTGTCTGACTACAAAGGTGGGCTAATGATTTATTATTATTATTATTATTATTATTATTATTATTATTTATTGCTAGTTCTTGTTCTTATACCTGGCTATTAGGAATCTAAATTGGATAAGATTTCCTAACTGCAGTGTCTGTGTTATTTGTTTGACATCAGACTGCTTCCCGGAAATAATTCCATTCCACTTTGCTTCAGGTCTACTCAGTGTTTACACATCCATTATTTCAAAAATGCCCTCTTAGGTCGTGGGGCAGATACAATTTTACAGATAAATAAACCTAGACTGAGAGGAGTTAAATGGCATATGTAAGGTCGCAGAGCTAGTCACAGCTTGCTCTTAAAAAGACTAAGAATTTTCAAAATGTTTTGTTCACATATTGTCATATATTTAAAAAATCAGACCAGATTTAAACTCCAGATGGTATCTTTGTTCATGCTAATATATAAAACAACTACATTTCACATGTTTTGCTTAAGTCACATATTTTCTCCAATTCCCCTTTGCTTGTCTCCTTTGTACATAATGTCACAGACTGGGGGCAAAATTGAGAAGAGTCTTTTGTGGGTGTGGGTGTGGGTGTTGATGCATTTCCATAGTAGTACACTGACTCTTTGGTAGTGGTCATCAGCAAAAGTCTGGTCTGGGATGTCCTTCTTCTTATTTCTCTAGTGTCAGTGAAAATGACATTTTTTTTTTTTTTCACAGAAAACTAGACAGACTACATAGACAGGTGGGCATTGGATTTGGTTGCAACCCAGTGGAGTCGGTTATTTAGTTTCCTGGTGGATGATACCATGGGACCTCTGCGGAAACATTCTGCATCCTGGTACCACATTTTGGTCCCATCATTTAAAAAGCAATCAAAACTAAATAGGAATGAAATACCCAAGAAACTCTAGGAATAGAACAAACTGGGTTCACATGATTCAGTCATTTTTTAAAATCAAATCCAGGCTGCTGAAGCAAATAAAGGTCATTATTTAAGTGTAGACACATTTGAGCAGTTTGCACAATTGTTTTCTGCAACCTCCAGCCCTTGTGTCATGGATAGCAGAAGAGCTCTGCCTCCTCCCAAGCCCACTTCTTGCCAGTAAGACAGATCCTCAATTATGGAACAAGATTTGGTCACAATGCTGCAGAACTTGTACTATGAGGGTATTTTTTAATTCAATAAGACTGTAATATCTTTCTTTCCTTACTTTTAAACAAACCTCCATCTCATTCTGTTCTGCATATCCTAAGTGACATATCTGAATGCATGGATAATAAATTGCCAAGACTGATTTTTCTTGGGGAAAATACAGACAGTTTTAACATATTATGTGTGTGTATATATACACATATACATTTATATGTATACATATCTTTTCTCACCACATCCATATATGTATGGGTATACACACATTTTAACATCATATATGTATGTATACTCACACACCTATATTTCTAAATTCATTGTTTATTTGAAAAGAGACAAAGAAAGGTGGGGCATGGGTAAAAAAGAGCAGAGGGTCTTTAACAAGTCCAAACAAGCTACCATTTCAGATGAAAATGAGCTTCTGGGTTTCCATATTTCCCACTGTTTGGTTAGGTCTTACAGTAGATAGCTGCTTCCTGTGTGAGCAAAGGCTCACAGGGTGAGTCCCCATTTCTGGATGTTTCTGTGAATAACTGTTGATAGAGCTCTCGTTTTCACTTACCCAGGATTAAATTCCCTTTTGTTTGGTGGCTCTGTCCTGATTCTTTTCAGTGAAAGAACATCCTTCTTTTTTCCAATTTTAAATATTTTAAAATAATGTTTTATTAGTGCATTCCAGTGCACATACCATCAGGGTTCGTTTTGACATAATTGCACATGCATGGAATATAGCTTGTTCCATTTCTGTCTCCCGTCCTTCCTCTTTCCCACCCTTTCTTTCTCCCCCTGTTTCTCTTCCTGTACTCTACCAGTCTGCCTTTTATTCATTTATTTTTAACATGGGTCCTTTATAGATCTATGTAAACGTGGAATTCACTGTGGTATACTCACATTTCTACGTAGTGTAACTTGTCCAAATTCCATTTTGCATTTCCTCTCTTTTCCCACCCTGCTTCCCTCCTGCTTAACCCCTTTCTTCTCCTCCACTGATTTTCCTTTTATTTCCTTGGGAATACACCCCACTTCCCCCTAATTTGCTCTACTTTCTATGTAGGAGAGAAAACACTCAGCTATTCACTTTCTGAGTCTGGCTTATTTTGCCTAGCAGGATGTTCTGCAGTTTCATCCATATACCAGCAAATGCCATGATTTTATTCTTTATGAGTAAAGCTCCCTTGTGTATATAAACCACATTTTTTTTTTTATCCATTCATTTGTTGACAGGTACCTGGGCTGGTTCCAATACTTGGCCATTGCAAATTGTGTTGCTATAAACATTAATATCCCCGAATCACTTATTTAAGCTATTTTGGATAAATACCAAGGAGTAGGATAGTAGGGTTTTGTGGAGATCCCATTCCTTTTGAGGAGTCTCCATAGTGTTTTCCATAGTGGTTGTACTAATTTGCAGTTTCACTAATAATGTACAAGAGTACCTTTTTCCCCATATCCTCACCAGCATTTATTATTATTTGTACTCTTGATGATTGTTGTTCTAACTGGAGTGAGATGAAATCTCAAGGCACTTTTCATTCATATTTTACTGACAACTAGGGATGTTGAACATTTTTCATGATTTGTTGGTCATTTGCATTTCTTTCTTTGAGATGTGTCTGTTTAGGTTTTTTTTTTCCCCAGTTATTGACTTGGCTCTTTTATTATTACTATTTTTAGTGTCAAGTTTTTTGAGTTCTTTATACATTCTGAATGTTAATTTCCTGTCAGAGCAGTAGCTGGTAAAGATTTTCTCCCATTCTCTTTAGGAAAAGACTGACCTTTAAAAAAACGGCACTGGGAAAACTGTAATAAAACTAGATCTTAGTCTTTCACTCACACAAAGTCAACTTAAAGTGGATGGAAGGCCTAGAAATTAGACAATAATCTTCGCAGTAGTTAGAAGAAAACATATACTCAACACTTCAACATGTTGCTACAGGTACCTGCTTCCTTAAAAAAAAAAAAATCCCTAAAATTCTAGAAATAACACCAAGACTCAATAAGTGGGTAGCATCAAACTAAGAACACTCTTCTTTTAGAAGGAACATCATTTTCTATAATTTCAGTCAAGCTGTCTTGACTGCCCATGACTAAAGGACACGAAGCTTGTAACCCATCTTGTGTGATCTAAGTTACTCTTGCAGGTGGGAAGAAACTAGGAAAGGAAGTAGCTGGGGCGGAATTACCTGCCTGGTGATTGGTGATCTTAGGCCATTTCCTCGTTCTCTCTGTTCTCATAATTCCAAGAGATAAAGCAATTTGTGCACATATAAGTCAGGGACTCCTCAGAAACAGAATCAATACACAGGGATCCTTTTTAACCTCTCCATGTCTTGTGTAAACACACACACATACACATATACACAAACCGACCTGCTATCAGGAACTGAATTATGGAGGCTGAGAAGGCCAAAGATTTGTACTGAACATACTGTGGATCCAGAAGAGCTACTAGAGAAGCAAGTTCCAGCTTGAGTCCAAAAGCAAGAGATTTATGGTTAGGCAGAGAAAGCAAATTCTCCTTCTCTCTATTTGTTTTGCTGTTATGAAATTGTATAGCCTGTCCACCTCCTCATTTCTGGAGGCTGAAAACTTCAAGATTGAAGCATCAGCAGGTCCAGCTTCTGGTGAGTGCTGGTTTCTCTGCTTCTAAGACAACACCTCATTGCCGCCTCCTCTGAATGCACGCTTCGGGTGGGACGACTTTGGGGCCCCACATGGAGGAAGTGGATGAATAGCAAGAAGGGGCAGGGGCGAGTTCCCTCCAGTGCACTCAGGGGGTCCCTAGTGCCATGGATGAGGGATGCGCCCACAGGACTTAATCACCTCCTGAAGGCCTCCCTTCAGTATCTTCAGCTGTGGTCACCAGGCTGTCCGTCCAGATTTTCAGAATTTACTTATCCTTCATCCACTGAAACTTTACATCCATTCACTAACTTCATCTCTCCATTTCCCCCTCACCAAACCCTTGCTAACAGCCATTCTACTCTCTACTTCTACAAACAAATTGGACTATTTCTGATTCAACAAAATAAGTGAGATAATGTGATGCTTATCTTCCTTTTCTTGTTTATTTCACTGAGCATAACGCCTTCCAGATTCATCCATGTTGTAACAAATGTTAACAAATTTCCTTCATTTTAAGGCTAAATAATATCTGAGACATACTGATATTACCTGAAGATTAATCCAGCATTCTTTCACTTATAACTAGGTATCAGTTTCTGCTCTTTAACCAGATAGGCATCTTTATTTCTATCTGGAGAGGCTGTTCTAAGATATATTTAAAAATACTTAATAACTTGTTACTTCATTTAAAACTTTCATCAACTCAATTCACTACTGTCTCAGACCTAATAAGATACACTATCTTTTTTCCATAATTCTCATTCTTAAGGGAATTCAAAAACATATGGACAATATACTTTCTTTACACTTTTATATCTTATCATCAACTCAGTGTTCATGGAATAATTTTATGGAATTTCAATGAATCAAGATTAGTAGCCAATGCATGCTTAGGAAAAAAAAGCTAATTTAAGGCAGTTTATAATATGCAAAAATTAAAATTAAATGGATAAAGACAGATGGAGGTCCCCCAAATACTCTGTTGAGAGGACTTGAGAGATCACACTTACCTCAAATGATTGACCCTGTTCAACTTGCTGTATTCTATGGTTTACATTCCAGCAGCTGTAGTTTTCACTAGAGTGAAATATTTAACCCACAGATGGCCACCAGAGTCATCTTGTCCTAACTCCCTTTATGTCTTAAAAATCTCTGTTATTCTCCATACAAAAAAAGACTGCTTTACATATATTCTTTTGTACCAGACAGCTTACCACCCTGCCTGCGTCAACCTCAATTCTTGTCAAACAGTTGGTATCATCCTCTCCTTCCCAATTGGTGATTGTTTGTTTGTTTGTTTTTTCCTTTAAAACCTATTTGAAATCTGTAAAACCCTAGAGCCCATTTCAGCTTGCCTGAAATGTATGTCTCCCAATTTGCAACTCTGCTCAACCCAAATAAATCTTGTTTCTTAATCAATTTGCACACACATTGATTAAGGGTGAACAGTAAGAAATGCTTTTATACAGGAGTTGAAAGAAGGGGGGAAAAAAGACTATGGGAATCTAAAGAAGAGAGAGAATCCTTCTGTCTCTTCAGTGGGGGTGAGATCTCAGATGCTGTCCATGTGCTCTGTGTCTTTAAACGACCTCGCGGGCAGGTAAGATGTCTGAGACAAAGACAAGGGCTTAGAGTGACAGGCAGACTGGAGAAGGGTCAGAAGAGCAGGTGTGGTTACGGCCAGCGACTCTGTGAGTTACCTGTAGAGGGGCCGATCATAGACAGTCAGAAGGGCCGATTCTTCTTAGAAAAATTCTAGAAAGCTTGCTAGAGATTTCTTTGGTCAAGTTTTTTCTTTTCTTTTTAAATGGACATAGATACACTATGTCCATTTCAGTGGTTGGTATATGACCACCGTGTTTAAACCTATTATCTTTGGGCAAGTCCTTCTCTGTCTCCCCATGTAATTCTTGATAAATGACCCGGCTCAATATCCCAAACCAACTTTCAATAAGAACTCCTGGCATAAAAATAAAATGCAAATAAACGAAAATAAAATATAAAGATTAATTTTTACTTACAGGCATTGTCACCAATAATAACTGGTTATTTGTGTCTCTGTCCCTTTACCATTCCTCAACAAAGTCGAATTATCCTGCAGTGTTTGGAGAGTGGCTTAATGTCTGAAACCCCCTAAGTGTTCTCTGCTGTTCTCGAGACCCTGTACTCGTCCTGCAAACCTGATTTCTCACTCCACTCCAGGGGAGGAAGCCTTTATGCAAGCTGGTGCTTTTAGAGAATCTGAAGTACTAATTTTCACAAACAAATATTTTCTGAAGATAGAAAAGAGGATTTCAGTTTTAAACACAATAAATAGATCAAAGAAAAATCAGGAGTGAAGGCAAGTCCTCCAAGTTTGGGCAAGGATAAAAAAAATAAAAAGGACCCAAAAACAATTTAACAGGAAACTAGCACTTTGCAAAAAACAAAACAAAAAATTTGAACTGAACACGTAACTCTGGTCCCATCCACTTGACATCTCTTGCGCTTAGGAGTTCAAGGCCAACCTAAGCCGCATAACAAGACCCTGACTCAAAAAGAAATTAGTTGAGGACGATGTTTGTTACTTGATAACACAGGTGTAAGTATAAAAACTGGACTTTTATAATATCTACTGATTCATTAATTTACTGTAGTTACTGTCCAATAGATGAACTTGGTTTGACCAGTTAGTCATATAAATATATCCAGATAAAATTAGGAGATAATAAAATAGTAATACTTTCTTACCAATGTAGCAATTATGTTTAAAATGAAACTTTTCCATCTTAACGTAAGTCTGTAGCTAAAGGCCAATGAGACTTAGAATCCCTTCATATATTTAGCACATAAAAGTGGACGTGTCATCACTTGAATAGTGTGTATCCTCTTAAGTCAGTTGAATCTGCTGTCATGTCTCAGCATGAAAAATCATGAGGGCGTTTTGGTGTTGGTTTCTATGGAAACTGTCCTTTGAATCCTGACGGATTGCACAAGAATCATTTCCTGCCACACAGGTGTAATGTTTGAAGAAAGAAAGGTGGTGGAGCAGAAGGAGAATATTGAACAACTATAAGAGATACATCCTCGATACTAGTTATTTGAAGAACCAATAGATAAAAGAGTTGCTGGGAGGGTTCAAGTCAATTTCTAGTTTTAGTCAATAGATGGTCACTGAGCACCTGCTAGATGCCCTGCATTGTGCCAGTGGCTGCAGCAATGAGCAAAAAGGACAAAATTTAACAAAAAACTGTTGACACAATTTCGGTGCCAAAATTTAGTCTTTTTTCAATGTTTGAGTTTTAGTTACCTAAACATCTAATGCACTTTGTTATTTTCTGATCTGTTATTTTCATGGATTATATTAACAAAAGCATTCTTAATATCATTTGTTGAAAAGTATGTGCCCTTTTCTTGAAGAAACATGTTTTAAAAAGTCATTAATCTTGACTTAAACAACCGGAGAACACGGACTTTGCTTCTGGTTTCATTCCTTGTTCTTTTTTGTGGGTTTTGAGACAACAATTTTAAGACAAAAACAAAATCTTTGGGACATTTTCAACAGCAGCATTCACAGTGTGACATGTTGAATAGTGCTTTTGCTAAGGGGTGACAGTTTGGAAAATGATATTTTTGTGGTTCACTTAACCTAATTACTAATCAGCTTAAACATCTGAATATACACAAGACAAAGACCAATGTGCTAGTCAGTTTTCCATAGCTGTGAAAAAAAAATACCTGGAAAAACAACTTAAAGGAGAAAAGATTTATTTGGCTCATGGTTTCAGAGGTTTTAGTCCCTATTAACTTGGCCCCATTTCTGAGGGCATGTGGTGATGCAGAATATCACCACTAGAAAGGTGCGGTGGAATGAATCTGCTCACCTCATGGTGGCCAGGAAGGAGGGGAGGGGGCAGAGGAAGTGGCCAGGGATAAGCTCCTCCCTTCCAAGGCACACCACAGTGACCTGCTCTCTTCAGTTAGGCCCACAACTACAGTAGGCTACCTCTTAATAGACCGTTTGGTTATGAACTTATCAATGGATTAATCCACTTATGAGGTCAGAATCCTGATGATTTAATCACCACCCCAACGTCCCACTTGGAACATTGGTGCACAAGGGACCAAGACTTCAACACATGAGCTTTAGGAGAACATTCTGGTTCCAAACAATAACAATCAAAATCAACATAGGAACATACTGAGTAGCATAAAAAAATGACAGAAACTGCTATACACTCACTTGTATAGATCCTATAAAGTATGTATTTATCATAAATTTAATTCAAATACTCTTATATTTTAAGCAGTAATGACTTGTCCTCATGGTAATTTTTTATGTTTTTAGTGGTAGTTTTCAATTGAGTTAAAATATACATACATCTTTAGTGGATTCTTACACTGTTTTTTTTTTTTTTTTTTTTCCCGGTACCAGGGATTGAACCTAGGGGTCTTAACCACTGAGCCACATTCTTATCCCTTTTTTATATTTTATGTTGAAACAGGGTCTCACTGAGTTGCTTGGGTCTTCCCTAAGTTAACTTGAACTTGGTAATCCTCCTGCCTCATTCTCCAGAGCCTCTGGGATTACAGGTGTATACCACTAGCCTGGAAAATTCTTATACATTCTTTAGATCTCAGCTCAACTGTCATTTTATTGAAGAAGTATTTTATACCTCAGTGACTAAGCTAAACATTCTTTTATCCGTGTAGCATAGTTATTGTTTGTAGTAATTTTACATTTACTTGTAAGTTTTGTGGGTTTTTTTCTGCACCATTTGAATGAATCACCAGCTAGTTAGCTGACAGAATTAATCTCTTTCCTTTTCTAATCCTTACCTATTAAAGTGGAAAGTTGCATGTTTATTCTGCCTCACTTCTAGGTTCTACAGTAAATTGTAAAACATTATTCATGATCTTTAAAAGATTGAGGCAATGTCAGCAAAAGTCTTATGTCCATGTCAGAAAGAAGTCTTAGCTAAAAGACAGAAACTTTTGAAATGATGTTTTTTAGTATATCACTTTCCCTAGTAGTTCATGAACTTTCTGAGTATGAGGGATAAGTTAAGTTTCATTTTCTCAACTGCTGTGTTTCCAGAACTCTGCTTATTCTTTGCTCTGAGTAGGTTACATCAGTTGGATCGTTTCACTGCAGCCATAGAAAAATCAATAATTCAAACACTTGGAATGTGTTAGGTCATGTAATTGTGCATATCTGCATATAGGACAAACATCAGTCTCAGTTTGAAGAAATCTAATTCTATTTCTCTGAAATCCTGATTAGCTTTCCTCGTGTTCACAAAGTGTCTGTAAGGATCCCACACTTTTCATCTAAATACCATGTGATTCCGGGAGAATATGAAAATTTTGACTAAACGTTCCAAGTTCTACTGTAATGGGAAAAAATGAAGCCAGTCAATCAGTCAGTAAGGAAGGAAGGAAGGAAGGAAGAAAAAATGAAGGAAGGGTGGGCGGGAGGACAAGCAGTCAGTGTGCCTACCCCTTCTCAATGCTGTGGTCAGGGGGTCAGCATTCTCTGGTTGCTTAGGTTTCTGTTACATGGTCTGTCCTTATCCAAAAACAGTAAAAAAAAAAAAAAAAAAAAAAAGGTGAATTGTAACTTTACCCTGAAGCTTGAGTGTGACCCCTACTCAAACTAAATGGCCAGTAGCCTAAGAAGTGTGAAATGTCAGAAGTGTGAAATGGTATGAAAAAGGCAATTTAAAATGCTCACCATTCCTGAGGAAGTGGGAGAGACCAGACATGCCACCTACTCAGATGTCTGTGCTGATCTAAGCAAAGCCAATTTCAGGAAGGTGAAACCTGTACTGCAGGTTAAAATTTGGTGGTGTGCATTTTGACATTCCTCATGTATTTGTGGTTATCAGTGGGTTGAATAAATTTTTTTTTGTACGTCTTAGTCATGTAGTAACAATGGTAAAATATACAGTGATCATTTCGGCAGAAATTTAGCTTCATTGACTATTATTCCAGAACTAAGTAGAAATAGATACTACTTTTAAAAAATTTTAGGTTATTGTAGATTTAACTGTGTTGAAACTAAGCAACCCTGAACAAATGTAGGCAAACAGTTAGAAAAATACATACATATGAAATCACATTTATTCACATTTATTTTTTCTTTCCATGATTAGATTTCATTTTGTATTTAAATAAAGTCCAAGGGTTTGGTTTCGGTTCTGATATTGATTGGTTATATGAACTAGGGAAAGTCACTGACCTGTTTGTGTATTTTTTCCTTATCTATAGAATAAAGGGTCCAGATAGGAGATTACTAAAATCTTTCCCACCTGTAACATCCTGTGGGCCTGTTGTACTTGTCTTATTTTTAGTAATGGGAAAAAATAAGACACAACATCAGGCACATGGAATAGGAGAAATGACATGGATATCAAAGGCAAACACACCATTTTCTCTTTGATAGGTTCCCATTAAAATCAAGCTGATAGATTGATTCAAATTTGTGAACATAAATTCTATTTCTTCTTTTGACTTGATCTGGTTTTTCATGCCTTTGGACAATCATATTAGAGGTTATTTTCACAACTGACTGAATGTTAATAAAGTTACTAACAGTTCCTGGGGAAAATGACTTTCATTTCTCTGATTTTAAGATATGTATCTATGGGGAAATAGCGAACGCTGTGATGTCTGAAAAATCCATAAAATGAATGAATTCTTCTGGAATTCTTAATAAAACTTTCCAGGAAGCTCACAATGATAAAGACAGAGAGAGTCCCAGTAAAACCCCAGATAGATGTCTTAGAAAATCTTGTCCTTTTTTTTGTATAATTTATCTTATCAAGTGCTCAGGGGTTGCAGAGTCGGTCCTCTTCACTGATGCCCAAGATGTCTAATTGCATGGACCATGACGTTCCTGGAGGAGGAAAACATTAACAAGATAAAGTAAACAACCACCACCACAAAACAAAACAAAAACAAAAACCAAGAACAGTAAAAAAACCAAACAAACAAAAATCTAAAGCAGGGCTAATTTGGTCAACAAGTGCAGATCTTGGGACTAGAGTTGTGCACTTGGGTTGACTGGTGATATATGTCAAGACTTAGTACCTGGTGATGTCCCCGGAAATAAAGAGAACATGTTGCTATTAGGAGGGGAAAACAGTAAGATTGTTGGTAGCTCTAGAGTACTAGGGAAATATCTTCATCTTTGGGCCTCAGTTTTTGGATCTGCCTCTAGGGTTTCTGTGTACAGCAGAAAAGGACACGGAGCCTTTAGGGGAGGGTTCTGACGACATTGTGGCAATCGAGTCCTGTCATCTCTTCTGAGTTTAGAAATCTGCCTGGTCCCAGAAGCCATCCCACTCCTTTGACTCCCATAATCCCTGCCTGTGAGTCAAGTGACATAAGAAGCCAAGGAACCTAACCTTGTACCTTATCTAGCTCTCTAAAAATGCTCTTAACCTCTTGAAAACTGAAGTGGGTTGGGTGAAGAGTTTTGCTTTATGTAAACACGGATCATTCCCCAGTGGTCCTTCTTAAGTCATTGCTTGCTTGACTTCTCTCCTCTTCCCACATCCTTCCTCTGGAGTCTTCAACTCCTATTACAGCTGAAAACCAGATCTTATAAGAATGATTCTAAGTAATGTGATTTATACAGCATGATGATACCCACCCATCTTTTATTAACTAATTCATGACATTTAAAAAACAAATTTACAAATGTTCTCTCTTCCTATTCATCTTCAGATTGTTTAATGGATGTCTCAGAATTGAAATGAAGTGCCTTCTAAACGCGCCACCTGTCTTCTCATAGGGATGGAGGAAGGTGGGATCCCTTGCATTCTGATATCAGCATTCATGATGCCATTAACCTGGTGCACAGTTGTCACAGGATGACGACATACATGTGGCTAGCTCTCCATGATAATGTGTGACTCTTTGATCCCACTGTCTTCTAATTGGATGAAGTCAGTTGTGTCTAAACGGCCGACGTGGGGATCAAATCTTGACTGTACCATAGAGCTTTAATAGGCAGTGCTCCTTCCTGTGTCGCCCAGCAAGTGTACCTGTCAGAGCTGATGCACTCTCAATCCGGAAATTATAAGTGATAAGACTACTTGATGGAAACATTTTGTCTTTTTAATTAAAGACATTAAGAATTTCCTTTAAAATTTTGACGTGCAGTTCAACCTCCAGTACTGAGATACGTGAGGCTGAGCCACCCTTCCTCCCAATCTTAAGGAAACACATTGCCAGAAAGGAAATGTTATTTTGCACTCCAGATATTTGGACTGGATGAATCAGAAACTAAACTTGCCTAAAATTTATTTAACTTCTTTTTGGAACAATTGCTTGTTTATACTTCTTATAATATTACTCAAGCCTAATCTGTCTAGAAAGAACTGACACCCAATTGATTTTCATTGTATATTCAAGTTTTGTTTTAAAATTGTATTAGATTCACCAAAAAGTTGCAAAGATAGTACAGAAATTTCGCAAAGATTATTCAATCTTATTTCCCTTATTACTAGCATCTTACATTAGGACAGTACATTTGTAACAACTAATGAACCAATACCAACAAATGCCAAATGTCTTCTTTAATATAATGAGAGCAACTAAGAACAGAGCAGGGTGGAAGAGCAGGAGGAAAAGATTAACATTTAACAGAGTCATGAGGTGGGAGGGAAAGGGAGAGAAAAGGGAAATTGCATGGTAATGGAAGGAGACCCTCATTGTTATACAAAATTACATATAAGAGATTGTGAGGGGAATGGGAGAAAAATAAGGAGAGAAATGAATTACAGTAGATGGGGTAGAGAGAGAAGATGGGAGGGGAGGGGAGGGGGGATAGTAGAGGATAGGAAAGGTAGCAGAATACAACAGTTACTAATATGGTATTATGTAAAAATGTGGATGTGTAACCGATGTAATTCTGCAATATTTGTAATGTTTTGAATAACCAATAAAAAATAAATAAATAAATAAATTTCAAAAATGCACTGTTTTATGTTTTCTCTGTTTTTACATTAGGTTTCTTTCCATTCATCTCTTTTCTGCACCTGGATCCCACCCAGAATGCCTCCTATTTACTCATTATGTATTCTTAGTGATTTCAAAGCTATGATAGTTACTCAAACTTGTTGAAATTTTTGGTGATGACTTTTAGATGTAATGTAGAATTTGTAACAACTGGAATTTGTTTGATGTTTGCATGATTAGATTATGTTATGGATTTTGTAATGGGTGAAAACAAAGGTTAGGTGGTGTTCTCAGCACATCATATCAAGGCTACGTAATCCTATCAAGGTGACCCATCATGGTTGACGTTGATACTTGTTCATCTGCCTGAGGTGGTGGTGTTCAGTTTTCTTTACTGTGATAGTTTATTTCCCCCTTCTCTTCTACACTATACTCCTTGGGAACAAGGGACTACGTGCAGCTCATATTTAACTTATAGGACTTTTCCCTCCTTCCTTCTTGAGTGTGAGGTCTCATGGACACTATTCAATACTTTAGATTATAATCCAGTAATACTTCCCTGATTTTATTGCTCATATTGATCTCTTTTATTTGGTAGCTGTGTCTATTTGACATACTCCAATAATTGTAGGGTTGTTTCGTCTTTTTTCTTTTCTTAAGGCATTTCCTTACTTTCTGGCATTACAAGAGGCATATTCCATGCCTATACTCCAATTCCATGACTAAATTCCACTTCTCCTGGTTTATTTTATTGGAGAGAAGTACTAGAAAATAAGGACAAATTGGATCTGGGTGTCATTGTTTCTGGAAAATTAAGGAAATACATGTGTAAAGTAGCCCATGGATACACATGTATCTATAAATATTTCTATATGCACCACCCACAGTACATTAAACTGAGTGTAAGCAATACTGGTGTGTCTGAATCTAATCCAGTGACACATGCATCTTTCTCACCACCTTCTCTTGCTTGTCTGCAACCTCCCACTCCAATGACAAGAAATTAAAATTCCACAATCTGTTATCCAATTACTTAACAGTTCAATTCCTGTGAATAGTAGTAATTTTGGCTGATCAACCCACTACCCTTCCCAAACATCTGGCAACCACTGATCTTTATTGTCTCTACAATTTTAACTTTCCCATATTGTCATTAAAATGCAGTGGTAGTATACATGATCTTTCTAGACTGGACTCTTTAGATTTCTGACATGCACTAAGATTCATCTAGGTGATTGCATAACTTTCTAGCTTATTTCTTTTTACAACCAAATAGAATCACGTCGTGTGGGTGTTCCACAGTTTTGTTTATCCATTCCTCTAATGATGGACATTGTGTTTGCCACCAGCATTTCACTATTATGAATAACACTGTTATATCAATTTGAATATAGATTTTGCCAGACATGCATTTATAAACAACTTGATGATAGTTAAGAGTGCAACAAGGAGTAAGACTATGTTTGACTTTGTAACTAAAATTCATACTATCTTTCAAAGTGGCTTTATAATTTTGCAACCTAAAGAGCAAAGAATGAGGGTTCCTATTGCTCTGTATCTTGGCCAGCAACTGATGGGGTGAATTTTTGGATTGCAACCATTCTAATAGGAGTAAAGTATACCTTGCTATGTTTTAATTATCATTTCCAAAGGACAAATATGTTGAACATCTTTTTATATGCCTTATTGTTTGTACATATTATTCTTTTAAAAAAATTTTTGGTACAGGGGATTGAACCCAGGGGCACTCAACCACTGAGCCGTGTCCCCAGACCTTTTTATATTTTATTTTGAGACAGGGTCTAGCTAAGTTGCTTAGGGCCTCTCTAAATTACTGAGACTGGCTTTGAAATGACAATCCTCCTGCCTCAGCCTCCTGAGTTCCTGGGATTAAAGTCCTGTATCACCTCATCTGGCTATATATCTTCTTTCATGAGGTGTACCTGATGTACTCCATTGGAGTTCCTGATTTACTCCAATCTGATATGGGTATTGGGTGATAATTTTTTTTGTCCAGGTCTATTTCTAGGTTATTTATTCTGTTTTATTCACCCATGAACTTATTCTTTCACAAACACTATAGTGTCTTGGTTACTGTGGCTCAGTAGTAAGTTTTGAAGTTGGGAGTTGGAGTCCTCCACCTTTCCTCTTTTTCCCTATTGTGGTGGTGATATCATGCTCTTTGTCCTTCCGATACATTTTAAGAACAATTTGTCAGTAGGCACTAAATGACCGTAGTGATATTTTTGAGATTGTGTTGAATTAATAGATCAAGTTGGGAAGAACAGACATCTTATACTGAGTCTTCTAATCCATGGATACCTCACGTACGTACTCCAATCTGATGTGAGTATTAGATGATAACTGTCCTCATACAGTGGTTGGAACGTGTTCTATCTTCTATTCTTGAAATTTTTGGAAAAGATTGTGGAGAAATGGTTTGATTATTTCATTAAATGTTCATGAGAATTTACCAGCAAAATCATCTGGTTTTTGTGTCTTATTTTGTGAAAGGTTTTTAATTGTTGATCCAATTTCTATAGTAGATATTCAAGTTTCCATCATTCTTTGGGTGAATGTGGTAGCTTGTGTTTCCTAAGGAATTGGACTATTTCATCCAAGTTATTAAACTTGTGGGCACAGAGCTGCTTATCACATGTCACTATTATTATTATTTAATGTCTATGGGATCAGTAGTGACATTCCTTTGATGCAACTTTTGATATCCTGTTATCTTAGTACTTAAATTCTCAAGTTAAAAAGTACAAGACTCCACCTAAAAATGTGAATCATGAAATAAACCATCAATATAAAGTTTTGTTTATGACAATGTTCTGTGTTTTAACTGTTTCTTTGAGATGTTCTAAGTAATACAAGCATTTCTCTTTTATAATTGCAAAATTCTGTCTGTACACTAGCTTCTCCATCCCTCTATTTGTCTGCAAGTCTTCATTCGTGAGTTTCTTCCTATCACTCAGGCCCAAACTTTCAGCCATTCCAGTTCTGCCAGTGTATTGAGAATTGATAAATCCAGACATCAGCATTTGATAATAGAAGCATTGTTTGCATCTCTACTAATAATGATGTACAATTAAAATCTGTAAGATTTACTCTTTTATACTTCAAGATCAGCATTACTATGTTATTTCCTCAAGAAGGACCTTAACCAGGCTGGGTTATGGCTCAGTGGTAGAGCACTTGTCTGTCATGTGTGAGGCAGTGGGTTTGATTCTCAGCACCACATAAGTAAATGTATTGTATCCATCTGCAACTAAAAATATTAAAACAAAGAAGGACCTTAACCACTCATTTTTCCCCCACCACTGACAACAATTGCTGGTAACTACACTTTTCCCCCAAAGTGTGGCCAAGGAAGAGAGAATTTTGTTTTACTGCTCCTGACAGTTCAGTTTGCTCACAGATCCATATTTCTCTCTGTGGATGTGAGTCTTGTAATACAGACAAGACTTTCCATCCTGTTTACTTTCATTTTGAAGTTGAGAATTAGACAAGTGACTGATTCAAGGAGAGATCAGAACATAAAATTTAGATATTTTACATAGCATAATAGTTCAAGTGTATAAGCATGACCTAGTACGGTTTTGACAGATATGCCAAGGCAAACCCATCGGAGTTGAAATCTCTTTAAATATCAGCAGTATTCAATTTACTGACATTTCTACTTCAGTACACAATAATGAACCCTCAGTAAATATCGTGTAATTTATAGGAGAGCAAGGGTCACTTTCTTAGTGATTTACATTTATTCCCCAAACTGCAAGACTCAGAAAAGAATATTATTGACAATGACCCCCTTCAAACACAGGTCAACCAACTTGAGTGTCCTCAATCACTTTATTTAAAGCATTAGTAACAGGAGTATTTTTTACTGTAAGTTTTATCACTTCTGGTACAATCCTAATTCAGAGAATTTCTTTTAGTCTGAACACATATTAACATATATTTAAAGCTGTCATTATTTGCCCCAAAGATTGTTAGTCTAATGTTTAGAAGTGATCTGGTCAGGTACGTCATCTTTCCTACAAACGTAGATTCTGAAATGACTTCAAGTTTCTGAGATTCACTCTAAACAGTTTACTGGAGTAAGTTTTATAATGTTTCCAAGATTACTTGGATAGTCAGATCAGCCTGGAAGAGACTTGTAGAACAATTTTAGTAGTCAGAGTTAGAACTCTGGGGTGTCATGAGAATGTCTGGATAAAACTTCTGTTTGTTTAATAGTTGGGGGAAACTCTTTGGATAGTACCAGCATTGCACTGCAGCTACGACTCTAGGAACCCAGCTTGGAAGGCCAAGGGTGTCAGCCAGCCTGTGGTAGATGCTTTTTTGCTTCATATGTGTTGCTGGGGCAGGATGATTCCAAAGGTCGTATTACTGTTTGGCTTTTCTATAAAGATACAGTAAGTGAAAGAAGGCAGCTGTGTTTAGCAAGGCTATAGTCTTTGTTCTACCAACTTTATCTTCTATTATACTATTCTTCTATTAAACTATTATCTGGATTGTATCATGAACAATAGGGCTCAGATTTTGTGGAAGGGAAAAGAAAGACAAATGAGAAATATTGGATACAAATCCTTTAACTTAATTTTTTCAATTATGTTTTGTATCTTGCTTCCTATAGTAGTATTTTCTCAGTAGGATTAACTTGTAGTTCACTGAAAGCCTTATAAGGCAGAAAGTAACATGATGTAAGAACTTTTCAGTTTAGGTCTAAATTTAATCCAGATGAATTCTCAGTATTCTTATATCCAGTTTGGGAAATCACTGGATTTGTCTGATTCTTTCTGAAGCTCTCAGAAAGAAATGATAATAGGTGTGGATTATTGACATTTCCTGGGAATTTGACAAAATTTGTGGCATCTGAACCATAACGTGAACTGGGAAGTAACGTTTTGTGTAGAAGTAAGGTCTTTCTCTATTTCACTTATTGGAGTCTATGAAACTAGAAATAACTTTTGTGAACTATCTTCACAGACTGTGCTGCTGTCACAAAGACTTGTACCATCTGCCCCCACATCTCCTGGAGAAGGTTTTACACTTGGAATTGTAAATGTCCCCTGGAAGTCATAAGCTAAAGGCTTGGAGCTAATGGGAGTAGGTGAAACCTTTGAGAGATAGGGCTTCTGGGGGGTTCTTAGGTTATTGGGACATACCCTTGAAAAAGATAGTGAGACCTTGACCTCTTCCTATTCCTGGTTTGTTTCCTTGTCATGAGGCGAGTGGTTTTGCTATCCCATACCCCCAACCATGATGTGCTGCTGCTGCTTCCCTAAAGGCTCAAAGCAAAGGGTCCAATATGTAACCTCCCAAACTGTGAGTCAGAACAAACCTTTTTTCATTATAAGTGATCTGTCTAAGGTGTTTGGTTGTAGTGATGGAGAGCTGCCTAATACAAGCACATTGGCTTTTGACTTCCAACAATGGTACCAAAGATATGATGTCATATCTCCAGTAGGAGTCTCAAAATGGGGAAAAAAGCAAAATTCTTAGCAGAACCAAATGATCTTTGTTCTATTTGCAAATTCTGGTGGATTCTGGATGACCTGAGATCAATAAAGGAGTGAGAGGTTGAGAGGCCACCAGTGGTGCACAGGCCTTTCCCTATTGAGTGGTCCCCATGAGTATCTGAACAGCTTCTGTTTGAAGTTTCATTTAGTTACATGCTCTGTAATCTTGTGTCCGTGGTTTTGCATGCATCAATATTTATTTTACTGAGTATTTGTTTTTTTCTTCATGTTCATATGATGCCAGCATTTAACATTCAAAACAGTCTGCTAACATCTGATTACTTCAGAGAATGTCAAACAGAATTTCAGTTGACAGTTGTCTGTAGCAGATCTCAAAATGGAAGTGAAAGTGACTGGAACGTTCTTTCGCCTCTTTATCTACCATCATCCTTGGTATCTTCTCTTTTTCAGATGTACTGGTTTAGGAGGGAGAAGAAATCTGAGAAGGAAAAAAATGATGACAACTTTCAACCATATTTGAAGTGTAATTTATTAGAATGCTTCTGTAAAGTCTTATCTTTTAAAAAGGGGTTAGGATTAAAACTAGCTTGCAATCAAAGATATTTGAGTCTGTTTTCATGAACCAGGTAAAACTCAGCAGAATTCATTTTAGAAAACCAATTATATAAGAGTTTTTCAGTTATCATTTTTTGTATTAAAAGTGCAGAAGCACCTATATTATTAAAAAGCTGATGGCTAATATATTTTGTTTAAAAAATTAAACGTTTTCTTTAGTATGTGAGAGCATCATCTGTTCAAGTACAAGCCATTATCCTGAAGGTTATTTAATTACATACAGGAGAGGGGCACTTCAGCCACACATGCAATTCAACATGATTTGAAATTCTGGAAGTTCAATTTCATAGCAAAAAGCACAGGAAGGCATTTACTTAAGATGCAGGCAGTTGCTGGCAGCAGAAGTTCATGCTTTGACTGTAATTTTCTGCTTCTAGAATACAAGCATTCTCCAGGTGCCTATGAGCAGGCAGGTCTGAAGTTTGGCATCAGTGCCAGTTTATCCTGCTACTTCAGGTAGAAGGAGTACTGCTGCCTAATCATGCCTTACCTATCATTCCCCAGTCTAGACTAACCTTGATCTCTGATACCTAGATTCTTTGTTACATATCTATCGTCAGTATATGTAGAAACGAAAGGTGATTTTAGGCTGCTAAATGTTGTTGAAGTACTTTGTTGTTGAAAATGTATTTACTTCTCCAAGATACTGATGGCACTTAAAGGTCCAGTTTGCTTCTGTATCCTGCACCTCAACCCAGGAAAGAAGGGTTTCCCAAGCTATGCAATAAATAAATAAATAAATAAATAATCTGACATCTGTTAAGTTCCTCTTGCGTTACAAAGATTTCTCATGCACCTGATCACGGTTGGCACTATTAGAAGTCTTCAAAATCCATATGATTATTCCTCCTTTCACACTGGCCCTGCACTGGGACTGTGGCCTATTGTAGTTTCTATTGCTCTTCTAACACATTGCTACAAATTTAGTGGTTTAAGACAACACAAGGCTGAGTTACTCCTGGAGGTTCTAGTCGAGAGCCCGTTTCCGCGCCTTTTCCAGCTTGTGGAAGGTCTCTGGATTTATTGGTTTATGGCTCCTTGCTCCACGTGGGAAGCCAGCGGCACAGCATCATCTTCAAGCCACTCTGTTCCTGCATCCATTGTCACCTTGCTTTATTCTTCCTCTGACTATTCTCTTTTCCTTTTACAAGGATCATTGTGAATACATTGGGTCCACTCAGATAATACAAGATCATTAATCCAATCCAATCCAATATCTTTAGCTTAATAACCTCTGCAATATACCCCTTTCAAGGAAATAGATTTACAATGATTGAATAATCCATAGGAGAAGTGAGATATTGAAATTTCTCATAGGAGACAATGACATTTTAGTCACATGGCAGATTGACCATCACACTCAGGTTTGCCTGCAAAACCCATGATTTTTCCTTGCATAGTAATTTCCCAATATGATATTATCCAGATGATAATATCACATGCTTCAAGTAAAAGAGGTTCTCAGGGGAAAAAAATAGGTAAAAGCTTCATTCTGTAGCCTTTTTAATGGTTTATATTGTGTGTGATGATTTTGCAAGCTCCAGAGTGCTACAAAAACAACAACAACAACAACAACATCCCTTTATTACCTTTTTCTTGGACTGACATTTCCTAAAATTATCTGTATAAGAACAATTGACACATTGCCTTGGGTGAAATGGGTAAGCATTATACCTAAAAACTCTTCATAAGCAGAAGCAGTTTGGTTTGTTTGTTTGTTTGTTTTTAAGAGAGAGAGAGAGAGAGAGAGAGAGAGAGAGAGAGAGAGAGAGAGAGAGAGAGAGATTTTTGATATTTATTTTTTAGTTTTCAGTGGACACAACATCTTTATTTTATTTTTTTATGTGGTGCTGAGGATCGAACCCAGCACCCTGTGCATGCCAGGCGAGCCATTACAGCTTGAGCCACATCCCCAGCCCCAGGAGTTTAGTTTTGATAAACAGTAAGCAGATTCTGCATCTTTCATACAATATTTGTACCGATTTAAAAGTAACTTTATTTAATTAAATTCACTCAGTTGCTAATTTAAGTCCAGAACCAGGTTTTTTAACTTTAAGTTGAATATTCTTTCCACTATGTTACTATTGTTTACACCTAAAACATGAAAAAACACACACACACACACACACAGAGTTGAAAGATTTATTCTATTAAATCAAGTCACAAGTGCTGAGAGCCATAGCTGAGTCCGAATGACGCATGGCATTTTTGCCAGTATGGAGTGGTTGAGAGGTGACACCAGCAGGCCATTGGGATGATGATGGTTATGTTGAGATGTGTATGTTAGACCCCTGCTCTACGCCTTGGCCTGCTGCTTTGGAGTTCTCATGGGGGTTCCTGGAGAGTTCCCATTGGTTGGGGAAGTGCCGGAGGAGGGATTTCCAGTTGGTGTGTGGTTCCTGGAGGAGCTGCATGGCGTTGGGGGGAGTTCCCGGGAGCGTGTGTAGAGTGTGCTGGTGGAGTTCAGAAATAAAGTTTGTTCCTGCTTCAGTGGCTCGTGATTTGTGCCCAGCCAGACTGCGGCACACAAGTATTTTTAATTCATCTCAGAAGCAATAGCAGTTTGTTGATGGAAGTCATGCAAGAAAGGATTGATATGATTGAAATAGATGAAAAATATAAATGATTTGTGCTAATTGGAAACAATACTCGAACTCTTTGAGTCTTCTGTTATATCTGTAAAATGGAGGCATTACTAAGTACACACAATTAAGATGCTAACTAAGTGGGTATTAATGGTTATTGAACACTTACCTTCTTTTCCTCTTTTGTCTTTGAGATTAGAACTTGGGATTTTGAACTCAGAAATGATAAAGCCAATTTCTGCAATTTATTTTTTCATTTGAAATAATTTTTGAGTAAATAACTTCAAAATACTACAATTCCTTCCATGCTTACCCAGTGGAAAGTTATTAATTTAATTTACTAGGAAAATCCTCACACAAAGCTAGGGCAGCTCTTTTCTTGCATCCCCATCTAAACACCTGGTAAAGCTCTAAAGGTTTCAGTTTCTCTTTCAGTTTATTGACTTCATAGATGTATTTTTTTTCATCTTCAAATGGGCAAGCCACGGAGCACTGGTTGTTTCTGATTCATGAACTTGCTATACAAAATTATCACTTTATTCATCATTAGTTGGTTCTAAGTGAACCATTGATCAAAAAAGTTGGCATTGCTGAAATGGCATGCCACCTAGCTGAGTTGGAAATGTAATGAGAATGATTGTCTTGCTTATTTTCATTGTTTGATTTAGTTAAATCATAACTAAATAAACAATAAGTAAAGCTCTTTTCTCAAATTTCTTATTGACCATGATGCTCAGAAGTGTACTTGATTTCTCTGGTTCCATTTTTTAAAGTGTAAGGACACTGCCTCTAGAAAATTTAGTGTATTAATTCCAGTTTTTGTTACCTTAGTTCCATTCTTGCATTTAAAAAAACTTACTTATTTATTTATTATAATTTGCTATATATGACAGCAGAATGCATTTCATTTCATAGTACATATATGGAGCACAATTTTTCATGTCCCTGGTTGTACATAAAGTAGAGTCACAGCATTTGTGTCTTATACATGTACTTAGGTATAATGATGTCCATCTCATTACACCATCTTTCCTATCCCCATTCTCCCTCTCTTCCCACTCTTTGCCCTATCTAAAATTCCTCCACTCCTCCTATGTGCCCCCCACATCCCCATTATGGATCAGCATCCATGTATCAGAAAAAAACATTGTCTTTGGTTTTGGGGACTGACTTATTTCACTTAGCATAATATTCTCTAACTCCATCCATTTACCTGCAAATGCCATGATTTTATTTTATTTTAATGCTGATTATTAGTCTACTGTGTATATATACCACAGTTTCTTTATCCATTCATCTATTTAAGGACATCTAGGTTGGTTCCACAACTTAGCTATTGTGAATCATGTGGCTATATATTAATGTGGCTGTGTCCTGTAGTATGTTGTTTTTAAGTCCTTCGGGTATAACTGAGGAGTGGAATAGCTGGGTCAAATGGTGGTTCCATGCCAAGTTTTCCAAGGATTCTCCATACTGCTTTCCTTATTGGCTGCACCAATTTGCAGTCCCACCAGCAATGTGTGAGCATGCCTTTCTCCCTACATCCTCGTCAACACTTATTGTTGTTTGTATTCTTAATAGCTGCCATTCTGACTGGAGTGAGATGAAATCTTAGAGTAGTTTTGATTTGTATTTCTCTAATTACTAGATATGTTGAACATTTTTTTTCCATATATATGTTGATTGATTGTATATCATCTTCTGAGAAGTGTTTGTTTAGTTTCTTGGCTCATTTACTGTTTGGGTTATTTAGTTTTTTGTGTTATATTTTTTGGTTCTTTATATATTCTAAAGATCAGTGCTCTATCTGATATGCATGTGATAAGAATTTGTTGCAGATTAGTAGGCTGTCTATTCACCTCGCTGATTGTTTCTTTTGCTGAGAAGAAGATTTTCAGTTTGAATGTATCCCATGTATTGATTCTTGATTTTATTTCTTATGCCAGAGGAGTCTTATTAAGGAAGTCAGGGCCTAATTTGACATGATAAAGATTTGAGCCTACCTTTTCTTCAATTAGGTACAGGTCTCTGGTTTAATTCCTAGGTCTTTGATCAACTTTGAGTTTTGTGCATGGTACAAAATACTTGGAAATCAACCTAATGAAAGAGGTAAAAGACCTCTTTCTACAGAACTACAGAATGCTAAAGGAAGAAATTAAAGAAGACCTTAGAAGATGGAATGATCTCCCTTTTTCTTGGCTAGGCAGAATTAATATCGTCAAAATGCCCATACTACCCAAAGCACTCTACAGATTTAATGCAATCCCAATCAAAATCCCAATGACATTCCTCATAGAAATAGAAAAAGCTATCATGAAATTTATCTTAAAAAATAAGAGACCCAGAATAGCCAAAGCAATCCTTAGCAGAAGAGTGAAGCAGGTGACATCACTATTCCATTCTTGCATTTTTAAATTTCAATTGCCTTATTGATTCGTAATCATTCTCAATGACCTCAAGGATTCAATTAAAAAAATAGCCAAAGTACACAAACTTTCATATATTTTAGCAAGTACATAAATTGAAATAAATGAAATATTAAAATCATATTATTTTTCTTCTGAAATATTTAGGTATTATTTAGAATTTGAGTATCATATAACACTGACTTTTCCTATTTGACTTTTTGAAAATGTAGGTATGATTAAATAATTTTATGAAATAAAAATATTTGTAGTCCTAGTAATCCCTGTCCATCTATTTGCCAATGTAAAATAAAATAACTTTTAGTATCTTTCATTTACATCTGGCCCTACGTACATATGAAAATAAGAACATGATTGCTCAATACAGAAATATATTTCTTAGCTGACATGTTTAAATGTTTCAGAATTGTTCTGCTTATTTAATACCTTTACAATTACAAAGTAGCATAGAAATTGAAACAAGAAACTGGATTCTATGTGCTAAATGGAAACAATACTTTGTAATGTAAAAATCTTCTTCAGTCCTTCCAGGAGGAATATTTCACAAGTAAGGAAGTTTGCCTTGCTTGTTATCCAAGTACTTCCCCTGATCAAATTGTTACTAAAGTTGGTTGCAATTCCCCTAAAACTTTTCTGATGTTTGAAGAGTTAACAGTTATTTTAAGAACACGTGGGAACAGCTATGCAGAAGCATTTTGGAGGCAGTTTGATCTCTGTATGAATTTTTTCTCATTAAAGATCACAATGATGTTTCTTTCTTTCCTTGAGTTTTCAGCAAACATTTCTTTTTTTCTTTCTAATGTATATTTACTAAAGATATAATCATCGCCCACTGTGTAGGAAATTTAGAGGCTGGAAAGATAGGGTCCCTATTATCGGAAACCTCACACTTCAATGAGGTTAAAAAAAAAAAAAAGAACAGGAATGATTAAGAAAGTGGCAAGAAATTCTGCAGAGGTGCTGAACCTTGGAGATAAGTGGCAGAGAGAGGAGGAAAGATCTAGTTTTCATCACCAGGATAATTAGACTGAAAAATAACCTCAAGGAAGGCAGTCTTAAATTGCAACACTAGATCTCTCAACCTCTGCCTTTATTCTGTTCCTTTGCACTTTTCTTGTAGCTATTTTATTTCCTTGAACAATAAAAAAATTCTGGGAAAAAATTTCTAGTATGTTTCATGTTCTCAATAGAGAGTTTCTATTTGGAAGAATTAAGTTCAAATCTGAGACTCATAATATTTGTTCACTGTTCTCATTTTCATTTTCAAATGCATTTATTTAATCCAAAGAACAGGCTTAAATATAGTCCTCTCACTTAGCAAAGTCAATTTAGAAAACTCCAACAGGATATGGCACAATGACCACACGTGAGAAGATTGTAGGTATCTTTTTTTTTTTTTTTTTAATTAAAAGTGTTGTGTTACTTACTATTTCATGGTTAGTTACTGATTTATTATTATTATTATTATTATTATTATTATTATTATTTTACTATATGCTACTTTCAAGTGCAAATTGCTCTGGGCATATTAAACAGGCAGGGAAGACTATCAGAATAGGAGGAAAGATACAAGCACAAAAAGTCGAAGGGAGGGAGAAATACATGGTTGACATTAGGGCTGCAATTTGTCACTGATCAGTCATGTGTGCATGATAGTAGTTGCTTATCAAAGTGAGGCTCCTGCTTCCTGCAGAGACTGGCAGAGAGGGTGCTATCTCCTTCTATAATTTTTTTAAAGGGCTGACTTCCAGTTCTTGAGAAGGGGCATTCTTGAGTTGTAAAGTTTTAAAGAGTCTTGATAAAGATTTGTTGAATCTCCAAGAGTCATGGAAAGAAATTACCATAGGAAGTTTCCTATGGAAATTGCTCTCAGAAAAGAGAAGTCAGGAGCTCTGCATGAAGAAGAAATGCACCTAAAATTTGGTTAGGCTGCAGGAATGGTAAGGCTGCATGGGTGTCTAGACATTAACTTTGCATATTTTATCTTTAATTTTCAGAAACATGCATATCAAGAAGATTTTTTATATTAATCTTGGTTTTAAAATTAAGAAACTGAAGCACCCTGGGATCAAAAATTGCCTGAGAGCATATAGTTTTTAAGTGGCACTGATTCTCATAGCACCCAACCTGTCTGACTAGGGTCCTTGGCTTCATTCTATGGAATTTGTACCCCTGCATAGCACAACTCCACAACAGTCCATTAAAGTTGACAAAGTACATTTTTCATATTGAATCTCTACAATGACCATGTATTATTGTCACTTTTTCCTAAAGTAAACTTTGAACTTACAGAGGATGATGACAAAATGAAACCATTGGTGAGTAGGAAATTCATATTGTTACTATACCAAAGCTGCTTTTTTTATTGAAGTATTTTTTTATTGAAGTATTAATTGCAGTAAACTCATTGGCTTCTCAAGACTTAGGCAAAATCTGCAAACAATGGCCAGAGTTAATGCCCTGCCAAAAATAGGATGTGGTTTTTCTTAATGACAAAAAAGACTAGAAGTCATACAGTTTTTCTTTACCTTGGAGGAAATATTATAAGCTTATATAAATTTATGGAAAAAAATGAAACTAAACACCCATTCATTTGCCATCTGGGTTTGCTACATTTTGTTACTTTTTAGCATATTTGTTTTTTTTCTTTTCTTGTTTTGTAAAATATGAACTTGAGACTCGCAATTCCTGAATATGAAGGCTTTATTTTAATCTATTCAAGAGAAATATCATAATCATTTAGCAGTTTGAAAGTACCAATTAGTTCAGAGAATTTCACAATCCTATTGTCCATTTCAGGAGGATTCCTTCCTTGCATAGGGATTAAAACACAGTCCTCGTCCCTACTAAGATCAATGAGGGGCTCCATTCCTTGAATCCACTGTGAGCTGCTCAACTTGCTGCTGAGGTTTCATTTCTAGCTCTAATTTTTGCCCCTGGCTCTATTTCTAATTTTCTTGCAATTATGATATGAAAAAAAGATTTCTTTTGTAATATTTCCCCAGAAATTTAAGCTTTTTGCTTATTAGCAGGAGCATTTTCAGATATATGAGATCTTCATATTCTCATGTGTTTTCTAGAAAACATGTTGAAGTAGATAGAGCCATGTGCCACACAACGTTATTTCAATGAACAACGGGCTGCACATATGTTGTAGTCAACTTTGTGCCATTATGACCAATATATCCAACAAGTATAACTTGGAGAAGGAAAAGTTTATTTTGTCTCATTGTTTCAGTGGTTCAGTCCATGGTCCACCAACCGTATAGCCTTGGGCCTGAGGTGAGGCAGAACACCATGAGAGATGGGAATGGTGGGAAAAAATTGCTCAGTTCATGACACCAGGAAGCAGGGATCAGGGAGGGGGACACAGAGCTCTGCTCACCAGAGACAAAATATGAACTCCAGAGGCATGCCCCAGTCACCTACTTCCTCTAGCCACGTCCTACCTGTATACAGTTACCACTCATTAATACATTTACATTATTAATCCATCAAATGGATTAACCCACTGACTAGGTTACATGTCCCATAATCTAATCTTTTCACCTCTGCACATCCCTGCATTGTCTCACACATGAGCTTTGGGGAGACACCTCATATTCAATTAGTAACAACATATGACAGTGGTCCTATACGAGGTTTCAATACATAGCCATCTTGGTTTGTGGAAGTATACTTTCTGACATGCACAGCATGATGAAATCACTCAATGACACATTTGTCAGGAAATATCCATACACTTAGTGCTGGGTGACTGTACTTTCAGTGAATACCTCTTATGGCCATAAATTTGTGCCTTTAAACAAACATTAATGCACTCTGAGTAGATACAAATATTTGGGCCTCCTTGAAAGCTTCAGATTACAAATAGATGTATGTATTTTTTTAAATGTATTTTTATCTGCAGACTTTTTAATGCACTTGAGTTATGCTGCAAAAATAAAATTAGATTCTACTATATAATGAAATTTGAAAGTTGCAGTGTATGTGTTAGCCAGAACTCTTCCTTATCTAAGTCTTGCATCTCACAGAGCCATATCACAATGGAGACCAGACCATTCACAGAATGTAGAAGAGTGGGTGGATGGTATAGAGGTAATACATGTTACATAATCAAGGGGATCCCATGTTCTTTGTTCAAGTCCTTTAGGGAACTGACAGGTATCCATCTAAGTCATCCATCAGGTCTCATCAAAAGGGACCCTCTCACAAGATGTGTTTTCAGAGAATATTCTGTGAAGTCACCACTCATCAAATTATGGTTAAAAAAACAAAAAAGCTTTACCTTTACTTTGGGTGTCAGCTAGGTTCTTCCCTACTGTGTAGTCACTTGTCACTTCACAGGCTGCACGTCATCCACAAGGGGAGGAACCACCGTCCCCAAACAGCACTTATACTCCTATCAAACCTTGGTTCATTTCTTTTTTTATCCTTGACATCTTTGTGACTTTGGCAAGGCATTTAAAGTAAAAGTGTTGGTGTTTATTCAGTTGAAAGGTAGCATGTAGCAAGAATTATATTTAATTTGCTTTATGACCTGAAGTAATGTTTTTTTTTTTTCAAATTTTAAGGAAATCTTTCTATGAAATAAATCTGCTTCTTCTATCTCATCTTCAATTATTGTATAGAAATACGCTGTGCTGATAATCTTTTTAATTCAGCCCTAGCTGATTAAATTTATGTGATTTCCAATTTTTTGCTGATAACTCTAATTTTGAGTATATTTTTCATCATTTGTGACTATTCATAATTATAATCACTAGGGTAAACTGGCAAATTACCATACAGAAACTTCTGAACATTTTACCCTCTGACCATCTCTATGAGAGGAGTATTTTCTTTAGCTTTACCCATGGTTATCATGGTCAACCTTCTCAGTCTTTATCAACATAATACAAATACTCAAAGAATACATTATTATTTGTAAACTTTTTGCATTTCTTCTTTGATTACTAATAGTCACCATTTTTAAAATTTGTTTTTCTGTCACTGATATTTTTCCTCATTGAATTCTTAATTCATTTTTTTGCCAAATTTTCTATTGGACAAGTTATCTTTCTCCTGTGATACATAAGAAATATTTATGCTTTGAAATAGAAAATACGATTATTACTTCCCACTCATGGATTCATATCTTAACATATTTTATTTACTTTGACTTTATAGGAATTTACTTGTTTTCTGGGAACTCCTATCAAGCATTGTCTTTTTGTGTTTTGGCTCTCATTATTATGTTAACTAGTCATTTACTGAGGGCATGTAATGAACCTAGACACATACAAGAGGCAGCTGGATTAGATTACATGAGATATGCAGTAATTTCCTCCCCATTCCAAGATTTCGATACAATTTAATTACATTTTATCTAATATTTTATATATTATAAAAATATTTTTGTTAATTTATATTTTTTCTTTAATCCATCTCTAACATATAAAAGATTAGAGGCATGAAGTAAAACAAGATTTTTCTGTTTTAAAACTTTTAATTTGTTATTTTTAGTTATACTTGACAGCAGAATTTATTTTGACATATCATACATCAAGTATAATTTCCCATTTTTGTGGTTGTACATGATGTGTAGTTACACTAGTCATGTGTTCATATTTGAACATAGTTATGTCTGATTCACTTTACTTCCTTTCCCATTTCCATCTCCCCTTACCCCATTATCCCTGTTCAATCTGGTGAACCTCCTTTCCTCCCTCCATGCATCTATTATGAGTCAGCATCTGCATATCAGAAAGAACATGTGGTCTTTGGTTTTTTGGAATTGGCTTATTTCACTTAGCATGATAGTCTCCAGTTCCATCCATTTACTGGCAAATGTTGTAATTTCTTTCTTCTTTCAGACTGTGTAATATTCCATTGTGATATGTACCACATTTTTTAAATCCATTTATCAATTGGAAGGCACCTAGGTTAGTTCCTATCTATCATGAATTGAGCTGCTATGAACATTGATGTGGCCACATCACTACAGTAGGCTGATTTTAGATCCCTTGGATATATACTAAGGAATGAAATAACTAGGTCAAACTTGGAATGTTTCCATTCCAAGTTTTCTGAGGACTCTCCATACTGCTTTCCAGAGTAGTTGCACCAATTTGCTGCCCCACCAGCAATGTATGAGTGTACCTCTTTCCTCACATTTTAAAAACTGCTTTCTTGGTTTCATGCCACATTGTAGCCACAAAAGTGACTTTCTCTATTCTTGCAATCCCTAGATTTATTTTTCTTCATGATTATATATCTTTGCCCTAATGATGTTTATTTTGATTATTTTTTTCTGTCTATTCAAATGCCATTATTAGAGTACATACTTGGATTTCTTACTGGGTTGCTTATTTAAAAAAAATAGATTGATTAGTTTGTTTCTTCACTAGCATCAAATTAATTTCATCATATAGCTGCATAATAGATTTTGTATCTTGTAGTGCAAATAACCCCTGTACTCTATTGCTCATTTATTTTAGAAATATCCAAGTTGCACATAACATGGTAATTATTCAAGATTAATTTTAGGATCATTTTTTTTCCAAGTTAAAAAATCCTTTGGCCTTACTTGGTGTACCTTTAGAGACAAGTTTGTGGTTAATTTGAAAAAAAATATTAAATTTAGTTTTTTTGTGCAGGGTCATCTCCACCTGCCTCTGCAGTTCCAATCTTTGCTTCTCTACCTTGCTACACACCTGGGAGGCTGATTCTTATAATCTCAGCAATTGACTGGGCCCACTTTAAATCACTATAGGCAATGGAAGACACCATCAGGGACCAGGAGACAGCAAAGTCTGGTTTTCTGTCTCCTTTCCCGTTTACCTAAATCATCTTCCTCTTCTATCATATGTAAGTACTTCTGTCCCTAAGTCCTTATTGGGAGCCCCCTCTTGCTATTCAACCCAAATTGAAGCAATTATCTATTGCCTCTTCCCAACTAACAGGTCTATGAGAGGGAATGGCACCCATCCTCGCTACCCCAGTCTCCTCCTCTTGTATCTGCTCCACCTAAGGCTGCCCTGGGTCTTTTCCATCACCTCTTCACACGTGGCCTCTGATTCCCAGCAGCACCCCGTGTGGCACACCATTCACAGCCAGAGGCTTCCATTTTCATTTTCATTTCATTGCTCTTCTGTGTTTTCAGTAATTTAAAGTTCCTGCACATATTTTTGCCAAGTATTTTCCCTTAAACTTATTTTAAATAAGTTTAAATAAATAAATAAGCTACAGGAGTGCTTCTGGATCCTATATCTTCTCTATGAGCCCCTTGATTTTGCTTCATATTTCCAAGGATTTTTAATTACATGCTCAGGAATATTCACATGTATAGAAAGAAGGAAAAGTTAACCATTTGGGTTATTGGGCTCAGATACTATCTATTTCCTTTCTTCACCTAAGCAAATGACTAAGTGAACACTTTGCTTTTTCTGAATATTAGAATAATCATACGACAAAAATTCGGAGTTAAAGATAGGCACAAACCATGAAGCTATTGAGAATGAACCCATGTCCAGCATTGTCCGCATCAATCTAGAGTTGAATTGATGATGATAAAATACGAATTAAGCCCTTTTAAAATTACATTATAAATTGCATTAGAAAGGCTCTCAGGCACAACAGTTATGTCTCTGCTCAAATAAGTTTCCATTTTCAAGCATGAGAGTCCTTTGGCCCATCCTCAAAGGCCCTCAGAACCTGGCCAGGCACATAGCTCTGGATGCTCCTCTGATGAGTGTCCTCATCTGCTCAGGATCTGCACATTGGCATGTTCCAGAGTCAGGCCTTGGGCCTCCTATTTCTTGGAGGCCTCTTGCTTCCTCTCAGCTACTTCTGATCCCAGCCAGGAAGATGGCAAGAGTCCTGTGTGGGGGTGTCTAGTTCTCCAGCATGTCTTCAGGGGGGTCAGACTGTGAAGCACTTAAATAACTTTTAGGAGCCCATATGGATTTCACAGGGGCAACGCTGACCCAGCTCTTTGATCCCAGATCCTGCCAACACATGTCTCTGGTGTCAGAAATGGACAGACAAGATGTAATTTGACCTCCTGGGTTTTCGTTTTGCTTGGATTTCCTCCTTTCAATGTTACTTTTCCTCCATTTTGGAATGGGAATTCTTACCCTGTGTCTGTCCCCATCTTAAATCAAATGTATATAACTCATTTTTAAAATTTTTATAAGGGCTCACAGCTAAGAGTTGGCCTTGAGTCTCAGAGGAGATGGTGGATTTGGATTTCTAAGTGAAGTTGGAACTGTAAACTCTAGGGGCTCTTGGAGATGGACTGAGTGAATTTTGCATTGTGTGATGGACATGGGCCTTTGGTGGCCAGGGACAGAATGTTATGGTTTGAATATGAAGTGTCACCCAAAGACTTATGTGTTGAAGGCTTGGTCCCCAGTGCAGCAATGCTCAGAAGTGGGAGATGATTAGAAGATGATAGCTATAACCTCATCAGTGGATTAATCCATTTGAATACTAATATTTGAATGGATTATTAGAAGGTGAAGAAAATTGTAGGAGATGGAGTCCAGTTGGAGGAAGTAGGTCACTGGTGGCATGCCTTAGAAGGATATTTCTTGTCCCTGGCACCTCCCTCCCTCCCTCCCCACTTCTTGACTGCTGTGAACTGAGCAGCCTTCTTTCACCATGTCCTTCTGCCATGATGCTCCGCCATGCCTCAGGCTCTGACAAATGGAGCCAACTGACCACGGATTGAAACTCTGAAACTCTGAACCAAAATGAATCTTACCTCCTTTGAGTTGTTCATGTCAGGAATTTTGGTCACATGATGACTAATACACTGAGTATGGTTCTACTTTACCTTTCTTTTACTGGGAGGAGGATGAGTACCCTTTACACACTGTTTGTTGTTTTTCTGTCTGTAGAATCTTCTGTTGAATGTCTGCTGACAATTTGCCCATCGTGAGGTAAGTAAACTCACATAAAGTGTCGGGCCTCCTCTTCAGGAGCTTATACTGTGTTTTCATGTCTATTACTGCTTTTGTGTATCTCATGTCCTAGAGCAACTGGGTTGTGACCTCTTCGGATGCCCCTACCTGGACCAAGGACAGCCAACGTGCATCCTTGGTAGTACTTCCTGCATTCTGTTCCCAATTCAGTGTCACTGTCACTGTCCTTCAGGGTACCATGATCACAAACAAAGGGCATAATACTTCAAGTTTCCTCTGGCAGGACACTTATTGGCAGGCATGGTTAATTTATCTTCAAAATAGGTTCCAGCACCTATTTTCCATTTTATATTTGCAACTAGAGTCAAGAATTCTGATTGTATGACTTTTCCCCATAGGACACATGCCCCTTGAGGGGAATGAGGATACGAAGTCCCCCTCACAAGAGGTGATTTTAAAAAAATTTTCCTTTTTCTGTATGTCAAATTTTTGTTATTTATTACTGAAAAGTAAATAAGCTGTAGATGACATTGAGTAAAGAAGAATGGACAGTGTTCTCATTTGTGCTTGATCAAGACCCTTTATCTTCCTGAATACAGAATCAAGGCCACCTAGTTTATTGCCTATGTAGGAGAGTGTATGTATATAATTTCCCTGTAAATTGTATCTGCTTCCTGCTTGAACATTAAATGCTTAGGAGAAGAGACCTTTGTCTTGCTCACCTCTGTAGCCATCATCACCAAAACCTCCCGCCTTGCCCCAAACATGGTGCATAGAAGATCCTAATGAATATCTGTCCATGTCAACAATAAGAGCTCGCCTTGACTTTACAGTTATTAATTTATTAGTATAAAATAAAGAATTAATAACACCGGCTCTTATACTATGAAGTGCCATAGTTGTTTCATAGCTCAGCAGCTAATTAAGGAATGTGACAAGGGAAGTGTTGCATTACCCAAAACAAATTGTGGCTAATTAATGACAAAACTTCAGGACTTTGTAACTATACTGAAGAGCTAATAAAAGGTCATGAAATAACCAGGGCTGTTCTCTCTCATGAAAAAATTGTACTTCGAGGATTCTGGAGAACATCAATATATCTTTAATATCAAAGAACAAAGATATAATCTCCATCTTTCTGTCTGTATGCATGTGAATGTAAAACTGTTTTTCATAATGCTGTTAAGATTTCCTTACTGTATAAGAATATCTGCAACTATGTAATATAAAATTCCACACTTGAGTTTTTTGTCTAATTTAGAAATTCAGACACTTTCACAATAATTTAAAATGAAGGCTGGTTTTCCCTTTGTGTCATAAATGTGTGTATTCTGCTATTCTGGGCATTGACTGTGTATGCTTTCACACACACACACACACACACACACACACACTCACACACACACACATACTTGCACACACCTACACACAATCACACCAACAAGTAAGATTTCATCATTTCAGGTTAGGAGAAACAATGGGGGAACTGCTGCTTTAGATTTAATTTTTACAATTATTGATGAGATACACAGTAAATAAAAGTAATTGAATGCCGCAGTCTGTATGGGCACAAAATCACGAGCCACTCAAACAGGAACAAACTTTATTTTTGAAACTCCCCGCCAATGCCCCGTATGCTCCCGGGAAAAATGCCGACCGACACACGTGGCATTCTCCCGGATCCCAACAGGAAATCCCTCCTCTGGAATTCCCTCCTACCACACTTCCCCAACCAATGGGAACTCTCCAGGAGTCCCTTGGAGGTGGACAGCAGGGGTCTAATATCCATATGAATGCAGATCTTAACATAATCATATCATCTCAAGGGCTTGCTGGCGTCACCTTTCAACCAAAAATGTCATGCGTCATACTACTTGGCTGTGGCTCTCAGCAATTGAAAATGTGGGGGAAAGTCATTGACCATGATGGATTTTGTGAAATAAAAACATAGGATCTCACAAAATTTGGCAAGCTTCTTAGTTTTAATAAGAGTCTTTCAGACCATTTAAAGAAAAAGAGATGTATTAAAATCTTTACAAGAAAGTAAGGGAAGTTTATGGAGACATCTGATCCCACAAATGATTCCAAAAAGAAGGAAAATAGGTGAATTAAAAATCTGCATGTTTCAAAAAGCATTTGTATAAAAAGGGGATGTTTTAAAATGACCAAAAAACAATGGTCTTCACACACCAGGAGAAAGTAAGTAAAACTTGTGGAAATTTCTAGAAAAATAAAATAACTCGAAAACACACAAGTGGAACAAGAATAAAATTGTTTAGGGTGAATGAAAATAATAACAATTAGGCAATTCTGTTTTTCTTTAATAGAAAGTTATCTGCAAACTAAAAAATAGTGATTAAAAGAGAAAAGAGGTAGCCCAAGTTCCTTAAGTGATTCCATGCTTCTATTAAGTCCATCAAGGAATCTGATGAATTTTGCTGGTGGAAATCTTTAAGAAATGAGCTATCCTGACTGATGGGTGCTATGGCGCAGATGTTGGCGGACACTTGTCACAGTTTCTGGAGCCCTGAGACAACCGAGAAGAGCCTAGGGCTCCCAGGGTGCCACAGGCTCAGAGGGTGGGCATGTGGGCACTGCTCTCTTTTTTCCTGGCAGGAAACTCTTCCTTGTTAAACCCCTTCTCCACTCTACTGAAATGTCACAGGATTGGGTCAGTCTTCCATGAAAACACTTAAGAAGCGACTACTGAAATTTCAAACAAGTATTTTCATAAAATTCAATGTTTAAAAACACAAAGAAAAGTAATCTTCTGACTTCTCTTCAACCTCCTATAAATAACAACACTTGCTTTGAGAATCAGTTTCATCCTAATGAGTTAGAGAGAATATTCTGCATCGTTTTGTATTGGGAAAACTAGAGTATGATTACCAAAGAAAAAAGGTTAATTAGAAAAGGTTAACATAGAAGAATGATAGTTCTTTTTTTAAAAAAATACCAAACCTTTTTTTTTTTAAAAAAAAATAAAATCCTTACTTAAAACTTTAGGATATAAGGCTTAAAAAAGAAAAAAATACTTTAAGAAATAAGACTGACCACTAGAGAAGGAAGTAAATCTCACTTTCCAATGAGGGCAAGGTTTTCTCAAGAAGTTTCACTTTTATTCCTTCAGGGATGAAGAATTGGGTTTCTTTTTTCTTCCTCCTCCTCCACCCCTATTTCCTACTGCTCTTCTTTCTCCCCTTCCTCCTCTTTGTTTTATTTTTAAATAATACTTTTGGACAGCATTTTTTAACTAGCAAGGGACCTAGTTTGGAATTGCCAATGACTCTTGGGAATGTCAGTTTCCATCAAATACTGGAAATAAAAGAGATCAGCCTGGTTTTCCCACCCTTCATTTTGAAGTGGCATTTTAGTAGTTCCTGATGGTTTTTCTATCAGGGACATCTGAAATGTCACAAAAGCAATTTGAATTTTTCTAGGCTGTGATCCTGAGCGCCTCCACTCCACATCCTCAACTTCTATCATGTTGGTTAGAAAACATTTTTCTGCATTGTCTCTGGATCTTCTTAGTATTATTTCTACATAATTAATTTTCTGAGAAAGAGAAACATCTTTGGGAGTGGATACAATAGCATGTGACATCATAGTCAAGATCTTCTGTCAGCTACCTTATTCATTATGGCAGGAGATCTATGCTTGACCGTTATTCCAGCTTGTCCAGAGAAGACGGCCTGTAATGGAGATCAATATGGCTCCCCAGCCCTGAGAACCAGAAACTGCCTTCATGTGTTTTTTTTGAGTCCTCTGAAAAGTCCTCTGTGCAGTTGCCTGTTCTGTTCCCACACTTAAGGTGATGTATTCTTGTTATTTTTCAACATCATCATCATCGTTGTCATCATCTTAGAATGCTATTTCCCCTTCCTTATTACAGGAAAATTTCCTCTTGAGTAAATTTATCTCCCCAGGTAAGGGCTAGTTCTCTTCTGGGCAGGGAATTCTGATTCTACTTGGAAAATCATGTCAAATGCAAGTCTCTTGCATCTCAGCAGCAGAGCCATGATGGATGTTAATGTTTTTAATATTGAAGGGATTTAACAATTTTGTGATTTCCTAAAGTTTTATTAAAAGGCCCTCAATAATACACCATTTTTAAAGGACTACTATGCAAAGACAATGCTTATCAGTCCTATAGTTCAACATGGGCATTTTTAACAATGAAATGGGATGGCTATAACCCTTTCAGTCTGCCTGTAGCATTTACTAGACTTTGGGCCAAACTCTTCATGTGTGCACATAATTTTATAAGTGCTTAGAAAGAAAATAGTCTGAAACATATTCTTAAAATGCAGAAGTTATATGTTTTTGTACTTATTCATGTATATTTAAATTTATTTTTAACTAAAAATAAAAACAATGTTCATATTCATGGGTTCCATGTGACGTTTCAGTACATGTGCATATTGTATAATGTTTGAATCAGGGTAAACATGCCATCTTCTCAAACATTCATCATTTCTACATGGAGAAAACATTCAAATTCCTCACTTCTTTTTATGACAATAATGCCATCAAATATCTGAGAGCTACTTAATTCTTAAAGAAAATTTCAGGTGTGCACTCAGAGAAAGCTAATTTAAACCCTAAATTAAATAGAGCAACAGCCTTTGATGGAGGACACTTGTTTCTGAAAATTCATAAATGGAATTCCACCGGTGAAATCGTAGGGTGAGTGGATGTACAAGGGAATCCTGTACTTAAAGGAAACTGGAAGTGACAATTCTTGGGAGGGCCTGATCTAGCCCTCATGTGAACAGACAATCTCTCCAGTCTCAGCTAATATTTACGAAATTTGTATTGAACTTATAGGAATGGACCCAGAAAAATGGTTCTAATAAATGAACATTTTAGCTTTATTAATATCATCAGGCACATCTGAATGATGTGGAACTATTCCATTAGGAACCATGCCATCATCCAGCTTTTTATTCTGCTGCATGTCTCTGGATGCAGGGATTATGGGAATATGTTGAAATCCTGGAGAAAGCTTCAAAGTGATCTCAGTCTACATCTCTGCCCTTTCCACTCTCAGTCAGTCTAGTACTTCCACAGTTAAGATTTGACCATGACTGAGATTTGATTCTAGTTACCTGGCATCTAGAAAAGAAGGCGGGCATAATTTCTGAAGATGGCTGGCCATCTTCTTAACAGTATCTACGTGCTTCATTTGAGGTCAGAAAGAGGGGGTTACTTCTGCCAGTTCCTAAGACTCAGGAGAATCTGCTGTTCAAGAGTCTCAGTTGCATCTATTCCAATAATTTGAGTTTACATCCAGTTTATTCATTCCTCTCTTGTTAGAGCTCCTGATGTTAGTACAGGAGACTTTTCTAGGCTGAAGATTCAGCCTTCTCTAATGTCATACTTCTCTTACAAGTAAGTTCTGCATGCTTAGCCCTCTAACTATGAGTCTTTAAAAAGTGGTAAGAAAGCCTCTGGCTCTTTTTTGCTGAAATTGGTGATGAATCAACCTGGGCCATCATTTTTCTCTCCTCAGTGCATCCGTGGTGCCCAGGAATGGCCACTCAGTTCTGCGGTCCTTAACGCTTGTCCATCTTTCCTCCTTGAAAATGGCTGAGACTCCACTACGGTGTCCCATCCAGCCGTGCAGCATCTTGGGTCTCCACAGGCCGTGTCTCAGTGTCCCCACTGCCACAGTGTGCGGGGGAAACACACCTTGCTGCAGTGATAAGCTTGTGACCCAAATCCAGGATCTCCGTCTCTCAGTGTCAACTCTGAAGTGTCACAGCAGGTTTCTTAGATGGCGCCGCTGAGGCAGGGGTTCTTGGGAAAGTGATTTATTGAGGAAATACTCCCAGAAAAACTCTGGAGTTTTGGAATGGAGCAGGGCGGGGATGAGATAATATTCGTGCTACTTGGTTTCTTTAATCTCATCTTATGGGGAACTTGGGGGTAAAGTCACATCACAGAGGGTTTCATGTTGAGACCAAGAGGACTGTCAGGCAGTCATGCGCCATGAGCTACTTCCAGACAGAAGATCCTCACCTAATCCTTGCCTGGACTCCAAGGTATGCTGGGCAATGTGGCTTCCATAGGCAAAATGGCTCCCACAGGCTAAGGACACTCCCCAGTGAGCAAGAACAGCACAGGCGAGAGCCATGGGCAGCCAACACCTACAGCATGAGGTGGTGTTGTAAGGGAGAAGGGTTTCTTTCCTTGACCATTGCAAGGTTTATGGCTGACATCCCTTTAACAAAGGCAGATTAACAAGAGAAAAGCATTCATACTTATTTAGTGTAAATTTTACGTGATATGTAGTTTCATAAATAAATCCCAAACACACGGGAAAGCTTCCTTTCAGCGGAAGCCCTGACATCCTGGCGTAGTCCTGCCCCATTCAGACTCCGACCCACAGAATCCATGAGCATGAAAAAGGGCCAGGTCACTGAGATACAGGGTGAATACGTGACTTTCTGCATATGTCACTTATTGTCCTCCACTATGATGCAACGTCTGTGGAGACAGGAGTTTTTTTACATTTACTTCTCAGATAAGTGTCCAAGTCCTCCTCATCTGCCTAGACCACAGGAGGCATTCAGTAAGTATTTATTAAACAAAAGAATGAATTGGAAAAATGATTCTTGTATCCATGTGCAAGTGTGCTTGAGCATTGAATTCCAGCTTTAAAGTGATTTGATCTTAGAATTTTGGAGATCATGTTTGTTGTTGTTATTTATTTATTTTTGTCTTCTACTTCTCATTTTGGCTAATGAGTTTTTGATGACTTTTAATACTCATTCTTCCACAGAAATTCGTTTTCCTCTGGAAGGCTGAAATATTTTTCCTTATTGCTGAAATTCTGGAATTCTGAAATTTCACTGTGATGGGATTTTTATGTCCTAAATTTTAGTTTTATCTCTTTGATATTCAGAAGGTTCAGCCTAAAGACGCGTGTCTTCTCCCAGTTATAGGAAATAGTTGCCTACGTTTTCTCTGATGACATCTTCTCTCTGGTAAGGGTCTCCTTGTCAGAATCTGTTGTGTCAAAATACCTTCCTTACTTCTTCCCATGCTTGCTTTTGTTTTAGATAGTTTTAAACATGTGGAGAATGTGTAAGCAGTTGTCCCGTGGTCCCCACATTCTCTCTATGAGAACTTTTAAAAGTACTTTTCTTAAGGTACTAACCTTGGAGAAAATATTTCTGCTGCCAACTGGCGACTTGGCTGGACCAGCTCTTCCAAATCAATGCTTCAATTAATAACATTTTATTATTCCAAGGCTTACTCAGTTCTTTGCTCTAACTTTACTCTGAGTTTGAAAGATTTATGGAGTTAATTATAACTCTATATGAGGCATAGTCTGTGTTTTCCTTTACTTGTGTCCCTCTATTAGTTCAAACTTATTTATTTTCCATCTTTTGGGATCCCTCAAAATTTCAGGCTTTCTAGTGGTATTTTTTCTTATATTCTAATATTGTAACCTATTTGTCCTCTTAAAAAATATCATTTTTGTGTGTTCGAGATTTCCGCTACATGTTTGCAAGAGGACCTCTGTTGGTGTGCTTGATCTGTTGCTTTGATCTAATCTTAATTTAATCATAATCCTCTTATAAAAGAGGTACCAGCCTCATTCCACAGAGAGCTAATGAGAACAGTCCTAGAACTGTACAAGTTGCATATTTTTCTTTAATTAGCCACTTCTCTAGGCAGACATTATCTTATGAAGTTTTATTTTATACAATAGAATGATCTAGCTAAATTAGAAAAAGGGAGTTGGTAGAAGAATAATTCCAAGTTAAAGGAAAAGGAAGAAAAATCAGTTTCAAAAAGGAGAGGGGGAAAGTCTAGGGATCTAAGATACCGGAGAGTCTTATTTTGGCATTTTAACTGGAAAGAAGAGACACTTGTTCTTTTTAGTATGCATATTGCTTTGCTGAAGATGTAAATGACAGAGAGGGAGGGAGGGAGCGAGGGAGAGAGAGAGAGAGAGAGAGAGAGAGAGAGAGAGAGAGAGAGAGAGAGAGAGCACTTCTGAGTGACTTAGTTTGGTTTAAGGCTGCCAGTTCTTCATTTGCTGGGGAAGGGTTGAATATTTCTGCAAAATGGACTCAAATTGGGAGCAAAGATCGCCAAAGAGAAATCAGGATGCCATTCCCTGGGAAAGAGGGAATTGAGGTTGGGCAGGCTGAAACAACAGCTCACTAGACACATCCACTTCTTGGAGTCATGGGATTAATTAATATGCATTCTTGAAACCAGTGCTTGGCTTGGCACAATCTGTAGAGTCTGCAGCCCCCGAGCAAGGCTGCCCTTGTTTGTAGGACGCACCATCATTCCTGACTCTGCCTGTTTCCTACTGTCCTTCTACTCCTTTATGTAACAGATCAAAGACTGGTTTGTTGGATTATTAAGCACTATTCAATTAAGACAATAACTATGCTTTCCCACTTATCATTAGGGTAGTGAGAGAATAAATGACACGGAAAAGCAGCACATAAAGCAAAATTTCAGTAATTAAGACTATTTGTGGAAAGGTCAATCCAAATTAGAGATGGATGTCTTACAGACTATTTTAATTCTAAATATCTTTTGAAATTAGAAGGACTGCTGGTAAGAAACTTTTGCCAAACAGAGTCATTTGAGTTCAGTTTTAATTGGAGGTGCATTTGTAACGAGAGTGTTCTAAATAGAGATATTAAAGTCCCTGAAGTCATTTAGCCTCTTTATTCTTTAAAGGAAGTCACATACTTTATAATAATATCATTTTTAATTTGCCTTTTAAGTTCTTTCCTCAGGCTTATGCATAAGTTTCAGGCTCTCCAGTTATATTATCACAATTTTTTTGTTTTATGTGATGAGTGCCTGTGGTTCTGCCAGGAATTGTTCACACATAAATGAAGAAATGTGATAAGACAATGTAACAGACAAATAATGAAGACCTACTGTGTGCTGGATACCCTTCCAGGTGCTTGGATGCAGTGGTTAACATGGTGACAGGTTCTGAGGAACTTGGAATCCAGTGGGAAACTGCTTCTCTACACAAGACATTCTCTTTTTGCACTCAGTTTGCACAACTTGTTTGAATCAACTTTTGTGCCACTGTGATCTAAAGCTCTGACTAGAACAATGTAGAGGAGGGAAAGTTTATCTTGGCTCACAGTTTCAGAGGTCTCAGTCCATAGACGGCCAACTCCGTTGCTCTGGGCCTCAGGTGAGGCAGAACATCATGGCAGAGGAAAGCAGCTCAGGACGTGACAACTATAAAGCAGAGAGTTTTCTTGGACAAAATATAAACCCCAGTGGTACACCGTACAAGCCCCATCTCTCTAGCCACTCTCCACTTGATTATAGTTACCATCCAATTAATCCCTAACAGTTGATTAATCCACCAGTAAGGTTACACCTCTCATACTCTAATCCTTTTGCCTCTGAATGTTCTTGCTTTGTCTCACATATGAGCTTTTCGGGGACACCTCACATCTAAACCATAACAATGCTAAAAAATTCTTCCATTATAGGTGAGTGTGCATAGTGGAAACATATAAGTAATTGTCACATATTGGTAACAAAACCAAACAAGGATATAATTTAAACATTTTGATGCCAATATTTTCCAATAGAATTTTCTATTCTGTGGAAAACTTTTCTGCGTAAGCTGTCCAATAATAAAGCCACATGTGATTACTTAATTTTTTAAAATACTGAATTTTAATTAACTTAAATTTAAAAAGCCATATGAAGCTAGTGACTACCATTTGAGCAAGACGACTTCTTATATCTTGATGGTTCTACTTATCTTTCACGCGTTCACTTCAAACCTGACTTTTGACAATAGACTCAGAAAATCCGTAGGGTTTACTGGTCTCAACTTTGCCACCCATGCTCATAAATATAAGAATACTCTATGCAGTTTTAATTTTCAGAAAGTTCTAAATTGTTGAGGGGTATCAGGTGAGTGCTTTGGTGAAGAACTCTTTCCTTGAACTTGCTTCCTGGGTGTCCGCCAGTGTTGTGACTTTGAAAAGCTTGTATCTTCTCATCTTAATTCATCTCTCTCTCCCTGTGAATAAAGTGGTTCATACTCTAGCTTTGTACCATGGAGAACTAGAGTTTGATGGGCACATATAGGCATCATATGGGTTTCAGTCAGCTTTTTTTGATGCTGTGACTGAAAGAACCAACCAGAGCAATTGTAGGGGAGGAAGAGGTTGTTTAGGGGCTCACAGTTTCAGAGGTCTTAGTCCACAGAAGGCCGGCTCCATTCCTCAGGGCTGGAGGTGAGGCAGGACATCATGGAGGAAGAGTGTGGCAGCGGGAAGCAGCCCACAAGGTGATCAGCAGGTAGAGAGAGACACTCCACTGGCCAGATACAAAGGTGTACCCTCAAGCCACACCCCAATTCCCACCTCCTCCAGCCACCCCACCACTTCAGTTCCACTGAGTCAAACCCTATCAGGGAATTAATTCACTGAGGGGGTCAAGACTCTTTCCACCCGATCATTTGTCCTCGGAACCTTCTCACATTATCTTACACGTGAGCTTCTGGGGGACACCACATTTAGACCATATCAATATATAAGGCACATATGAGTTTTAACATTAATTGATTATTTTTAATAGGCACGAAATTATGTGGATTTACATAATATAATGCTTTCCTCCATGTGTATTTTGTGGAATGACTAAATTGAGCTAAGTAACATACCCATTGACTCACATTGTGGGTTTGTGTGTGTGTGTGTGTGTGAGTGTGTGTGTGTGTGTGTGTGTGTGGTGAGGACATTTAAAATCTACTCTTTTAGTAATTTTCATGACCATCATTCTACTCTGTTTCTGTGAGTTCAACTATTTAGATTCCCCATGTGAGACCAGGCAGTGTCTGTCTTTTCAGGCCTGGCTTATATCCCTTAGCATATCGCCCTCCAGGTTCATCCATGAACTTAAAAGAACCTCCTTCTTTGAAGATCAGATAATATTCCATTTTGTAACGGTGCGACATTTTCTTCATCTGATGATGGACATTGGGTATAAAATTCTGGGTATACATGCAAAGGAATAAAATCACTCTGCACATCTAGATTCCTTGCAGCATTATTCCCAATAGCCAAGATGTGGACTCCACCTAAGGGTGTGTGTGTGTGTGTGTGTGTGTGTGTGTGTGTGTGTGTGCATGCCGCATGTGTGTGCATGCTAGCTTTTAGACACCTTCTTTATATAGACAGTATATCAAGAAGTGTCTAATTAAACTCGGGTGACATATCTAAAATCTTGTTCTTCTCACACTATAACTTACAGATGTCTCTTATGATAAGTTATTTGCTTACTGTTTTCTTTTAATTTTATTTTTTAATTGAAATGCTATATGTAAAGTACACTTTGAGATGTTTTGGTATACATGTACATAGTGAAATAATTACTGCAGTAAAGCTAATTAACATGTTTATCTCTTCACATAGTGACTTTGTGTGTATTTGATGTGATTTACAATGTACTTTCTAAAGAGATATTAAGTTGACAGTACAATATTAACTTCAGTGTCCATTGAGACCTTGTACTCTTTGCATTACTGTTTGTGGCACTTCCAATCCCTGGTAACCACCACTGTACTTTATGACTCTGACTTAAGTTTTCCTTTTATTCATTTTTTCTTTTTTCCCCCAGTTTTATTGAGGTACTATTTAGTTGATTGACAAATAAAAACTGAATGTACTTATCTGTACAATGTATCACTTTGACATATGTACACCTGGTGAAATGTTGGCCACACATCAGCCAATTAACCTGTCACCTCACAGAGCTATCAGTTTTAGTATTGAAAACAGCTAAGAGTCTCTTAGAGTTCAAGTATAAAACATAGTCTTGTTAACTTCAGATCCATGTTGCCCATGAGATCCCCAGAACTTGTTCACCATGCATAACTGAAAGTTTGATCTTTTTTACCAACACCTCCCTTTATCACCCTGTGGAGTGCTGCCCTTGGCAACTAGTATTCTAATTCTACTCTCTGTTTATAAGAATCGGGCTTCTCCAGATTCCACCTTTAAGTGAGACCTATGGCATTTGTATTTCTCTATCTGACTTATTTCTTTTGGCATAATAATCTCAAGATTTATTCATGTTATTCACATAGCAGAATTTCTTTCTTTTTTATGGCTGAATAATATTCCATCATGTGTGTGAGTACATACATATCAAAATGTATCTTTTCATACATTCCACAGAAACTTGGCTTATTTCCATGCCATGGATCTGGTGAACGATGCTGCAACAAACCTGGGAGGGCAGACTTCTCTTCAAGGTATAATTTCACTTTCTTCCTACATGTGCACTCAAGCATGATTGCTAAATCACAGTTTTGTGTTTATTGTTGCTAAGCATTGGAACTCAATGCCATGTGTCTTAGGTATGCTAAATTGAGTTTTGGAAAATAATATTTTATATTTGTATTTTCTGTATCACTTGTATAATAAGTGTGGAAATTGTGAGAAGTTTTACAAAACAAATAATTATGGTCTTTTATTTTGTTTTCTAGTTATTTATGTGGACCCAAAGGTCGATTTAAGACTCTTTTTGGATACATTTATCATTCTATCATTCTGAATCTCTCCCTTACATTCTGGATAACTGTATCTTCTATTTGATTAGTTCAAATTATTCCTCAACAAGCAACTCTCATCTGATTACTGTTGGAGGCATTTCAGATTTTTCTTTTGGAGTTATTTTAGACAAATAACATATTTACATACTGTCATAAACTTCCATATTTAAAAAATCTATTTAACTTAAATTAATATGTTCTTATCACCATAAGTATTTTGGAATTAATAAGTTAATTAATAAGTTTGGATTCAAACACACACAAAGATACATGGAAATGCAAGCACACACACATATACACACACATACACACATACACTGATGTGATATTTTAACTATGAAATTGAAGCCATATTTGGCTATGGATATAGAAATGTTGAGTGATGGTTAATAATCCCACTATTGGCGTTTGAAATACTAAGCCTAATTCTGTTACTGAAAATTTGGTAGTGCTTCATGAGTTGTTTTCCTAAAAATCAAATATGAACATCGACAGGTTAGACACAGGTCTGCCCCACCAACCGGCAGACCATGCCAGAGCCCAGAACCTGGCCATCACAATAGCTCTCCCCATGCAGTAGCTTCCATCTTGCCACAACAGACAGGGCCTAGAAGCTGGTGCATCTCAGAGCAGGCATCCCAAAGCCAGTGTAAGGGTCTCCCTTCAAGCCTCATCTCTGAAAGACTTGCATCCATCCTGCGGCACCTCCACTTCTATCTGGAGTTACCTCCACTATTGCTGCTGCCACCTTTAGTTGCACCATGGTGGGACACCGGCAGGGTCTGGAAGCCCAACACCAAGGTGAGGTGCAGCTAATCTGCAGACACTACAAGATTATAGGGTAGAAATTGTAATCCCTCAGATCCACACTTCAAGAAAGGAAGATACATAGACAATATGATAAAACAAGGAAAGAAAGTGGCCCAAACAAACCAGGATACTACAATAACAGAATCCATGGACAGCTCAGTTGATGAAATGTCTGAGAAGGCGTTCAGAATATACATGATTAAATTGACCTGTGAATTAAAGAATGACCTAAATGAGCAAATACAGGCAAACATTGATCACACCAACAAGGAGATAAGAGAGAAAATTTAGGTAGCAAAAGATTATTTCAAGAAAGAGAGAGAGATTCTGAAAAACAAAACAAAACAAATCAAAAGACAAAAATCCTTGATTAGTTCAAATTATAAACCAAATAAAAACTCAATAGAAAGCATCATCAACAGACTAGATCACTTGGAAGACAGAACATCAGATAATGAAGACAAAGTATACAATCTGGAAAATAAAGTTGACTCCACAGTGAATATGGTAAGAAACCATGGACAGAATATCCAAGAATTATGGGACAGCATCAAAAGACCAAATCTAAGTGTTATTGGGATAGAGGAAGGCACAGAATTTCAAACCAAAGGAACACACAACCTCTTTAAAAGATAATATCAGATAATTTCCCAAACATGAAGAATGAATTGGAAAATCAAACACAAGAGGCACCAAATGTACAAAATTACAACAAATCTACACCAAGGCACAAGATTGAAAATTGTTTTCTGAAACTTTTTGTATTTGCACTATTCTCTCTTCTCACTAATTTGCATGCATACAGTTGTATAAGGCTTCATAGTTGTTATAGTTGATTTTGGAGTAGCAAACATGAACTCATGACTCTAAACAAAAAGACTTAGGATCAAATATAATGAGTGTTATTTAAACAAAATGAAAAAATAACCCATAATTTGAAATATTTTTGTTATTAGATAAACCTAAGTAACATATAGAGCAAAATTATTTTGATATTCTTATTTTCAATTTTTTATAGGAATAATATTCTAGATAAATATAATTTATTCATATAAACTCTAACAAATGACAGTGCATTTGGTAAAACTTGGAAAGGTGAAAACTTGGTGGAATTATAAGCTATAAGAGTAGACCAAATTCTAAGCACCATCTTATTATGAATGAAAAAATCAAAATATAGGGAGATTAAATAATTTGCATGGAATCTTATATCAAGTACAAGACTGATTTCTGGGTTCATATGGTAAAGATCTCCTATCATATCTCATTACTAAAGGTACAAATTAGTATCTTATTCTCCACTCCTTCACACTACTTTGACTAACATTTATAGTGTTTTTATAATTTTGAGGGACTTTTAAATTAAATACACATTTTAAAATGTAGTAGTTTAAGAAATGTAGAAGTTACTTTTTAGCAGATGAAGACCAAAATGTTTATTCTTAACTTTCTTCCCTCCCTTGCCCCATACTAAATCTAAACCCACCCATTTATTAGCAAGCAATGATTAGGGCAGAAAAAAAGCAATTTAATTTTTAAAACTCTCCTGGCTTTGAGGTTTAAGGGATTTAGTTGAGACTTTTAGGGAATTAAAATAAAATACAATAACCTGCCTATGACTTTAAATTCCCTGGAGACACACATTTTCAGTTGAAGTTATACACAGGTAAACCAATCAATGAGCCAGGCTGAGAAAATAGATGCAAGAGAGTTTGAAAAAAATAATTCCCCTTTGCCATCAAGTATTACGGTCCTAGGAAATGCAAATTATTCATTTTTGAATAGGTCAGAAAAAATAAGATTTAAAATACTCTTAGGTAATTTTGCATTTTGTCTTTGAAAGATAATTGTGTTGGTTATTTACAGGACAGTAATTATCACATTATCCCCAGCTAGAACTCACCACCAGATGAACTGATTCTGGGTTAGATTCAAGGTCAGTGGCCTCACCTGGTAAATTTATCACAGCAATAATAATATGATTGAAGGTTGAGACATTTGACACTGACACTAACAAAGATCTCCTGCCTTACGTAGAATCAAGAGAAATGAAGTCTCGGAGTCTTTAGAAGGGTGTGCAAAGACTCTGCCTCTTTGGCTAGTTGGGGAATATCTGGGGAAGAAAATAAAGTTTTGGGGATGGTAGAGGATAAATGCTAGCATTTTTGAAATTCACCAAGAATGTGGAATTGTGCTTTTTTTCCCACTTGGATTTGGTAGCAGCTTATCTGTGTTCAAACTTCAGGCTCTGGCACTTATTTTTAGCAACCAATATGGCGCTGAATACAGTTTTAGCCTCATGGAGAAGAGAAGCCTTTGAGTTCAGAGCAACACACCATAAAGGCTAAAGCCAGGTACTTTCCTTTTCTGTCTATTTGACATTATCAACTTATCTAAGACGTAGATCACTTGTCTGTCAGGCAAGATTATTGTGAAAAATACATCTGCAAATGTGTGCAAATCATCCAGCATGGTAGTGACTCTCCAGAGTAGAGGGAACTGAGTGAGATCATAGGAGCACTATTTCAGTCACTTTTCTTCTTTGCTCTTCCACAACTTTCTGAATTCTTAAGTGCAAGTTAAAAACAGATGTTCATGTCTATCAGTTGTAGATTGTACTATATGTCTATATTTCAATGAAATATTAAGCATATTGAAAACATATCATACGTGCCATTCTCAATTATTTCATTGCTTCTTTCCCATTGCAAAGCCTTGAATTAAAAGAATTCCTATAAATATTTTTACAGATAGTTATTTGGAACAATTCAAACCAAATGAACATTTCAATAATAAATTGTATTGCCTAGACTATATCAGTCAGTTGAACAGTGCATCCAGCACAAAAAACTGTTGGTTAACATTGGTTTCAAAATTGCCAGAGGTTAGCAAAGGGTGACATTGCTATTCTAGATTGCCAGACACAGGGACAGATAACTGCTTCCTATTCAAAGGAGCATCTTGATGATCGTAGTACGCAGCTTAGTTGTCATAGAGTCAAATAGACTTATTCTGCTAATTTCTTATTTCCAGCTTTGACATCCTCAACCATGAAATCCTTGTTCTGAGAATCAAGTAAATTCATCAGTATAAACTTCCTAAAATAATACCTGACCCACAGTAAGCACAACAAATGGTCCCATTTTCTACATCTCTTTTGAGATAAAAATGACATGATAAAATTTACTCATTGGAAGTATATATTTCATTGAATTTTAGTGTATTGAATCAAACAGATACCATCACAATGAGTCTTAGATTGTTGATAAAAAATTGGAAGCAAAGAAGGAATCATGTAAGCTGATCTCCAAGACTTGTAACATTTGAAACACTTGTAACTAACATTTGTAACACTTGTAACATTTAAAAAGGCAAAGAATTTATTTATTTTTTTATTTTTTATTGCCCCCTAAAGAGATTCTCATATTCATAGAAATCATATCCCCACTTTTCCTCTTAGTGAAGACTTTTATCTTTTCCCCAATTTCTAAACAAATTCGAATCCATCTTTCAACCCTATAGAGCCACCTACTCTGGACATTTCATAGAAATGGAACCATGCCACATATGTATGTTTATGATGCTGCATTTCACTCAGCAAGACATTTTCATTGTTCACCCGTATTGTTCTCAGTAAGCAATACTCCATTTCTTTTTTATTTCCAAATAGTATTCTATTGTATGTGATATCACATTGTGTTCATTCATTCAGTAGTTTGGGAACATGTAGTTTTTTTCCACTGCTTATGGCTGTTATGAATAATACTGTTATGAACACTGACACATACATCATTATGTGGACACATGTTTTCATTTCTCTTCTTTACCTTAGACTAGAATTGTCCCATCCTAGGATAACTCTATTTTTAACATTTTGAGGAACTGCCAAACTGCTCTATAAAGTGTTGGTACCATTAGCACCCACTTTTTACATGTTGAGAATCAATCAATTCTCAGATGAGAATGACATTGGTCTTACCCTGGAGTTGAGGTGCTTTGACTGCTGGATTTAGGGATGGGTCCTCAGATGTCACCTAAGATTTCTTTTTCTAACACCTGCCAGAAGGCTTTGTTGAAGTGAACTGCTACTAAGCAACTTTTTACTTTTATCTCAACTTCTAGAGAATAAGAACATCCAGTCCTTAATGAGCCAATTTTAGAGTTAACAGAATATTATTGGCTTTGTAGGAAATTGGGTTTTTTGGATTTTTAAAAAAATTATTATTAACTTGTGACACCAGGGGAGTACAGAAAGCTGCAACATATAATTGCCTTTTACTTAAAAAGTACCAATAAGATGAAAAAAATTATGTTTCAGAGAAGATTATTTACATGCTAGACTATGGTCTCAAATGAAAGAAAAACAAATTATAAAGGTTTGCAGCCAAACCAGCACAATATTAGCAGTTCACAGGTGTTTGCCCAGAACTATCAGAGGAACATGCAATCATCTGCTTTAAAATAATAAAATAATTTTTTCTTATGGTTGGACAGCTCTATACTCATTGTAGTGGCCAAGTCCAACACAGTTTATGTCATTTACATCCCAATTCACTCAGGAGGCTGGAACTCAGATAAGGGTATGCTTTGTCAAATCAGTCATTTCCCCAGCAGTGATAGATTTTTTAATTAAGTGGAAGTTATTTCTATTTAAAGACCTGCAGTTAAAGACTTTGTTACAGTTTACAATCAATGCTTTTAAAGTGTTTCCATTTATAGTCAGAGAAATTGGTCAACTTTATTTTTCACAGTCTGATGTTATTTTATTTAAGATCAGAAAACACATATTTTAAATGTGTTCACTGTTTGTTATCAAATCTTATGAAACAACTCATTGCATTGAATTGTGTGAAAATATGAGGCAGTTAAAATCTGAAACCTGTCCTAGAAATTGGCAGAAAAACGACGACCCTTCCTCTACCCAATCTATCAGCCTATCTGTAGTGATTTAAGTTTTCACAATGACTTAATGTCACTAGACAACTTCACTACAGTTTTTCTTCATAAAGAAAAATGTATTTGCAAATAATTTTCATGTAATCCAGAAAGAACTGTCAGAAGAGCCGAAAGGGAAGAAAGCATACCATCTGTATTTATTTCATAAAAATAATCAGAGCACTGTACAGTGAAAACAACCAGAGAATAAATGAATATACACACTCATTTAAGCTTCAGTGAATCCGATAGTTCTTTTGATGTGTCATCAGTCAAAGTCGGGTTATTTACATTGAAGTGGGTGTTTGTATTGAATAAGGAGAGCAGTTTACAGACCAAGCAATCCATTAATGTCATGGAACAAAAGGAAATTATATGCTCTGCACAAAGTGTTTTTGAGAAGGCAAACTAGGCCACGTAATTTTTATAATGCATTAATGCACATTTCATTTTTGCCATCTGACATGTTTTGGCCACAGACAAAGATACACATCAATTGCTGGTGTGGGAGAAACTTCAGTGAGGGCAATGATGGAGCCCTAGACTTTTTAATATTCGAATTCTTGCCTCAAGATCTTGATAAGATAGGAATCTGTGAATGTACCTGCTTATGAGGCCAATGCTACAGCTAAAATCCAGTTAAATGCAGGAATATCTGGAATATAATTATTGGTATGTAAATAATGCCATAGCTTCTAGGATTTAATGATAACACCATTAACTTGAGAATGAAAAACAAATATCATTTTGATTGATGGGTCAAAGAGAAAACAAAAATAATAAAAATATTTAGACAAAATTATTCTTATTTTGGAGGCTGAGATTATATGCAAAAATGATCGTGTTTCCCTCTAATCTGCTGAAGCATGGAACAGAACTCTGTGATATCAAAACACTACTATCAGCATTTATAGGACCTGTATGAGTCCTATATTGTCAAGTGCGGTTTCAATTTAGCCTGCAAATGGATGCAGTTTGTCAGTCTAACTCTACATCATATAGACTTTTATACAATCACAAGATATCTTCATCACAGTGGTTACAAAATCACAGGAAGCTTGCTGTGTCCTATGCATGGTGAATTTGCTGAGTGTCCCTTGATATAATAAAACTGGCCACTCCAAAGAGCCCCACAGGACATACTTCCAGTGGTCCTGTGCTTGCATGCCTAGTGGGAGAGTAACTTGGCAACTGGTTTACTTGGAGATGATACCCATTCCTCTTTTACTCTGGATGTCCTGTGATGTAAAACCTGTTTTCAATTCTAGTGTCTAAAACCCACTTATTAAATATGTTCACTTTTGTAAAGCACTTAGATCCGTGAGAGATACAGCATGTGCTATGTACTTTTTTTAAAAAAAAATGTTTTCAGCTTCTGAACTCCTCTCCTATACATAGGTGCTATCTATATATAGTTCCTATCTCTACATCCTATCTCTACATCCTTGCTCTAAATCTTGTGCTTAAAGGTGATATGAATGGCCCATTGTTTATCAGATTCTCAGATAAATACTGAGATGTTTACTTGATTCAATCTGACTTGCTACTATCTGGAATGCAAGCTGACATGTTAACAGAACACTTGAAAGGTCCAGTTGGCCAGTTTTCTTTAGAAATTTGCTTCAGGGCATCATCAGTACCCATGCTAATCTTTTTTAAAATTTTTATTATTGGTTGTTCAAAACGTTACATAGTTCTTGACATATCATATTTAATACCCATGCTAATCTTTAAAGAGGAACATTTAATTTGGATGACTGGTTGGATCCTGGTTACATTTACAGATCTTTTACCTTTATCTGATATAAACACAGAGCCTTTGCTAAAAGGCCCAGTTTCTGAAATTTCATGTTTCATAAGTAATAGATGCCAGACTAAATCTCTCGTTGGTGGTCATTTAAAGGGAAAGAATCAACCTTATGAGGTACCTTTAGCTGAAGTCTCTTTAAATTAAGAAGTTTCTCCTCTAAATGTTCTTATACAAAAAAGCCAAATTAATGGCCAACTTCCTAAACCACTACACTAAATGGCCACTACACTAAACCACCTAGGAAAAATGGTCAAGAATTCACTGACCTTCATTTATAAACACCGTGATCAACAAATGTGGACTAAAATGTGACTATAAGTCATATAAGATCAAACAGACATCGTTTTGTAAACCCTTTTTTTTTTCATTTACAGAACTTTTTACATCCTCTTTTCTAATAGAGTTTCTCTTTTAGAGCAGTTTTATGCTCACAGCAATATTTAAAGTCACAGTCCTTAACCCTGCATGTTCCTAGCCTCCCTACTCTCTACATCCTCCCCCAGGGTGGCACTGTGGCTACCTGCATCAACCTTGACACTTCATTGTGAACCACAGTTCATGCTAGGGTTCACTCTTGGTATTGCAGACTCTATGGTTTTGGACAAATGTATAATGACCTGCATCCACTATGTTAGTATCCCACAAAAGAGATCTATTGCCCTAAATCCTCTGTGTACTTTTTACTCAGGCTTCTCTTCCCACAACTCCTGGCAACCATAGATATTATGGTATAGTCTGCCTCGTTCTGCCTTTCTAAGGATTTCACAAAGTTGAATTTGTGTATTATCAGGCCTTTTCAGATTGGGTTCTTTCATTTAATAATGTGGATTTAAGTTTTTTTTAAGTCTTTTGTTTATATTTTTCATGGCTTGAGAATTCATTTATTTTTTTAGTGCTAAATTATATTTAATTTTCTGGATGTAACATTGTTTATTTATCTGTTGCCTACTGAAGGACATTTTGGTTGCTTCTAAGTTTTGGCAATTAGGAATAAAGCTGTTATGAGCACCTATGTATAGATTTTTTTGTGTGGACATAAGTTTTGGATTTCTTGGGTAAATATCAAAGGACAGGTTTGTATTATATGTGGATTAAATGATAAGATATAGTTTGTCTTTGCAAGAAATGGCAAACTATCTTCCAAAGTCGCTGTTCCATTTTGCATTCCCATGAAAAATGAAACATGGTTCCTATCTCTACATCCTTGCTCATATCTGGGAGTTTTCAATACATCCTCTTTTAAAATATGAGCTTTGGTGATCACATTTATTGTATTGATTTCAGAAGTTATCATGACAGGTTTGCTCTTTGGGTCATTATCTCATTCTCTCTGACAGCTTCATCTGCAGCTTTTCAGAAGCTGTGAATTTTGTCAACAAATACAGTACTCTCTGACAAAAAGACTATTATTCTTCTTTCTACTATAAATCTATTCTTTATGATAGTTATTGGGGGTATATTTACACTGAGATGTTTACTTGATAGTGATGCCATTGTTACAGTGCGCAGCATTCATTATAGTCAGTCGTCAGTGCAATATGAATTCAAATTAACATTGAATGGACTCCACAAGTTCTCTGCTGGATACAAGGCATAGGGGTGAACAAAAATGTCATGGTTTCCTCATTAAACTTGCAATTTAATAAAAAAGACAGACTTTAGCCAAATATCACACTAATAAACCTACAATTAAAAATGTGATGAATTCTGTGAAGAAAAAAAGCAGGAAGTTAAGAGAGTAGGTAACAAGGAGATTTTGACCTGGTTTGGCAGAGTGTGGTGTATAGCAGGGGAGGAGGATAAGTCAAGGGCAGGGAGAGCTTCCTAGAAGAGAAATGATTGAGCTGAAATCTGAAGGGTCAGATGAAGTTAAGTGGTGGTTATTTTTTAATAACAATATAATTTGGCCAATATCAAGTAGTGGTCTTTGTGACTACTCTTCAGAGCCCATGCAGCCATCCCCCAGTTGCCGAGACAGTGACTATTGATGGATTGAAGCTGGCTCCTTCTGTGACAATTGCCCTCAGCCTCATGGAACTATATTTCTCAAAGTTATATATCTTCCTTCTTGCCAGGGGCATTATTTAGCTAATGGCAGATGTGGGCATAGTGAGGCACTGCCTCTTGACTTCTATTTGAGACAACTCTGATGGACATTTCCTTAAGGCTATCTGAGGTCCAGTTGTGAATCCTTTGTAGAGCAAATTTTTCCTCAGCTCAATACCATTTTTTTTTAACCTTTTTTCTAACTATTTCCCTGAGATTAAATCCCAATAACTTACTATACACAATTCTCTGCCTCAATCTGTTTTCAGGTTGTTCAACTGAAGACAGTTGGTACCAGGTTCATGGTGGATTTTTTGAGGTGGTGGATGGATTTCCCACAGTGAGTTCTAGTGATGCCTTTGTGAAAATTCCATCTGTGGTGGACAGAGATGGCATATTGGCTAAAGAAGATACACCATCTTCCACATTTGTGGAAGAATACCACAGATATAATATTCTGGGTCAGTTAAGAGAGAGAAAATGAGTATGGAATTCAGTTACAAAATGTCATTGATTCATTGAAAAGTGATCCTTATAAGGATCTTTCAATTACCTATTTTTGGCAATATTTAAACCTGGAGAACTTCATTTCCTACAGTCAGAGGAAGTTCAAGTTTCAGGACTTGGAGCTGACTACTTCCCCATATATGGCTGGACCTGCAGAGCTGGCCAACTCCTTTTTGTTAGAAGATGAGACTCTCTAGCCCATCTTCCCACTCTGCTTTTGCTTGAAGATCATGCAGGGATCTCAAGTGAGGCACACATTTTAAAAGATATGCTTGTCCCTGATCAGAATCTACTTCTACCTCCCTTCCTGACAATCAGACCAAGCAGAGGTCAGATCCTAACATAAATTAGTGAGATGTGCAGGGCTGCTAAGGGAAGAGAGAGAGACTGATGGAGCTGCAGGATCTGTTGATGAATACCAACAACAGCTGCAAGAATATGCTTGGAAGAGTCCCTAGGGATGTGGGATCAAGGGCAATCTACTGATATGGGACACTCTTCTATGCTACTGGGTTTAGCACTCTGGAAAGCATTCTGAGAGATGCCTCTTTGAGGTTTGAAAAGGTGATGTCTCACACTAAAAGAACTGTGAGGGGTGATCAAGGAACAGGCAAGCAAGAGTCTGAGAAAAGTGGATATACTGGAATAGACAAAGCATGTAATATTGGAAAACCCACTTGCCTACTAAGTTCTAAAGGAGAAAATTCCATTTACCAAAGAGATAGAATATGTGTTATTGAGAGGGGCAATCCATCTTTCAGAAGCCTTGTGGTACCTCTCCTCAGAAGCCAGGGTTGGAGGACACAGGTATTGCAATGAGTGCAAAGACCACAGAGGTAGCCAGAGGGTACAATCTACAGAAAACTCTGGAGGTGATTAATAGAACACTAAAATTTTAGGGGCAAGATAAATAGGCATCTAACAAAAATATTGCTTCATTCATATTATCAGAGGAAATTAAGGATGCATGATCCATAATCTGAATATAGTTCTTGCCATGTTCTTGACCTGAGATAGTTCTTGGATATGGAATCTGTTTAGTAAAGGAGAGATTAGGTCTATAACAGGAAGGAACCTGCAGTGTGACAAGAATATTACTTGGCAGTTCCCCCACTGTTCCCCAAAGGAATCTTCAGCCATTTACTTAGATAGTCATGTATTGACCAAAGGGAAACACTTACGTATCTCCAGTATTATGGGACACCGGGTCTGCATTGACATTGATGTCCCAGTACACAAATCTTTAGCCCATCTGTGTGAACAATGGCATATGGAAGCCAGATAATAAATGATTCCTGGCTCAATACTAGCCCACAACGATTTGAAGAGTCTCTCAGTTGTTTTTTGTGTGTTTGTTTGTTTTTTATGATCCTTAAATTTACAGTTGGGATGGATTCAGTGAGAAGTTGGCAGATCCAGGAATCTGATAAGGGTAGAGTGATATCACCCCCGGTTTTTTCCTAAAGCATTTGTGGTTTCTGTATGCATAGTTAAGGGCTTTGTAGGTTCTGGATCTTTAACTGATTTTACTGCCACCAGGGAACAGAGTAGTATACATTTTAAGCTAGTTCTTTCATAGCACATTTAAGAACTATGTACATAGTGCATTTGATGTACTACTAAACTAGTACATTTAGGCTAGTTCTTCACAGTTACTTTGGACAGGGAACCACCACCACCAACAACAACAACAAAAAGGTCACCACTTCAAGGGAGAATTTTGCTTAGATCAACAAGAGGAGGAAGGGCTATTGCTTTCAAAGGTGAACAGGGCAGAATGTATTTTACTAAAGCATCTCTTGAAGCTCTTTTGTTCGGTATTAAGGTTAAATGGTTAGTACAGTAGCCATTATCCAAGAAGGACACAGTAACCACTAGGTTTCATCCCATCCCATGAGGGATGAAGGCCTAAGGCACCCCCCACCAGGCAAGCCACCACTTGGACCAACAGAGAGGATGACCAAGAGTGAAGGCAACCTGAAACAAGTCTTGGAGGAGAGGGTGCTGAGGATCAGTAATGGCCCGGAGCTCAATTGTAACAGAATAGGTTGTTGCGTTTCACTGACTTGTAAGCTCCCCAGGAAACAAGACCAACACTTCCCTTGGGAAAACTCATTTCAGATAGGAGCAAACTTCTGTAAGAAGCAAGCACATCTGAGGAGGCAAAGATACTGTGGTACGTCCGTCTCACACTGTGGGGGCCAGTACGAGCCTCCCCCAGCTTCTGTGACTATCGATGGCTGGACAGTTAGAGCTGTATCCCTCCCTGGGAATTGTACTTGGAGACATGAAACTGCAATCATTAAGTTTATGCCCTTGTCCAGGTGGCAGCTTATGACTCATAACTGTTACGAGTACATGAAGAGCCAGCCCTTCCTACCACGAGGAACTCATCCCAAGGACTACCCCAGCTCCAAACCCTCCTTCAGTTGGTGGACACCTCAGGGGCAACCGCATTGCAATTCACCTACTCCTTTGCCCAGGGCTTCCTTCTCTGTTTTCTTAAAAGATATAAAACTGAGAATTCTCCTCAATTGGGACAATTCATCTCAGGTTGGGACCCTGCTCGGCTGGGATTAGTGAACTTAAGTGAAGAGAATCCAGGACACACAAACGCTCACTTTCTTTCTCTCTGAATGCAAGCATTGAGGAGAGTCCATGTGAAATCCTAGAGAAAAGGAAGTCATCTACAACCCAGGAAGAGGACCCTCACCAGGAACCAAATTGGCCGGCACCTTGATAATCAACTTTGCCCTTCAGAACTGTGAGAAATAAATCCCTATCATCTAAGGCATCTAATCTGTGGCAATTTTGCTGTGGCAGCCTGAGAAGGCTAATCCACCATCTGAAATGTGCCAGAGGAACTTGATTATATGAGTCCAGTGCTCAAAAGGGGATATGGGGCTACAGAGTTTTGGAAAGAATTCTGGAGTGATAAATTCTGGAAATAATTTTAAAGAAGCAGTTTTTTCATTGTGTGTGTGTGTGTGTGTGTGTGTGTGTGTATTTGAGGCTCTGTATTGAATGGGAATAAAAGACCGATAAATCATTGTAAAAATAAGTACTTTTGTCAGCAACATTTTTCTTTTAAAATGACCACATTAAGTCTTCTATGAGTCATTTTTCAACTGCTATGACAAATCAACTTGAAAGGAGGAAAAGTTTATTTTGTGCTGAGAGCCACAGCCGAGTCTGTATGGCCCCTGGTATTTTGCCAACAGTATTGGTTGACAGGGGAGGCATTACTATCTGCCTTGGCCGCTGAGTTCTCGCTGCTAATTTGGAGTTCTTGTGGGGATTCCTGGGGATTCCTGGGGATTCCCCGAGAGTTCCCATTGGTTGGGGAAGTGTAGGAGGAGGGATTTCTGGGAGAAATATTGCCAGCTGGGGGTTCCTGGACAAGCCGCGTGGCATTCAGGAGAATTCCCCCGGAGCGTGTGTGAGTTTTTTTCTTGCAGTTCAAAAATAAAGTTTGTTCCTGCTTCAGTGGCTCGTGATTTGTGCCCAGCCAGACTGCGGCAATTTTGGCTCCATGTTGCAGGTTTTAATCCATGGTCACTTGGCTCCATCTGCTTGGGCCTGTGGTGGCACAGGATATCACGGTAGGAACACTTGGTGGAAGAGGCTTGTTCACCTCGTATCAGCCGGGATGCAGACAGAGAGCGAAGGGGCTGGGGTCCCAATATCTTCCAGGAAATTCCCCCAATGGCCTAACTTCCTCTTGCTGGGCTCCACCTCTTACATGTGACATCAACCCCCAGTAGTGCCACAGGCTAATGATTAAACTTTTAGCACATGGTCCTTTAGAGGACATTTAAGATACAAACCACACCATTATGTCCTTGGACCCAATGACCATCTCCATCTCACAAGTCAAAATTCATTCTGTCCTGTTTCAAGATTTCCCACAGTTTTAACTCTTCTAGCAATGTTCAAAAGTCCGAGTCCAAAATCTCCTCTGAGACTCAAGGCAAACTCCGTGGTGAACCTTTATTAAAACAGAGGAACAAACAAAAGTTTCATAGTCCTAAGATGCAACAGCACAGGGTGGATATTCCTGTTCCAATAAGGATTAAGGTTAGAGAAAGTAAGGATCAAACAAAAAGACCCAAGCCTCAGGGTGAACATTGAGTCCTCTAGCTCCCCGTCTGACATTAGAGCACGCAGGAGTGTGCGGTGAGCTCAAAGGGCTTGGGCAGCCCCACCCTGCAGCCTTACTGACTGCAGTCCACATGACTCTTGGGGGCTGGCACTTTGCTGACTGCAGCTTCTCTCGGCTGGGCTGGCCGTCCACATTCCTGGCATCTCTCACTTCCTGGATCTCTGCGGTAGCTTGGGCTTTACTCTCACAGTTTTACAGATGGCCCTACCAGGGGCTGATTGCAGAGACTCTAATTTCACCAGATACTGCCTGGGCCTCCCAGGGTTTCTTTTGAAATCTGAATGGAAGCATCCATGACTCTATAATTCTTGAATTCTGCATGACCCAGTGGCCCCAATCTCTCTTATCAAATAAAGTTCTGTGTGAGCAGAGTGCCCAGAAACTCTCTTCTCAAACAGAGATCTTTGAAATCAGTTTATACTTTTGCACCATTGAGCCCAGCTGGGGTTGAGACCTTTATGGAGTCTTGATGATTCCTGAGATGTCCTCAAGGCATCTTTCCTAGTGTCCTATTGTCAAAGTCCTTGGCTCCTTTTTACTGGTGCTGCTCTCTACACCCACCATGGCTACAACATTAGCACTTCATTTCTGACCAAATTGCAGTTTTTTGAAATCTTTCTTCTATTTGCTTCCAATTCTCACTGTGATCTGGATTAAAGCATTCAGTAATAACAATGCCACTGTCAGAACGCTTCACTGTCTCGAAATTCCCTCTGCCAGTTTAATTAATCCTTCACCTTTAAAATCAGCCTTCCACAAAGTTTCAGGGCATGGACAAAATGATGACAGGTTCTTTTGTCAGAAAGACAAAAGACTTATGTGGCCTCTAGTGCAATTCCCAATGACTCCATTTCTTGGTATCAGTTTCTGTGTTAATCTGCTTTCTGCTGCTGTGACAAAATACTTGAGATAAGCAATTTCTAAGAAGGAAAGGCTTATTTTGCTCATGGTTTCAGAGTTTCAGTCTATGGTTGCTTTGGGCTCGTGGTACTGCAATATATCATGGAGGAAGTTATTCACCTAATGCTGGCCAAGAAACAGAGAGGGGAGAAGGAACTAGTATCCCAGAATTCTCTTCAAGGGCCACCCCAGCAACCTTGCTTCTTCCCACTGAACTCCATCTTTTAAAGGTCTTGCCACCTCCCAAGAGATGGGTGACCAAGTCTTTAACATATGGACCTTGGAGGACATTTAGGATCAAATCATGACAGTTTTCAACAGATGAGTTTAGCAGCATATAACATGTCAATTACTAATTGACATTTTGAGTGGACCAAGATACTAGAAACAGGTAAGTATCTACTTTTTGTTTGTGTATACGATAGTGAGGATGGAACCAAGGGGTCTCTACCACTGAGCCACATTCCCAGTCATTTTTATTTTTTATTTGACACAAGGTCTCACTGAATTGTCCAGGCTGGCCTCAAATTAATGAGCCTCTTGCCTCAGCCTCCAGAATCTCTAGGACTACAGGTATAAGCCATCATGCCCAGCTAAATATGTACTTTGATCACTGAATCTATCTTTAGAAAATTGCTTAACAAGTTTTTAGTTCGATATAACAAATAAAACAAATGTAGGACCTTCAATATAATGAATAAAACAAATATAAAACAATCATGCCCCCTTTATCACAACCCCCTATGAACTCTCCCATCTCCAGAACCAACCATCAATTGAACCTTTAACACAGAGGAATAAGAAAGGGGGGGGACTAAAATTAAGAAAAAATATTTAGTAGAATAATCAAAACTAAAACTAAAAACAAAATCAAACAAAACCAAACACCAAACAATTACAACAAAGAGAGATAAAGAGAAAGGGGGGTGGGAAGGAAAAGGGTATTTGCAGAAAACAGAAGATAATATTTTCAAAGGGTAAAGATGATGATGAACGAAGTGTCTATTATAGAACATCTCTTCACAAATGAAGGAGGAATTCTAAGGCTACACATTCATGGAAGAGCCCTGGCAATAGTACACCTCTGTGTGCATACACACATGCACACACTCATACAGCTATAACTCTCTTCATCTCCTTCCCTTTCCATTTCAGTCACTTTTACCCACTGGATATATTAACACCTTCCACAGTTTAAAGCAAAATCACTTTATTTTTCTATTGCTGAATGTGGAAGCAAATACAACCTGAGTTTTCACGTACGAGCCAAGGGGTATGCCCACAGCAAGCCTCTGAGGAAACAGACGCCTCAATACATTGGTCAGGGTGTCTTTCTGTAGTAGAAAAGAACTTGAAATCCATCCCTCTTTCCGACCTTATATTATTCATTGCAGAATTTAATCAGAGAGGATCATTTCAATGTCAATAAAGATTTTTATTTTTAACTGAGTAAAAATACTCCTTTATATTTTATTCACGGCAGATTCAAATTTAATTGAGCGGGAAGGTCTGTAAAGAGGGGGCCGAGGTTTCAGCTTACTCCCTTGTGTGCTAAGCCTTTCCTCTTCATCCATAATGTTTGCCGTTCACAGACAAGTTATTTTAACCACCTTGCAGCTACTGCCAGATAATGGATACTGGGTTTAATCGTTTTCCAAATGCTTTGGGATTTAAGAGTTATTATATTCTCTCTCTCTCTCTCTCTCTCTCTCTCTCTCTCTTTCTCTCTCTAGGAGTCCTATTTTTTTCACTTCCTGGTGCAAAATATATTACATCAAAATCTACTTTTTAAAGAAACACTGTTTTAATGGAAACCTATAGTTTCAGATACACCTGAGTCATGTTTAGGGAGAGGCAGTTATCTTAGGAACCTCTAATTTTCTCAGCTGTTAGGATGCACCTTCAACATGGAGCACTATGCTTAAGTTATTAGATCCTTTGGAGTGAGGTCTGGGTTTTGTTCATCTCTCCTGGAGTAGAACACATTGATAGGCACAGAATCACTGCTTTTGAATGAGAATTGATTGTGTTCACTTCTCTTTTTTTCTCTAAAAATAATGTATTTTCAAACAATATTCAACATCTGTAGCAATAGAGAAATGCAAGTCAAGACTACTCTAATATTTCATCACTCCAGTCAGAATGGCAATTGTCAAGGACACAACCAACAATAAACGTCAGCAAGGATGTGGGGAAAAAGATTCACTCATACATTGCTGGGGGGACTGAAAATTGGTGCAACTACTCTGGAAAAAAGTATGTAGATTCCTCAGAAAACTTGGAATGGAACTAGCATTTGACCCAGCTATCCCAGTCCTTTGTTTATACCCAGAGGATTTAAAATCTGCAAACTATAGGGATTCAGCCACATCAATGTTTATAGCAGCTCGATTCATAGTAGCTAAACTATGGAACCAATCTAGGTGCCCTTCAACAGATGAATGGATACACAAATATATATATATATATATATATATATATATATATATATATATATATACACACACACACACACACACACACACACACACACACACAATGGAATATTGTTCAGCCTTAAAGAAGAATGAAATTAGGGCATGCCAGTAAATGGATGGAGCTGGAGAATATAATGCTAAGCAAAATAAGTCAATCCCAAAGAACCAAAGGTGGAATGTTTTCTCTTATATGTGGAAGCTAATTCACAATAAGGGGCAGGACTAGGGAAGAGTAGAGGAACTTTGGATTAGACAGAGGGGAGTGAAGGGAGGGGAGGGGTTACAGGAGTAGCAAGGATGGTGGAATGAATCGGATATTATTACTCATGTGCATATATGATTACATGACCAGTGTAACTCTACATCAGGTACAACCAGAAGAATGTGAAGTTATATTCCATTTATATATTATGTGTCAAAATGCATTCTACTGTCATGTATAACTAATTAGAATAAAAAAATTAATGACTTTTCAAATTAATGTTTTAACACATGAATCAAAGATGCCCTGCTTTTGCTGAACTTCAGTGTCTTCTAAATGTTGAGGTGCATTTCTTCCCTGGGAGTTCTGGAATCATTCTGCAATTAAACTTTAAGTGATCCCAAGATGGTCCAACTTTTAAAATTGTTTTATGGTTATTTTTTCTTATATTTGCAAAATTAGTTTGACCCTGCTCTAGTACATAACAGTGAGTCCAGTGTCAAATACTTATTGAGCAGTTTCTAAGTGGATTAGCAGCAGCAAGATGACACAGTTACAATGGAACCTGCTGTATTGGAACATTATTGCACAGCCAGAGATGTTTCAGCACCATGTCAAAAATGTGTTTCTTTCCCCTACAGCTGTTTTCTCATCCTGGGTATGGATATGCATTAGTTTCCTAGGCTAGCATTACTTCAAATCAATTTCTTCCCTACTAAGTAGCCACATCTTGAGGCACTTTTAATAGAAAACGAGTAAATGCATCGAGCTTGTCCTGAAAACTCATCACCTTGCTTGAGAAAAAAATTCATATGCATTCAAAATTGTCTTCTCTAGGATTACAGATAAAACACATCTAAAAACATTTCATGAATTGAAAATAAAAACGTTTTATTTCTGTGAAGAGTCCTCTACTGTAGTGTGCCTGAGGTTGTTGATAATTTCCTGTGACGTAGTACGTTTCCAAACCACCTGCCAGTCCACAACTGAAACCCTCCCAGGTGATTTAGGTCATCTCCTTCAGAGCCTCACTCGGGCAAGCTGATACATTCTTATTTTCCCTTTGCAGATAATGCATTTTCAAAATAGAGAGTAAATATGGACACCACAGGTAGAGAGGGCTTGTGTTGCTCCTGGTGATCTAGCTTAGGTGAGACTTTAGCTACCTCATAACACAGAGATGATTGTTTATACACCTGCTGCACAAATGCCTTAAACATCATCCTTTGGACATTCATAAAAAAATTAAAACACATTACATAATGGTCTTGAGTCCAAAGGTCATTTTTATAAACATTTTATGTGAAATAATAAAGTGAACCACTTAACTGACAGTTCCCCAGCGTGGAAAAAATCACTAATATTTCCCAAGGACCAAACAATAAGAAGACTAGAAAAGGTGAATTTCAACACTAAAATTAAAGGATACTAGGGATAATTGGTCCTGTGTTTCTATGGTTTCTCACTGTATTGATCGTATTGGGCAGTCCCCAAAGTCAGGAACATTGCCCTGAGTTATAAGGCAAATATTAAAGTGGTGCTGAAACACGGCAGGGATTCTTTAATTTGTTTCTCTATGGTAACCCATTTTCCTGTCTATATGTATCCCATAGCATCATCTAGTAGATCTTAAATGTACATGGATATATGTGGAAAAAATTTAGTTTTTAAAAAGTAGTAACCTAAACTATTAAAATAAGTACTTTATTCAGTAATAATAATAATAAAGAAAAAGGCAAATAAGAAAAAAGAAGAAAGACATCTAAAGTCTCTTACTGGCATTACTTGGTCTCTAAGAATATGGTTTGCTTCACCTTTTCTTTCTCCAGATGCACTGTTTTCTTTTGTAGAGTGCAATAAAATATTCAGCAGAATTACCAGCCAGCGCTTACTTAACATCTTGCTTTAAAACAGCATCTAATTTAATCCCTTAGGCTCATATTTAAAGTGGATCAAAACAGTTTCTTTATGACTGACAACTTCATTCCTGAAGACTTGATAAGCAAAACTGCTTTCTGAATACCCTGATTTTTTTTTTTTTAATGCTAAAATTTGTTTCTCCAAAACTTTTAACAATTTTCTATCCTGGTATTAGAAGAGAATCTTTGTCAGTATGCAGATAAAATCTCCTGGGCTGACACTGTGTTGATTAAACTGGAGGCTCAAAATCCTCAAAGGATCTAATTTATATTTTCAGACATCTTGCTTAAAGAGAATGAGCTGAAACAGACTGTAGTGTTTAGCCAAATTTTAAAAAAGAAAACAATCTTATTTGTTTTGTAGCCAGGTTTGCCCCATCATTTTGCTCTGTGTGTCCCTATATTATTAGATCATATGCACTTGGCAAGACGGAACCAGCAGCCACATCTTTGTCTTAATGGATTCCGCTGTATTCCTTGTCATAACTGATCTGGAAATGCTATACAAATTCAACGTATTTGGGCACCATCTGTGACCAACTGACCAACTGTTTTCCAGTATTATTATGTTTAATTTTTCAAAACAACCCTATGAAGGAGTCATGATTAGGCAGCAGCCCTAAGAAGGAGGCTGAAACTAAGCCTCACAGAGCATAGGCGACTTATTCCCGGTGACAGAACCACTAGGTGGCTGAACCAACATTTGAATCCAGTCATCCCAAGAGATTCTGTGGTGTCTCCATTTTTATTTGTTGTTATTTTTTTTGCTCAAATAATTGACAGCACCACAGTTTCTTATTTTAGTATTCTTACCTTGATTTCCATTGATCTGAACATGTGTCACTTCTTACCTGCTGCTGCAGCTCACATGCCCAATGGCCTCATTGCCCAGTGGGTACATACTGAGAAACCAGATGTCAGGCCTCAGCAGAAGCAAATTCCTCTCCAGTATGCACTTTCACGTTCCTGCCTCTCATGCAGCTGCTGTGCTGCTGATTCTTATTTCCATGGTGGCAACTTGACTTCTGAACAGCCATTTCAACAGCATTCAGAATCCTCTGCTATAAAGACAACTCGACACCCAGTAGGGTTTTGCAAGTGCTTTCCCTGAGAGTTACAGAACATTGCCATAAAAGGGGAAGATGTTGAGCACAAGCCATGGTTCTGTTCATTCTAGAGAAACCAACATTTCAGAATAGTGGACCACGACCTTGTGTGAGAGAGTATTCTAACATTCTTCGCAGTGTCTGCCAGGCCCTCTGACTCTCTTTGAGCCTAATCCTCCCTGTCGTGCGGGGACATGGAGGGACACAACAGGTACTGCACCGGAATATGGACCGATGAGCTACACAGGCCCCAAAAGATCCAGTCGGGGCCTCGATTGCTGATGTTGCAGGGAATTTAAGGTCAGGGGACTGTAGACCCAAGGAAGTTCGAGAAAAGAAAGATTTCTATGGTAAAAAGTGATTGAGAATAAAAGCCATGGGGCCCCACTGGCCGCAAGGGCAGGAAGGAGACTGTGGAGACAGGGGTTTTGGCCTGGTAATAATTAGCACATCACTATTCAGAACTAAAAGGCCTTCATTGAATTTCTGAAAACACTATGGTTAGCAAGAAAGTCAGTGAGTCCGATTGTGCCCTGCAGTCTTGACCAGATCTGTGTCTGCTCAGCACTTATGGGGGCTGAACTCGGGGATCTAACTTAACCCTTTTCTAATCCCACTCTCTTCACTTCCTCTGGGTTGTCTCACTGTATTCCCACAATTATGACTACCCTTGTTCTGTGAGGACTCTCAAATCTGTCCCTAACCAAGGTGTCTTAAGTGCCAGAACGGTGCAGTAGTGCTCTTCTGTGGATATCCAGGTATCCCACAGGTACCTGAAATCATGGTGATCCTTACTCTGAAACTACTCTTTCCACTGTCTGCTCTGAATTCCCTAAACATTCATTTCTCTGTGGTATGTGCAGCATCCCGGGTAATGGTAGCATTCTTCCTCTAGAAGTCGGATCCCCAAACCCTCCTTGTGCCTGTTTCTTTTAACTCTTGCTTTGTTCTCAAATATATATCCTTCTCTCCAATTCTGTCCATTACTTCCTATTATGTGGCCTTTTATCTTGTATCCTCTGTTGTGAGAGCTTTTTATAAACTATTCTCCCTACTCTAAGTCTTATCTATTCAATTTATTATACCTCTCATAATGTTACTCTTCTGTCTAAATTTCTTTTGTGGCTTCCCATTCCTTACAGGGTAGAATCCAGGTGCCTTAGAGTGGTAAAGAGTGGCCTCTACAATCTGGCTGCTGCTCACCACTAGCTTTGTCTCTAGCCACAGTCAAGGCTAGCTCCTTTGTCATAACTGGAATTAACTGTCTTATTTTTTATGTATAATGTTTTTCTATGGTTATTGCATTTTCTCAAATTGACTCTATTTTAAGGACTATCTTATATTTTTTCCCAAGCAAATTCTCTTGTTAAATTCCAAAAGAATCAGCCTAGTAGCATACATTGTCTGAAGCATTCATCACCACCCCAGTGATAACCAAATATTAACTTCTCTACTCTCTCCCAGTGCACTGTATGCAGACTTCCAGGATTGCTCTGTACCACCTCCCACTAGGCCCCCTAGGCCTGTTTCTAATATTTATTGTCTTTCAAAAGCAAGAACTGTGTTATAGGAATTTAATGTAAAGGATTTTATTTATAAATAAGAATCAACCTAAGTAAAATCAGCCTGGGTAGGGGTGAATGTGAATATGTTTAGTGGGTAGAAAATGTATATTAGTGCATATAGTTCAGAAATCCAAGAGATTGAAATGTAGTCTCTTGAGTAGGGAATCCAGACTTTCAGACAATTTGAAAGCTCCTTCTTTGTTTTCTCTTTCTCCAGATTTTATTTCTGTCTTTATCTCTCTATATTTCTTGGTTACATTTGTTGCTTCTTGGATTCATCCTGAGCTGAAACCCTTTTTAGGAAGGGTGAGATATGTGCTGGTGGCTGCAGGGTCACATTCTCTTTACAACTTTAATAACAGAGGGAAAAAAGAGGTCTTTCCCTTCTACATGTCTTCAGAGCAAATCCCTTGGATAGATCTGAGGGATGGGAAAGGGAGAAAATATGCCGGAGAGTGATCAAATACAGCCGGTGAATATATACTTGTTACTATTATTTTAGAATTAAGTGGTTTTCAGTATATCACAAACAGAATATACCCAAGCATCTATACTTTATTTTAGCCAGTTTTCTATTTAGTTCACTAAGACATCATAGTTATATAAATTTGATTATAATATAGATGTTTGATATTCCTCAAAATGTTGTAGACAAGTAGAAATAATCTGTAAAAACAATAAAGTGAAATTCTTACCTTTCTGTTAGTTCATAAGTTATTTTTTTGGTACAAGCTTCTTTTTGGAATTAGAACTTGGAACTTACACAAAAATGACAAAATGAATACACATAGTTTGGAGTTGACTAAATATCATCATATGAAGAGAGGGACTGAGTCTCCCAGTAACCCTATTCTAATGTCCATGTCTTTAGTTTTATCTGTAGTGAAGAAGCAGTGACAACATTTCAGAATGTCACCAAGGGCCTCCAGCCTGCTGCCAGAGCCCAGAAAGACCTAGTGTGTTTGTGTGTCCTGAGATGTGGAGATGCTTTTAAATAGAGCTGCACATATTTCTTAGCTAAGAAAAGAGAAAGAGTAACAACTACCACTGGACAATTATTGTACGG